>NC_091438.1:2873816-3173816 GCF_964237555.1 Oryctolagus cuniculus | reverse complement strand
CCTGAGGAGTTGGCAATGAGAAAAAAAAAAAATCCCTATTTGATCACAAGTATTAACTACAGCAAGGAATAAAACTGCCCTCGCTGGTCTGTTGCCTCTGAGTGGAGCTTCAGAGAGCCTGACAAACAAGAGTTAGGCATGTGTTAACACTATCTTTTTTTGGGCTGTTCTGGTCATTTATGTGTTGTAACATTTTCACATGGGGGGTATGGAAGGCAGGAGGAGAGAAGAACTCACAATAGTAAAATAACTATCTTCTCCAGAGTATTACATTCCGTCATTGCCAGCTAAATGCTAAATGGATCCAAGAGTTGGAAAAATGAGAATATGAATAATACCTCAGTAAATATAAATTAAAGAGATCCACATATTTTAGCTGATTAAGAACAGCCATAAAAACTGAGTTTTGGTGCCAGAATCGTGACAGAGCAGGTTACTAGTGTCCCATATGGGTGCTGGTTCAAGTCCCGGCTGCTCCACTTCTGATCCACTCTCTGCTGTGGCCTGGGGAAGCAGTGGAGGACGGCCCAAGTCCTTGGGCCCCTGCACCCGCGGGGGAGACCCGGAGGAAGCTCCTGGCTCCTGGCTTTGGCCTGGCCCCAGTCCTGGCTGCTGTGATCACTTCCGGAGTGAACCAGCAAACCGAAGAGCTCTCTCGCTCACACTCTCTCTGCCTCTCCCCCCTCTCCCTCTTTCTCTGTAACTCTGCCTTCCAAATCAATTAATCAATCTTAAAATAAAAAGGGCTGAATTTTGAGATGTTACAGCAAATATCCCACTAGCAGTGGTCACCGTGAGGAAGACTGTACAGGAAAGGAACCTGTGGCTTCATCCACCACAGGCCCTTCCAGTGGTGTGCATAATGCGCAGACGCTTTCATTTTCTTTCTTTCTTTATCTGAAAGGCAGACAGAGACATATACACACACACGCACACGCAGACAAACAGTAATCTTCCATGTGCTAACTCACTCCCCAAAGGCCAGGTGGAGCCGGAAACTCCATGTGGGTGTCCCGTGTAGCTGGCAGGAACCCAAGTACCTGAGCCATCACCTGCTGCCTCCCAGGTGTGCATCAGCAGGAAGCTCCGTAACCGCTGGGGCACTCATTTCAGACCCATGGATGCGGCAACAGCTTCTGTGTGGCCCTACTGCTAATTCCGAGGAGGCCTCCAGGAGAGCGCATTCTTGTTACAGCAACACAGCCCGCAGTAAACAGAAAAACAGTCTGAAGACATGAGAGGCAAACTACTTTCATTTATCTATTTTTTAAGATTTGAGACCAGCACTGTCATGTAGCGAGTAAAGCCACCACCTGCAGTGTCAGCATCCCGTATGGGTGCTGGTTCAAGTCCCGGCTGCTCCACTTCCCATCCAGCTTCCTAATTCACCTGCACCCATGGGGGACACCCAGACAAAGCTCCTGGCTCCTGGCTCTGGCCTGGCCCAGCCCTGGCCATTGTAGCCATCTGGGGAGTGAACTAGTGAATCTAAGACTTTCTCTCTCTCTCTCTCTCCCTCTCTCTCTCTCTGCTTCACCCTTTCTGTAACTCTTTCAAATAAATAAATAAAATTTTTTACAGATTTATTTTAATTTACTTGAAAGTCAGAATTACGGGAGGTGGGGAGATCTTCCATCTGCTGGTTCACTTCCCAGATGGGTGGAATGGCCATTAGCAGGAACTGGGTTGCAAGTGGAGCAGCCGGGACTTGAACCAATGCACTTATGGGATTCCAGCACTGCATGCAGCGGCTTAACCCACCACGCCATAGCACCAGCCCCAGAGATAAACTACTTTTTAACATAAATGTTCTTTAAAGTTTCACTTTGGTGTGAAAGTAATTTTCAAATTGAAATCCACAAGCATAGAGGTGTGGAAAAATATTAAACACCAAGAATTTATCACTCTTCCATTAAAAACATGATCTGTGAGGTGAAAACTGCCCAGCACAATAAATAGGTAACTGAGCAGAAGCAGCGCTGAAGAATTGGCTGAGGCACGCTCACTGGTAGCCCCTCTCACTGGTAGCCCCCTCTCACTGGTAGTCACCTCTCACTGGTAGCCCCTCTCACTGGTAATCACCTCTCACTGGTAGTCACCTCTCACTGGTAGCCCCTCTCACTGGTAGCCCCCTCTCACTGGTAGCCCCTCTCACTGGTAGCCCCCTCTCACTGGTAGTCACCTCTCACTGGTAGCCCCTCTCACTGGTAGCCCCCTCTCACTGGTAGCCCCCTCTCACTGGTAGTCACCTCTCACTGGTAGCTGCCTCTCCGTCGTGCGGTAGGAAGACTTCGGTGTGTGGGAGGAAAATCCGAATCAGGATTCCGTCGTGAGCCACTAGGGCACCTCTCAGGCCCCAACTCTCATTCCTCTGCCCCTCTGTGTGTTCCTCCTACAGCGCATTTCAAGCTTTTGACCATGGGATCCCAGTAAAATGGTAGTGGTGGTGGCACTGTTACCAGGACAAAGAGAAGCAAACCACAGAGGCCAAAAGAGCAGTTTACATGACCTTGCTGCTGCTAACTGAAAGCTGTGAGCACAGGTCAGCATTACCTTCTAACGTTAGAAAGCTGCATTTAGAAAATAACAAATCAGGGGGCCGGCACTGTGGCGTAGCGGGTAAAGTCGCCGCCTAGGCCGGCATCCCATACGGGTGCCGGTTCTAGTCCTGGCTGTTCCACTTCCGATCCAGCTCTCTGCCATGGCCTGGGAAAGCAGTGGAAGACGGCCCAAGTGCTCGGGCCCCTGCGTCCACATCCACATGCGAGACTCAGAAGAAGAGCCTGGCTCCTGGCTTTGGATCGGCGCAGCTCCAGCTGTTGCAGCCAACTGGGGAGTGAACCAGTAGACGGACGACCTCTCTTTCTCTATCTGCCTCTGCCTCTCCGTTTCAGATAAATAAAACTCTGCCTTTCAGATAAATAAATAAATCTTTTTTTTTTTTTTTTTTGACAGGCAGAGTTAGACAGTAAGAGAGAGAGAAAGGCAGAGAGAAAGGTCTTCCTTCCGTTGGTTCACCTTCCAAATGGCCACTAAGGCCGGCGCACTGCACCGATCCGAAGCCAGGAGCCAGGTGCCTCCTCCTGGTCTCCCATGGGGTGCAGGGCCCAAGCACGTGGGCCATCCTCCACTGCCTTCCCGGGCCACAGCAGAGAGCTGGCCTGGAAGAGGAGCAACTGGGACAGAATCTGGCGCCCCAACCGAGACTAAATATTTTTAAAAAATAAATATTTAGTGAATACGCATTTGGTGTACTGACTGGAACACGCATTGGGACACCTGCATCCATGTCAGTTCTGTTCTTGACTCCAGCCGGGACACCTTGGAAGGCAGCTGGTGATGCTTGGATCCCCGCCACCCACAGGATTCCTGGATTGAGTTCCTGGCTACTGGCCTTGGCCTGGTCCAGCCATGACTGTTGTGGGCATTTGGGGTGCGAACCAGCAGATGGAAACTCCATACCTCTCTCTTTCCCTCTCTCAAAGAAATGGTCTGTGTGTGTGTGTGTGTGTGTATTTTAAAGAAAAGAGTTTTGAAGAAAAGATGTTTTTTCCTTGGGTAACAACCAATAAATTCTTTAATCTTCTCTTCCACAATTCTTTTTGTTGATCGAGTTCAACAACTTTGTTCTCCTCTCTCAGCTCCTTTTATTTTAGTCTCTCAGTCCCCGTTTTCCCTTTCTTTCTTAGCAGTTAGACTCTGTTATCCGTCATGTCAACCACTCTCCTGCTACTAGACCCATCTCTGTGACTTAGTGGTACATGGAGTTGGCAATTACCTGCCTGGGAGAAGTGACTGTGGGGCTGGCGCTGTGGCTAACGGGTAAAGCTGATGCCTGCAGTGCTGGCATCCCACATGGGTGCTGGTTCAAGTCCCGGCTGCTCCACTTCTGATCCTGCTCTCTGCTATGGCCTGGGAATTTGGTAGAATTTGGCCCAAATCCTTGGGCTCCTGCACCTGCGTGGGAAACCTGGAGGAAGCTCCTGGCTCCTGGCTTTGGTTCAGCACAGCTCCGGCAGTTGTGGCCATTAGGGGAGTAAACCTCTCTCTCTTTCTCTGCCTCTGCCACTCTGCCTTTAAAATAAATAAATACATCTTTTGAAAGAAAGAGAAAGAGAAAGAGAAAGAGAAAGAGAAAGAGAAAGAGAAAGAGAAAGAGAAAGAGAAAGAGAAAGAGAAAGAGAAAGAGAAAGAGAAAGAGAAAGAGAAAGAGAAAGAGAAAGAGGGAAGGGAAGGGAAGGGAAGGGAAGGGAAGGGAAGGGAAGGGAAGGGAAGGGAAGGGAAGGGAAGGGAAGGGAAGGGAAGGGAAGGGAAGGGAAGGGAAGGGAAGGGAAGGGAGGAGGAAGGAAGGACAAAAAGAAACTTGGAGGCAATAGTTTGCCCAGGCGAGAGTACCTATGTTATAGAAATAAACCCAAACTACCAATCAGAGAGAGGTGTCTCTTTCCCTTCCTCCCTCTGCGCCGCCCTCCCCCCAGGATAGCGCTGCTCCACACAACACCGCCTGCCCCACTGTCCTTTTTTTCATTCACAGTGGAAAACCTCAGGGAGGGTTAAAATAAGGTAACTGCCCGCTTTCTTCATTCATTCATGTGAGATGGGTGCCCAGAAGGGCATGCAAGAGCCAGGAGCAGAGGTACAGCCTTGGACTCCGTGGTCTAGGGAGCGCTCTCTTATAAAACATTTTCGACTGAAGAAGGAGGGTGTGCAGCGTGCGGAGACGGGAAAGTGATGAGTTTTAGAACTGGGACAACACGGAGCGACTGAAGTTGAGGGAGTGGCCAGGACTGATATCTGGGAGCCGGCCCATGCCAGCTGCAGATCAGAAGGAAGGGCCCACAATAAGAGGAAAATTAAACGCTCGCTGGAGAAAGGGGCTGTTTGAACACTTTGTAAGTACGGGTGTATTAACGTGCTTACCTAACTAGCATTCTCCTCACAAAACTAAGAATTCCACGAGACCAGGGAGTGTGTCGGCGTTTGCGCAACCCTTGTTACTTGTATCTAGCACAGTTTCCAGCATACAGGAGACAGTCAATAAAGAAATTAAGATTAATGAATATTTTTGTTAGTATCAAGGGCTCATCTTTCCCATCTTCCCGAAGTCCCACTGCAGCCGCATGTCCCTTAACCTCTCTCTCGGACTTCTTCCCTGCCTGCTGCGCGCTCTTGCATTTCCCATCTGTGGGGAGCAACCCGGACTAGACTAAGTTACTGGAATTAAGACTTATTCTATGCATCTGCTCTCCCACAATATGGCGCTGAGAAGGGAGAAACAGCTTCTACACAGCTGCCTCCAGTTCAACCAATAAACTGTAGGACCTGCTCCTGATTGGAGGAGAGCAGCGTACTCGGCGTGTGGGTAGCAGAGTTGGGATTGGTGGAAGAGGACTATAAAGGAGGAGAGAGACAACATGCACCAGGAACATCTAAGAGGAACATCTATCTGAAGGAACACCTGAGCAGCCCCCGAGAGAGCCGGCCGGCGGTGTGCCGCTCCCCCGAGGAAGTGGGGAAAGTGGCCAGGGGGAACCGCCCTTCCACGGAGGTGGAAGGGTCGGTAGCCAACCCGGGAAGAACCAGCAGCAAACCCGGGGAGGGCCGAGCAGACAAAAGAACAGCGCAGGGTCCTGTGTCGTTCCTCCACGAAGAGGGGGAGCGACATAATGGTGCCGTGACTCGGATGTGAAGCCTAGGCAGGGTGCAGTGTTGTTCTCCATGAAGAGGGGGAGCGACACCATCCTCTCCCCCTTGTCATTTCACCTCCTCTTCACTTCTCCATGTCCTCATTCCTTTTTATTCCTCGAATGATTGGCTTGCGCATCTCATCACTCCGCTGGACCCTCGCACTAATGTCGTCAAGAATCACTTGATCATTAATAGTGCACAAAGACCACTCTGCACTCCTCGGTACCTGACGTGGCCCCTTGAAAGCAAACACCTGTGCCCTTAGTGTTCGCATTTCACCCTCTTCTGGGTTTCTTCCTGCCTGCTCAGTGTCACCAGCTTCCGTTACTCATCGCATTTTTATCTGTTATTGAACCTATCATTAACCCTTCTCTCTACTCATTTGCTTTACTCCTCTAAGAAACTCACCAACTCCCATGGGTTTCAATGCTGATGACTTCCAAATGTCTACTTTTCACCCACATGGCGCTTCAGTATCTACCTGCCTTGGGCCAGCACCGTGGCGGAGTGGGTAAAGCCGCCACCTGCAGTGCCAGCGTCCCATGTGGGCATGTCCCAGCTGTTCCACTTGTGATCCAGCTCCCTGCTGATGTGATGGGAAAGCAGCGGAAGATGGCCCAAGTCCCTGGGCCCCCTGAGCCCGTGGCACTGGGGGACCTGGAAGACGCTCCTGGCTCCAGGCTTCAGACGGGCCCAGGTCCAGCCGTCGTGGCCATTTGGGGAGTGAATCAGCGGATGGAAGACCTCTTTCTCTGTCTCTCCCTCTCTGTAAATCGGCCTTTCAAGTAAAATAAATAAATCTTTTCAAAAAAAGTACATATCTGCCTATTGGATATTTCTCTTTACTCGAGTATGAGTTCGTGGCTCTGCACCACAAACTTGAAATACCCAAAACTTAACTCATTTTCTTCTATCCTTATCTGTTCTGTGTTTTCTTTCTTACTATGATTTATAGCAAGTTGCCTAGGTGAGAATACTGTGTTATCACCGGCTCTCTTCCTCTGCTCCAGTGTTCATGCTAAATCCCTAAGATCTGGGAATTCTATCTCTTGCATGTCTCTGGAATCCAGCCCACATCAATTACTCTAGTTACTCATCTAGATTACAGTGAAAGCCCCTGAAATCACCTGTCATCAATATCTAACCTTTTATCTTTCAAGGAACTCTCCACATCGAAGCCACAATGAATTTCCTAAAGCATAAATTTGGCAATTTCTCTCTCTCATTTGAAAGCCCCAGTGCCTACCACTGCCCTCAGGATCCAATGCAAACTGCTTACCACTGCTTGTGTGGCTCTCCACAAGCTGTCTGGCTCCTGCTCATGTCCCCTGTTCCCACTGTTTCTATTGGCCTCACTCCCTCTCCCTCTCCCTCTGTGTACCCTACCTTTAGGTCCTGGATAGCTCCATAATTTCTTTTTTTTTTTTTTTTAAAGATTTTATTTATTTAATTGAGAGGTAGAGTTACAAACAGTGAGAGGAAGAGACAAAGGTCTTCCTTCCATGGGTTCACTCCCCAACTTGCTGCAATGGCCGGAGCTGCGTCGATCCCAAGCCAGGAGCCAGGCGCTTCTTCATGGTCTCCCACATGGATGCAGGGGTCTAAGCACTTGGACCATCTTCTACTGCTATCCCAGGCCTTAGCAGAGAGCTGGATTGGAAGAGGAGCAGCCAGGACTAGAACCAGCGCCCATATGGGATGGCGGCGCTGCAGGCGGAGGATTAACCTATTGCACCACGGCGCTGGTCCCCATAATTTCTTATCTATGGGCCTTTGCATATTCTCTGCCTGGAACATCCTTTCTCCTTAATGCTTGGTAATTATTCAGGTTTCACTTTGGTTCTTACTTTCTCTGATGGGTCTTCTTGTATAGTTTTTGGTATATTCTAGTCATTCAATAAATGATCTCACTTTTATAAATCCCGTCTTTTATGTTACTGGTAGACTTTGCTCAAATTATTTTACTAAAAAAAAAAAAAAACAAATAAAATAAGTTATTTATATCTAAAAACACTTGATTATGAAGATACACCAACAGAATATTTGGGATGATGTGCTTATGAACTTTGCTACTAATTAAGTCTATCATAAATGTGACACTTGTAACATTATCCCAAATAAAAATCAACTTCAAAAAATAGACTTGGGGGCCAGCGTTGGGGCATAGTAGGCTAAGCTTCAGCCTGCAGCGCTGGCATCCCATATGGATGCCGGTTTGTGTCCCGGCTACTCCACTTCCCATCCAGCTCCCTGCTAATGGCCTGAGAAAGCAGCAGAAGTCGGCCCAAGTGCTTGGCTTTCTGCACCCACGTGGGAGACCCAGAAGAAGCTCCTGGCTTCGGATCGGTCCAGTTCTCGCCGTTGCAGCCATTTGGGGAATGAACCAGAGGATGGAAGACCTTTCTCTCTGTCTCTCCCTCTCTCTGTAACTCTACCTATCAAATAAATAAATAAAATCCTAATAAAAAATAGACTTGTTCTCTAGTCTTTGGAGTGCAATTCTCAGGAAATTACATGACCTCAGAACAAGGTAAATAGATAATACTCAATGAAATAGATGCTTCATTCTTTCAGTTCACTTTTCTTATTTTTATCAGAGCAATGTTACCTAAACGAATTCCATTTGTCTGAAACTTTGAATGCTGAAATTCATCATCTACATATTACCTATTTAAGTGATAAAGAAGCATAAAGTATGAATTAAATCATACAACATCTAATGCCTGAAAGTTTTTGATCAACAAGAGTGGTACTTTCATCAGTTTAGCCTAACACAAAGTGAATGATATCAAATAAAACTATACAGAAAAGCAGATAATTAGAACAAGTTATAAAGTGTGTATGCATAGGCATTTGAATGGATCGGTGGGCATTCAGCCAAGTGGTTAGGACACTGGTTAAAATGTCTGCATCCAATCACAGAGTATCTGTGTTTGCTACGCAGTTCCAGCTCCTGACTCCAGCCTCCTGCTAATGTTGATACTGGGAGGCCGTGGTAATGACTTAACTAATTGGATTCTTCATGTCTGTGTCTGGCTTCAGCCCTGACAAAGAAATTCAAGTTTCTGGTGACTCAGGGTCTCTGTAGTCAAACTCCAAATTTAAAAAGTTCTGTAATAGCAAAACTCTTAACTGTAAGGTAAAAACCGGATAGCGACACTCTATCCAAGCTGACTCCCTGGATAAGCACAGGATAGTTAAAACATGTACTTTAAGTTTCTTTTATTTAGGTATTAATTTCAACATTAAATAATCAGATGACTACTCAAAGTCAGGTCTGCTGGATCAGCATATTTTCTGGTTTTAGCCTGGTTTTAAACCACAGGAGCATGGCGCCGGTGCTGTGGCATAGCAGGTAAAGCTGCTGCCTGCAGTGCTGGCATCCCATATGGGTACCGGTTCAACTCCCGGCTGCTCCACTTCCGAGCGAGCTCTCTGCTGTGGCCTGGGAAAGCAGTGGAAGATGGCCCAAGATGTTTGGCCCCTGCACCCACGTGGAAGACCTGGAAGAAGCTCCTGGCTCCTGGCTTTGGATCGACGCTCCTGTGGCTGTTGTGGCCAATTGGGGAGTGAACCAGTGGATGGAAGACCTCTCTCTCTCTCTGCCTTTTCTCTCTGTGTAACTCTGATTTTCAAATAAATAAACAAATCATAAAAAAGAAACTATATATATTATATATATGTATATGCCACTGTAAGAAAAATCAGAACCCTGAAATTAAAAAATAATAATACACAAAAATAAACCATAGGAGAAGATATCAAAATAACATAAAATCACATGAACTAAATTAGCAGCACAGGGCCACCCACCCAACGATACGTCCCGCAGGCTTTAGAAGACTCAAACTACCTGATCTAACAGGCTTTATTCCTCAATCTCGCTGGTACTCCCAGAGAAACAGACCCCACACGGGGCTAGCAAGTTGTTGCTCATCTGTTTTGAGAGCAGTCAGTGCTCTGGAATCACACGTCACTCAGCTCCTTAAAGTTACAGGACAATGATTCACGTGTTGGGTAACTACATGTGAACACGTCTATTCAGAGGAGACAGAACTGCAGACGACACCAACTGTGGCAGATAATTAAAAATCTTTCAAATGCTCATTAAAATGTTTATTCTAGCCTTAAGCTTAAACAAGCTATAGATTAAGCAATTCTGAGTTCAATTTTTCTGTCGCCTGCACGCCCGCAGTCCACTTCTGTCTAACACACAGCGTGTCTGTAAGTCCATCACCTCCTCCATGTCCAGCTGCCGGCCCAGCCCACTGTGACATGGGCGACGGCTCACACTTCGCGCAGTCACTATTCTCTGCAACACCTCGTTTTCACAGCCCCTCCCTGGCTGCACTGGGTCCCAGTGAGGAAGGCGAAGCCGGCAGGACAGTGGAACAGGACGCAGTGTTTTATCAAAATCGCAAGCCACTGTGAAATTGGGTTAGTGGGCTGTAATCAGCTTTTTTTTTTTTTTTTAAATATTTTCTTGGGGAGAGGAGTTTAAAATAAAACAGAATGCAACGGAGTGCAAGAGAAAACAGAGTGCCTCATACATCACAGGGAAATGTCCTCAGATACGTGCGCATGTACCTCTGGCCTGAGGTCTCGGTACGAAGCGATGTCAGCGTGGAGGTCTCGGGGTGAGCCGCCAGCACAGCAGGTAAGACATGGCTCAGGACACCTGCCTCCCCCGTGGGGGTGTCCAGGTGCCTGCGAGGGACATCGCAGGAAGCTGTATGATGGTTCAAGTACTGGGGTTCCTGCCACCTACATGGAAGACCGGGAGGGAGTCCCTGACTCCTGGCTTCAGCTTGCCCCAGCCCCAGTGGTTGCAGGTGTCTGGGGAGTAAGCCCACTGCATGGAAGATCTCTCTCCATCTGTCTGTCTCTGTTTTCAAATAAATAAATACATAAACATTTTAAAAAATATAGGTCCCTATTAAAAACAATGTAACCCTTTGGGCTGGAGTCCCACGTTCTAGCCTCAGCACATTCCCTAAATACTCCACACTGCTTGTCTTCCTTCTTCTCAAACCAGTCATGTGTCTTAAGTCAAAATGGTATCCCTTGGGCACTGTTTTAAATATCTAAGGCTCTTGTGGTCTGGTGCTGTGGCTTAGTGGGCAAAGCTGACGCCGGTAGTGCCAGCATCCCATATGGGTGCTGGTTCAAGTCCCAGCTGCTTCACTACTAATCCACATAGCTCCCTGCTAATGGCCTAGGAAAAGCAGCAGAGGATGGCTCAAGTGCTTGGGCCCTGCCACCACGTAGAAAACCCAGAAGAAGCTCCTGGCTTCTGGCTTCATGCTGGCCTAGCCTTGACCATTATGGCCATCTGGGAAGTCAGCCAGCAGATGGAAGATTTCTCTCTCTCTGTGTCTCTCTCTGTAATTCTGACTTTCAGATAAATAAATCTTTTTTAAAAAATAAAGAGAAAGGCACTCTTTTTTTAAAAAAAAGATTTATTTATTTATTTGAAAGGCAGAGTTACACAGAGAGAGAAGGAGAGGCAGAGAGAGAGAGAGAGAGAGACAGAGACAGAGAGAGAGGTCTTCCATACACCGGATCACTCCCCAGATGGCCGCAATGGCCAGAGCTGAGGTGATCCCCAGCCAGGAGCCAGGAGCTTCTTCCAGGTCTCCCACGCGGGTGCAGGGGCCCAAGGACTTGGGCCATCTTCTACTGCTTTCCCAGGCCATAGCAGAGAGCTGGATAGGAAGTGGAGCAGCTGGGACTCGAACCAGTGCCCATATGGGATGCCGGCACTGCAGGCAGCAGCTTTACCCACTACACCACAAGGCACTCTTCTTAGATAACGCAAAAATCCCCTCAAAAAGCTGTTACTATTAAAATTATTGAAAATTTTAAATGATTGGAACTTCACTAAAACTTTAAAAAATGTTCATATCTATCTATTTAAGTCCAAATAAGTCACTGTGGATGCACATAACACTTCCTTTACATGAACAGTCTATTCTGATCACATTGTGACCTGTTTTGCACTATCAGTGTTTCTGTGTCCCTCAGATCCCATATTACTTGGTTGACAATTATTAGCTGCCTCCATCCTCTGAGGCAAATCAACTCGCAAATTACCTTTCTCTAAAAGTTCCATATTTTTGGATTGTTTTTCCAGGTTATTTGTTTAGTGTTTTGCCAATGATATCCAATTTCCCTTGAAAACATTGACTGTGCAACTTACCTGTATCTCTTGAGTTTTTACCCTTTTATTTTTAGCAATGATGTTTTATTCTACATATTCCTGGAGCATTTCCCTGGTTTCTGTACTCTCTGCATCTCAGAACAAATCAGCCGGCTGAAGCCTCCTTTCAAACCCACCTTCCACGAAAGTCAATCAAAGATACCATGCTTGCTGGAATACACTTTGAAAGGCCACCAAAACGTGGCTTAGGCTTAGTCATTTTGCCCAGCCAAATTAGATAGCCAGTCTTGAAGGCCCTAATGAGTGTGCATTTTTGATGAAGACATCAGAAGTCTATCTTTCTTGGTAACGGTGGAAAATGATCTCTTTGAGTACAGAGTTCAGTTGAAACACAGTATTTTTTTTCTGCTCAGTTACAGGTACACCTTTCAACATTTGTAACTTACTTAGAAGAGGACACAACTCAAGACAAAGGCATTACACCAAGACAGCGGCACAAAGGGGGTGGGGACTGTCAGAAGTCTTTGTGGACTGCTCACTGAGGCCACCACTTGACAGTAAGTGAGCGGCAACTCTGATCTTCTAGCTGTTCCATTAACAATCTGTAGAACCACCCTGGCTCTTTTCTTTCTTTCTTTTTTTTTTCACTTTCACATCCACATTCAACACATCATGGAATCTTACTGGTTCTCTTTCAAAGTACACGCAGGTTCTAAGCATTTCCGCCTCTACACCATCTCTATCTCCACTGATAGCAGCCTGTGTTCAGTCCACCACTGTCTCACAATGGGTGCACCACAAAGCCTCCCGTCTGCTCTCTCTCTTTCTCCTACCTTCTTAGGTATCACTTCCTCGCTCACAACCCTGCAAGGGCTCCCCACCTCACCCAAGGTGAAGCCTCAGCGCTTACGGGGGCCTTCCTTCTCTGCCTTTCTGTGCCGTTCTAACTTCCCCTCCTACCGCTCCGATTTCACACTTCACTCCAGCCACACCAGCCGGCCTTCTACCTGTTCCTCAAAGCCTCCAGGGTGAGCCGGTCTGAAGCCTTTGAGCTGGCTGCTGCCTGTGTCTGGAATGTTCTTCCTCCAGACATCTCCACGGCTAACCCTCTGTCCCCTGCATCTTCCTAGTGAGGTCCACCCCAGCTATGTAATAGCAATCAGAACATGTCTTCCTCCACCAATCTAACTTCCCTGACTTCCCCTAGTACTGATTACCTTCTGACTTAAGAAAGAAATTCCTCATTTACGTTGCTAACTTATGGTCTGATTCAGGTAAGGTGCACAAGCCCTGTTTATCTGTTTATTTAGGTGACAAATTTAACCTTGTATCATGGTTAGGTGAGAAGATTCTCTAGTATGTGTAAGAATTGAAATCATTACATAGGTTCTAAGTCTTCTAAAAGAGTTCTCCTTCACCACAATGCCCCAAGTTTCTAGACTGAATTTTCAATTTTGAATTAATTTTAAAAATTCATATAATTTAATTAGATATATGACATGGACCAAAGTATTCAGAAATATTTAGAGGGAATGGGTGGCAAATCAAGACTCAACAAGTTCCTTAGAGAAATCAAACTATTGTCTAAGCAGGTTTTTCCTGCTTCGTTCTAAATAATTGTAAAACAGGTGACCAAAGGTAAATACTAAATTTGCTGTCATGGTAACCACTATCACAGCAGCCCATGCCCCACCCAGAAGACAAATGTCCATCTGTGGTTACAATCTAAACCTGACAGCTTCCGCTCTGTGTTCTACTAGAAACTAAGGAGATTATACGCACACTACATTGACAAAAAAGTCTGCAAGAATGGGACAGACCAGTTCAGATACAATATTACCTTAAACACATTCAAAACCCGCAACATACGGAAAAAGAACCTCACATAGTTCGCCAACTTACTCTGCATTCAAATTCCATCTCTATAGTACATAAACCGTGTGCCTTACTTTAATATTGCAAGCTTGTTCCATCAATCTTCTCGCATTTTCCTCTGCCCTGTATCTCTTTGGAAGCTGAACTCTGAAGAACTTCAAAGCACCTTCAAAATCAGCCTGCAAGAGGTCTTCCTTTGAGGTCTGCAAAACAATCACCAAGAATCATCGTTATATTTCCGCCTGCACTCAGAACAAACATATTAGAAAAAGAATTTCCATTTTCCTAAAAATATTTCCATAGTAAGATCTAAGTTAGTTCCAGAAAGTTCTAGATGATATTAGTAACATTTCTAGCTGTTAAGACATTTTATAAGCAGAAATAAATTACCATAAAATAGAAGCAGTTTAAGAATTAATTAGCAAACTAACATGTCTAATTAATTTTACCTGAAGATTGGAATAGTACCGAGAATAGCTACAGTTCTGAGAAAAGAATGACACCAAAAAAGGAGAAAAAAAATTAAGTTCTGGGACTAATCTGTGACTTTCATTTGAGTCTTTCAAGATGGATTTTGAACTAGCAACAGATCAAGTGAAGAAAATAGGAAACTGATCTGACACCTTAAAATGCTGTGAAAAAGTGAAGAGCTAACTACTGAATTCTTATGAAAACTACTGCTTGTGAAATTTACTTCTTTAAAAATGAACCAGTAGGCCGGCGCCGCGGCTCACTAGGCTAATCCTCCACCTAGCGGCGCTGGCACACCAGGTTCTAGTCCCGGTCGGGGCGCCGGATTCTGTCCCAGTTGCCCCTCTTCCAGGCCAGCTCTCTGCTGTGGCCCGGGAAGGCAGTGGAGGATGGCCCAAGTGCTTGGGCCCTGCACCCCATGGGAGACCAGGATAAGCACCTGGCTCCTGGCTTCGGATCAGTGCGGTGCGCAGGCCGCAGTGCGCCAGCCATGGTGGCCATTGGAGGGTGAACCAACGGCAAAAGGAAGACCTTTCTCTCTGTCTCTCTCTCTCACTATCCACTCTGCCTGTCAAAAAAAAAATGCTCTCATCCTTTCAAAAAAAAAAAAAAAAAAAAAAGAACCAGTAGACGGAAGAGCTCTTATTCTCTCTGTGTCTCTCCCTCTCTCTGTAATTCCGCCTTGGGTATAAATAAATAAATCTATAAAAAATAATAACCACTTGGAAATAAATATATGCACAGAAAAAAGCCTAAAAGGAAACAAAATGTTCATCTGGATAATGGGACATGGTTTTTTTTTTCTTTATAGTTTGTTATATTTTCTTCAGTAACATCTTTCTTTTAAAAGATGTATTCATTGATTTATTTGAAAAGCAGAGTTACAGAGAAGTGTATGTGTGTGGGAAGAGAGAGAGGTCTTCCATACAATGGTTCACTCCCCAACAGACCACAACGGGCGGAGCTGTGCTGATCCAAAGCCAGGAGCCAGGAGCTTCCTCTGGGTCTCCCATGCAGGTGCAGGGGCCCAAGCACTTGGGCCATCTTCTACTGCTTTTCCAGGCCAGACCAGAGAGCTGGATCTGAAGTGGAGCAGCCAGGTCTCGAACCAGCGTCCATATGGGATGCCAGCGCTTCAGGCCAGGGCATTAACCTGCTGTGCCACAGCACCGGCCCCATGGGTATAGTTTTATGAGCCATTTTTTTTAATAACTGAACTTTTTGATAATTGAATAAATAATAATGACTCCAGAACTCTATTTTCCTTTTGGCTTACTTCCGCTTACTGGTTCTGCCTAAATCTAGATACTTAATGCTGGTGCTTACTGAAGCTTGTTTATTAAAATTTTTATTGTCTTATTGCAAAGGCATTCCTGAGGGGCTCGTCAGGGAAGGCTGCTGTCTGTGAGGCTGACATCCCATAGGGGCGCTGGTCTGAGTCCCGGCTGCTCCGCTTCCGGCCCAGCTCTCTGCTGTGGCCTGGGAAGGCAGTGGAAGGTGGCTCAAGTCCTTGGACCCCTGCACCCGCGTGAGAGACCCAGATGGAGTTCCTGGTTCTTGGATTTGCCCTCACCTGTCCCCAGCCATTGCAGCCATTTGGGGAGTGAACCAGGCTATCAACTTTTTGTTGATATATTTTAGCTCAAGTTGAAGATCTGAGCCCTTAAGCGCTTCCCCCCGAAGCCCATGTGCCACCACATCACTCTCCAGTTTTCTACCTGTTCCTCTGCTCCTCCTGTTATGGAACCTACCTATTCCCTCCCTTGCCTGCCTTATCCACCGCTGTGCGCACCACAAGAACAACGTCCGGAAGGAACATCAGGAGGTGCTCGCTTAGACCTGCTGCAGAGTGAATGAATGAAATCTACTTTCATCCCCGTTTTGCCACATGTATGATTTTCTCTGCTCTTTAAACAGAAAGCTGTACAATAAAAGACTATATTAACTAACATAACAGGCAGCTTCGCAACGGTCTAGGTTGGCCCAGCTTTAGGTCTGCAAACTAATAAGCAGAACATAAAGGTAAGCTAACAATGACAATGGAAAAAAATCACAAAAAATTTCAGTACGTCTTAGATTTATTTCCCTCCTCTTTAAATACTGAGATGTGGTGGCAGCAGGCGGCTGAGAGAGTGTTTAGTTTGCTATCAGTTCACCTTAGCTGGAGAAGGCAGTTACTAGAAATAACTTCAGGCCAAAAGAGGCCCTCTTCCACTAGCCTATCAACTGCTGAACTGCTGGGAAAGCAGCCGGCCGCCGCTGGACCGGACGCACCCTAGCCTAGACTTCCTTTTCACACGTGCAGCTGGAAGGTTCTCTATCGGGTGGTGGTTTAGGAAACCCAAGACAGGCTTTTCCGGAGTTTGAAAGAGAAGAGCATTAGTCCCTCCTTCACTCCCGAAAGGTCGCTGGCGGTACCTCTTGTATTTTCAGTGCAACCGACTCTTGTTGCCTGGAAACAGAGGCTCCCACCTGGTGGGGGCAATCCCTGAATCCCTGGTCTGCAGGCAGCAGCCTGGTCCCCTGGCTTTCTCATGCTGCTCCAGGCCTGCTTTCAAGCCTAGTGTGTGAGCTCACACAGAAGCAGAACGACTGAGACCAAGAATGAGAAACCCGACATCCTCACACGCTCCGGTCAGGCAGGCGTGGCTGGACGGGCAGAGGTGCCGTGTGACGATGCTACAGTCACAGAGGCGCAGCAAGGGCCCCTCCATCAGGGTGCGGCTTACGCCAATCAGGTTGAGTTTCGGCACACAGAGGTCAGAGCACCTTGTGGCCACCCTTTGGAGATCACAGGGTGTGTCCAACTCAGTCAAGTGCAAGAAGAAAGGAGCTCTGACAACCATGGGACAGTGAGGTTCAGATGCACAAGATGTGGGAATGACACATGGCCTCGGCCTCAGGGCAGAACCTGGCACATTCAAGGTATCCAGACAAGGTTGCAAAAAATGGGAATCAACTCATTCTCATTCCAGCTCTAGCTAACACATGGTGCTACAATGGTTCTCTCAATTCTAAACGGGAATGTCTTTAATCTGAAGTGTCTGAAAACGAAGTAAGTTAAGGCATACGGGTATATTTCACAAACTCCAAAACAAATAAATATAAGGGTCGACAGTTTGGTAAGTTGTCTCTGTATTACTCAAATATGCTCAGATGCTGGTATTTCCGTGAATAAAAATAGCACCTTGTTCTCACTGACATTTTTAGTTCTATAACGCAGTCTAAGATGTAAGAATGCATACTCTTCCCATGGATTGGAACATAGCTAACGTCACGGCGAATGAAAAAAATGTCAGTCAGTAAACAGCACGTAAACAAAAGCCCTGTTTGCCAGGATTCCAGAAGGCGACCTGCAGCCCTGCTTTGATTCTCCCGGGATGTTCTCTCCAATTTCCCGTCTCTACAAGACCTCCACAGTCATTATCACCTCAAATGCCTTCCTAATGCCGTAAGCAGATTATGAGCTTATGAGGCTAACTCTCCATTTTCTGACAAACGCATCTAAGAGGTTTTCCCCTCCACAATCAAGGTACAGACACTTCTTGTCCACGGAGGTTTGAGTATCTCACTAAGAGCTTCTCAGAATGGCATTCAGCTTTTTTAAAATAATATTTTATTTTTCAATCACAATTTGTATATGCATGTGTTTGTGTATTTATATTGCAAGGTAATAGTCCCAAAACAGGAAAATACATATATTGTTTAAAGATTCATTTATGTTGGGGCAGGTAAAGCCATTACCTTTGGCACCAGCATGCCCTTTGGGTGCCAGTTCAGCTGGGTGCCTCGCTGTTCCATTTCTGATCCAGCTCCCTGCTAATGCACCTGGGAAAGCAGCAGAGGACGGCCCAAGTGCTTGGCCCCTACCTCTACATGGGAGACCCAGAGGAAGCCCATGGCTCCTGGCTTCGGACTGGCTCAGCTCCTGCTGTTGTGGCCACTTGCAGAGTGGACCAGTGGATTGAAAATCCATCTCACTTTCTCGAAGTCTGCCTTTCAGATAAATAAATACATATTTTTTAAAGATTTATTTTATTTTTACTTGAAAGTCAGAGTTACACAGAGAGAGAAGGAGAGGCAGAGAGAGAGAGAGAGAGAGAGAGAGAGAGAGAGGTCTTCCATCCACTAGTTCACTCCTCAATTGCTTGCAACAGCCGGAGCTGGGCTGATCTGAACCCAGGAGCTTCTTCCAGGTCTCCCATGCAGGTGCAGGGGCCCAAACACTTGGGCCATCTTCTGTTGCTTTCCCAAGCCATAGAAGAGACCTGGATTGGAAGTGGAGCAGCCAGGACTTGAACCAGTGCCCATATGGGATGCCAGCACTACAGGTGGCGGCTTTACCCACTATGCCATAGTGCGGGCCCCAAATCTTTTCTTTTTTAAAGATTTATTTATTTATTTGTAAAGCAGAGTGACACAGAGAGAGGTCTTCCATCTGCTGGTTCACTCATCAAATGCACACAGCAGCCAGGGCTGGGCCAGGCCAAAGCCAGGAGCCTGGAACTCCATTTGGCTCTCCCATATCGGTGGCAGCAATCCAGGTACTGGGGTCATCATCTGCAAAGCCTTCCACGGGCACAAGAAGGAAGTTGAACTGGAAGTGCATAGTAGCCAGGATATGGGCACCCCAAGTGGTAGCTTAACACACTGTGCCAAGACACCTGCTCCACGGAAAGTATTTTTTTAAAAAGCCTAAAGTAAGAGCCGGCTCTGTGGTATAAGTGGGCTAAGCCTCCACCTGCAGCGCCGGCTCCCTGTGGGCACTGGTTCTAGTCCTGGCTGCTCCTCCTCAATCCAGCTCTCTGCTGTGGCCTGGGAAAGCAGTGGCTTGGGCCCCTGCACTGGCCTAGGAGACCCCTAGGAAACTCCTGGCTCCTGGCTTCAGATGGGCCCAGCTCCGGCAGTTGCAGCCCTTTGGGGAGAGAACCAGAGGATAGAACAACTCTCTCTCTGTCCTTCCCTCTCTCTGTCTGTAACTCTGCCTCTCAAACAAATAAGTAGAATCTTTAAAATAAAACAAAAAGCCTACTATATAAGGTCTTGAAATCCAAATATAAACATGATTAATATTTTGTAACATTACTTGTCTATTTTCCTGATCCTTACACATACATCTTATATACATTTAACAAACTTTGAAGCATCCTATGCCTATTTTGTTAATTATAAATGCTTCACAAGTGCCAAGTATTAATAAATATATTTATTAAAATTTAAGTGGTGCTTTCTATGAAAATAAAAGCATGACTTTAATCAAGGCTACAGAAACAGTTCTCACAAGTACTAATTATTATGGAGATAACTTAATTAATGGTTATAATTTAGCTTAGGATTGTGTGAATACTAATCCTGTACCTAGACAATGAAGAGAAGCTTAACACACGACCTTGTAATAGTAAGACTCAAGCTTTAAAAATGTACCCGAAGGAAGAAGGTGCTTGGCCTCAGCAGTTAAAACGCTGGTCTCCCATGTCAGAGAACCAGGGTTCAATTCCCTGCTCTGGCTCGTGGCTCCTGTTTCATCTAATGCATACCCCAGGAGGCAGCAGATGATTCCCAGCTCAGTGCAGGCATGTGAGGGAGTGTACCAGTCGGTACCCCTCTCCCACTCACTCCCTTTCTCCCTCTCTCTCTCTCTCTTTCTGTGTGCGTCTGTTTTTCTTCTTCTCAAATTAAAAATAAAAATAAAATACACCCCTAAAAGGCAGACTAACTCTTCAAGAACCAAACCAAATACTCACAGAGGTTATGCTGGCTTCTGGGTTATTATTATATACCTGTGCTCACTGCACAGGCTCCCGTCACACCCAGGGAACTGATTTAAATGGGGGAACTCTTAGTGTTTTTGTTTTTGTTTTTAACATTGCCTTTAGAACAAAAGCAATGGAAGATAAAAGTAATGAAAATGCAGCTACTTTCCACACATTATTTAAGTGCTGGTATCCAAAAGGTAACAGAGATAAGAATTATGGACATCTGAATAAGCAAAGATATCTTTTCTTCCCCTATTCAAATAAAGGAAAGAATTCTGCCAGTTTTTAAATAATAAATAAAGGACAACTTTTGAAAATCAGTGGCTCTATTTACATCTACCTTTGGCTCCCAAACATTGTGACAAATCATTTTATTAAAACAAATTTTTAAGAGATCATTTATTTTATTTTTTGCAAGCTATCACAAATTTCTTCTGTAAGCAAAAATGCAAATTGGTTTTATATCCCACAACTCAATTTATCAAACTTTTTCAGAATAATTTTCATTTAATTATATATACACACCAGGACATAAAAGTTTTTCGCAAACAGTCTCAAGGCTTACAATTATCAAGAAAATGACTCAAGTAAAGACGGGGGGGGGGGGGGAATATTACACAATAGCATGGATGGCAATTTCTATTTCTGATCTCAGAAAGTTAAAAAAAAAAAGGTCACCATATAATTAAGTACAAAAACCTGCACCGCATGACAACTGCTGGTAGATTTACTTGATCAGAAATGAAGACAAAAAATACAATAGAGCCCTGTGATAACGGTGAGGAGCACTCCCCCGTGTGCACTCACGTGCTGCCAACATGTCTGGAGTATCAGCTTGCAGCAATACAGGAGGCCTTGGTTACTGCGTCACAGGGAACACTGTCTAATGAAATGCACCCACAATTCAGTTTCACTTACAAATTGCAAAGTAAAATTATTTCTTCAGAAAAATCTCTGTTTGGCATCTTCTGGCCCTGCTCCATTGAGCAACATGGGCATTTTAATTTGCTCCCATTAAACACTTCATTCACTCCATTTGTCTGTTTCATTCTTCATCAGCAAGCAACAGATGCCACTCTACCCATGAAACTGGTCTGTGGTCATATTATATCAAGAGATTCCCTGGATTAAGTGTTTAACGGTAGGTTTCACTCATTTTTTAAATTTATTTTTATTGATGAGAGAGTGAGCGAGAGAGAGAGCGAGAGAGAGAGCGCTCCCATCTGCTGGTTCACTCCCCAAATACCCCTAAGGGCTGGGAATGGGCTGAACCACAGCTAGGATCCAGGAACTCAATCCAGGATTCTCACAGGGGTGGCAGGAACCCAGTTACCTGATCATCACTTCTCATTTCCCAAGTCTGTATTGACAGGAAGCTGGAGTCAGGAGCTGGAGCCAGGCATCAGACCCAGGAACTCTGATGTGAGATCCAGGCATTCTACCCAGCCAAATGCCCAACCTGACAAATCCTTTCAAATGATGATGTGAAACATGTGAACCAAGTACATCTCTAACGGTCTTCCTTCATTTCAGCAGAACTGCTGTGTGTAAAAAGATTACCTGCACACTTAAAGACATGTAAACAAGTCCTACTTGTATTTCCTTTGGATAGGCAGGAAGGAAGATCGGGGAAAAGGGAAGTAGGCTGTTAATGTCAGCATGCATTGCACTCAGCCCAGTAAAATGAAGTCAGCAAACTGGGTTGGCATCCCAAGAGATGTCCACGTAAATTCACAAGAATTCACAAGAATTCATAAAGGTTTGACTTCAAACATATCCCATATTAAAAAAGTCAAAAACATTTTTAAAGACATCTTTATTTCTTTTTTTGAAAGGTAGGGCTACAGAGAAAGGGAGACAGATCACTGGTTCACTCCCTAAATGGCCACAACAGCTGGGGCTGGGCCAGGCTGAAACCAGGACCCGAGAATGCTACCTGGGTCTCCCACATGGGTAGCTGGGCCCCGGGGACTTGGGCCATCTTCTGCTACCTTCACAGGCACATTAGCAGGGAGCTGGATTGGAAGTAGAACAGCTAGAACTCAACTGGCACTCGGATATGGGTTGCTGGTGTTGCAAGTAGTAGCTGAACCTGCTGTGCCACAATCCTGGTCCCTCCAAAGAATAAAAATTTATACAGTGGAAATTATGGAGTAGATTTAGGACTTATTTTGACATAAAAACCGATTTTCAGATTTTGAGGGGCATCAGAAATATACGTACAATTTCTCAATTTTGAGTCTTAACTTCTTTTAGAGGTTGTAATCTCTTCAATAACCAATCTCTGCAGCTCCTAGCAATAGTGATAGCCATGGGAGACATACTCTCTCCCCTCTTCTTTCAACACTGCTAAAATTAATGTTTTAAGAAAGACCACATGGGGGCCAATGCTATGGTGTAACAGGTGAAGCCGCCACCTGCAGAGCTGGCATCCTATATGGGCGCCAGTTAGAGTCCTGGCTCCACTTCTGATCCAGCTCTCTGCTATGGCCTGGGAAAGCAGTGGAAGATGGCCCAAGTGCTTAGGCTCCTGCACCCACGTGGGAGACCCGGAAAAAGCTCCTGGCTCCTGGCTTTGGATCAACACAGCTCCGACTGTTGCGGCCAACTGGGGAGTGAACCAGCGGATGGAAGACTTCTCTCTGCCTCTCCTTCTCGCTCTGTGTAACTCTAACTTTCAAATAAATATATAAATCTTCAAAAATAAACAAAGACCACAAATTAGCAACACAAACCAAACTAAACCAAACTGGAATGCAATTTGACAGTGTAAGAAATCTCATTGCAATGAAAACCTAAAATGGCTATCAAAGTGATAGCTAGAGCATTTGCCTGGATAACCTCCTGGCAGAAAGTGCCCAGCTTATCAGTACTGAAACTGTAGCCAATGGTAATTTTAATACAATAATGACACGATAATAACTTCTTATTCATATGGTAGCAAAAAGAAAAAAAAAATGCAGAGCGGAAAAGGGAGATTTTGAACATGAGCAGAATAAAAGTTTTTCTACTTTATCCACATTTTGTCAGAGCATGGACTGTGGCCATGTGCTCCTGCTGATACCATTTTGAATGTGTTTTTCCCACTGAAAAATTCAGTGCAAGAGTGTCACATTTTAAAGTGATGTTTTTCTTAAGGAGGCAGGGTGGGCGGAAATAGCTGTAACATCTCAGTGTTAACTCCAGATGCTTCTATCCCAAACTCCTCACTATTCTGAGATGATAAATCATTCTTTAAGGGTCTCCAATAAGCAGAAAATTCTAGGGCTTATTCTTTTGGGAGGTAATTTGGGGAAAAAAATCTAAGACTGGTCCTTTCTTCCACTTTCATTATTTTGATTGTTTTTCTCCTTTTCTAACATGATTTCTGTTCAGACAAGAAATATTTTAGAAAGCTTGAGAATCATTTGCAAGCTCAAGCTTTCCAAGAGGAGCTGTTATTTGGCTGGTGCTTAGGATATTCCTATCCCCTCCTTGGGGTGGTATCTAAAATGAAGTACTTGTACCTGATGTATCAGAGGAAAATTGTCCTTTACCCAGTGTGCCTTTAAAGGGTGATAAGCAAAAATTCCAAATGCGCTTCCTCTATTCAGTCAATGGCCTCTTTCCACCCAAGAGTTATAGGAGCTGCGTGTTTGAGTAGTTTGATGGCCCCTCTGTGAAACAGGGAACAATAAATAAGGCCCAGGATTCAAATCTGCATGTTGTCTTGGTATATCTCCAATTACTTTAGTTTTTTTAAAATAACGTGTCTTCTAATGGAGAATACTGCGATCTTTACATAAGAGATCTGTACATGTTTACATCACATGCAATCATGTTTAAAATGTGACTAAAAAGGCACAGGCACGTCTTCAACTTCAGTGCTCGCCCTCTGGACAGGAAATGGAAAGATTATAGCACAACATGTGGCGGGATCCCTCCTGGACTGCCCTGTGTGGGTAGCCATCGACCCCACGTCATTAGCCAGTCCAGTAACACGAGGATGGAACAACCATCCCCCTACTGGCACTCACACATTTTGAGCAGTGACTCCTTGGACAGCAGATCCCTATTCATATTCGCATTTACATTGCTAATAATGAACAGGTATGTCACTGCCTAAAATGTGGCTCATCCTGGTTCTACCAACAATCTTACAAGTGTCATGGTGGGTAACAGGCAGAGATTTTAAACGGCCCCACAGACAGCTCAGCATACGCTTGTCACAGGTGATTCCGGTGGCGCTGTCACCTACGTTCTGAACACTAAGAGCACACCCAACCTGAGAGGTGCTGTGTCCTCACATACATGACTTGGTAAACAAGCTGCATGCGAATGCAATATACAGATGAATATAATGGCCTTTCAAAGGCCTCAGGCTTGAGAACTCAACCCCTTGTCAATCTGACTGGTGATTCTTTTCAGAGTAGTTCCAATTCATCTCTAAAGCAGATTTCAGTATGAGAGATATTTTTAGTTACCAGCTTATGTTTCCTTCCATACACTGAAACCGTAACTGCCAGAGAGAGGCAACACCAGATTACTGGCCAGTTACCTGGAGTCACAAAGGTGTGTGGTCTTTTAGGATGCAGAACTACATCAGACCAAGTCTGATTCCTCAGAGAGGCAGAAAATTGACTGAAATGTATTTCCTTCTCTCACTTTTTAACAAACAAAACTCCTCTCTATGGAATCTCCTCGATTAAAAACGGGATTCAGGAAAACCAGAACCTCACCTGGGCATGAAAACATTTCTATTGGGCTCTTCTGCTTCCTTCCTTTACTGGGAGAGGACCCTGGGTCTCTGAACACCGCCCCCACCCCCGGGGACCTGCACTGCACCTAACTTCCTCTTGCAATGAAAAACAGACTTTCTTCAGGGTGGGAGATTCCTTACGTACAGGGCCACCCAACGTGTCTGTTATTACACAGAAGAGATTGCATCTGCATGTGAATTTGCACACAAAGAGATGAATAATTGTAAATATAAATAAAGCTGAAATACACTGGAGCGAGACATGGGAGGGAACACAGTTAAATTCAGCCAAATAAATACTGTACTCTAAAGGTTGGAATACAGGCAAACAGTCTGGAATGATTAAATTGCATTCTGTAGAAGACACCCAGCTTAATTATTCTTCTTTTATTACCAAATAATGGTATAGGATTCCTGCAGACCAATTATATCACAGAACAGTTGCTAGGTACAGTTCTCAAACCACTAAAAAGAACCCCTGCAACAGTGATTGTGGGTATTTAACTTTAACCCTTGGCAGGCAAGGAAGAAGGATGATTTTTTTTTTCTCGTTCAGGAAATCAAATAACAAACAAGCCAGACTTTCCAGTCTCATGACACAGAACCGGCAGCTTTAAGCTTTAAGCTGTTTCAGTTCAATCATGCTGGGAGAAAAGCCCAAATTTCCTACCCCAAAGATGTTGAGGTGGCCAAATTCCCTAGCGAAAAAGAAAAAAATAATCAAGTTGGCAATCAAAGGGGGGAGGCTAGAAAGCAAACCACACATGTCTAGGTAAGCAGCTATGTCTGTTGTAAAATTTAACCCTTCGGAGATAAAATAACAGAATCCTAAACCAAGAACTCAGGTATTCTGCTTTGCTGCTGAGCCTGGCCGGCCAGAAAACCATGTTTTCCCTGCTACAGAGATAACGCCACAAACGGAACCCTGACTCCAGGAAAAGAGCCATGGTCTTCTCCAGCCAATTAAGGAGTGGCGTGGGCCAGGCTCCGACGAGCTGCGCAGCGGTGGCTCTCGGCCCTTCCTTCTCAGCGGAACCGGGAGAAGGAGAAGCCAACGGGAGACCACAGCCTCTCCCAGGGATCGGGGATTCTCACAGAGGGTAGCAGCCTCCCACAAATGAAGTTCAATGAAAAACAGTCTCACCGCGAGAAGCCGAGGCACGAACAGACGATGCCCCATCCCCAGAAGTTCCAGCACCCGACAAGCATACTCATTCACCAGCTTGCTTCTCTCGTCGCGCATGTCCTGGGACTTTCTGACAGGAGGGGTGAGCTTAGCAGCTGGGGCTGGGCAGGGCACCCCTTCTTCCATGAGCAGTAAGGAGGGATCCAGAATGAGAAAGCTGGATCTCTTATCCACACTGTTAGGAACTGCGGTGGGAGAGGAGCCAGGCTGAGGTCTCCCCAGGAGGACGCACACGCCAGTCTGTACAGGGGACTGTCAGCTAATGTCTCCTCCAGAAAAACATTCTGGCTAAATTCTCCACTGTTCCAAGAGCCCCAAAGTAGACTGGAGGATGAAGATGAGATCAAATGCTGATGGCAAATGAAAAACAGCAAAAGCAATCACATGCAAGAAAATGGCTCAGAGTGATGCAGGAGAGTTCTCGGACATGTGTGGACACGGACGAGCTGCTCAGGAGGGTCTAGCATGTGAGCGTGTGTGCGTGTGCATGTGTGTGAGAGAGAATGTGTGCGTGCAGCTGTGGCTGAGCAGGCGGCGGCGGCG
Source organism: Oryctolagus cuniculus (assembly GCF_964237555.1). Classification (NCBI taxonomy): domain Eukaryota; kingdom Metazoa; phylum Chordata; class Mammalia; order Lagomorpha; family Leporidae; genus Oryctolagus; species Oryctolagus cuniculus. The sequence continues at coordinate 3,147,399 of NC_091438.1, read as the reverse complement.
GCGGCGGCAGCAGCAGCCAGGAAGCCGGGGCAGTTGCGATTCTGCAAGGAGAAAAGGATGAGCTCATTGCAATCCTTGATTCGTGACGAGCAGCGCTGTTGCTGCTGCTGCTGCTGCCGCCGCCGCCGCCGCCTCTCGCTGTGAATCAGTAATGAAGGGGTAAGAAAGGGAGGGAGGGGAGGGAGGGAGCCCGTGAATGAGCGTGCGAGGGCGTCTCGTCTCCGGGGAGAATGCCGTAATAAGAAGCCAATGGCGAGCCGCAGGACAGATGCGCTTCCTCCTCCCAGTCCACCTTCCATCAGTGTTAGTCTGACAGCTTCTGCTGTCGAATCCTAAACCCACAGACAGATGAACTAGCTTCTCCTAACATCCGATGCTCGCAGAAAAAGCAGCCAGCCAGCCATCTAACAGGCTGACCCGTATTCACTCCAGCTTTCTAATAACGAGAACAGTGAAAGGTCTGATCTTATCCTGGGAGATGCACACACATCCTTTCAGATCCCAGAAGGAAGGTGCTGGCATAAAACGCTGACATATGGACCAAAGAGCAAGGGCTGAGCCCTGGAAAAACGACACGCCCTCCAGCTGAAGTGTTTATGCAGTAATGACTTCCCAACGCCAGGATGCGCGGGAGCTTTTCAGTACCTGGGGAGAGCTGGCTACAATCAAGTGGGTTTTTAGGAACACGTAATATGACAAAACAATCACCTACAGTGTAATGTTGAGAATGTACACTGAGATTCTCAAAGTAAAACTAACTTTCGTATGCCATAGGCCTTCATAAACACTCTGCTAATAGCTCCAAGCACCGATTTGACAATTTCTGGTCAAATAAAATCCTCCCTATTAAAGATATAAGCAACAATCAGCCACAGCTGAGAACTGTGCTGTCTCTGTGATCCAGAGCTACGTTCATCTCTTGGATGTGAATAATTTAGTTGCAGCCCAATGAAGGCAAAAGGAGAAAATCATCTTTAGCAACAGCCTCTTAATGTCAGCCTGACAATCTGCAGTTCTGTAGCTGGTCTCGGAAACACATCAGGTTCTCCAGGTGACCTGTAACATGGCACAGTGGGGCTGGGAGGGGAGCACCATTTTTTTCTTTCTTTTTTAGAAAGGGATTTTTTTTTTTTTAAGATTTATTTATTTACTTGAAAGGCAGAGTTACAGAGAGGCAGAGGCAGAGAGAAAGAAAGAAAGAGAGAGGGGGGGGGGGTCTTGCATCTGCTGGTTCACTTCCCAAATGGCTCCAACGGCCAGAGCTGAGCCTATCTGAAGCCAGGAGCCAGGAGCGTCTTCCAGGTTTCCCATGTGGATGCAGGGGCCTAAGCATGTAGGCCATCCTCTACTGCTTTCCCAGGCCACACAAGAGAGCTGGAACAGAAGAGGAGCAGCCAGGACACAAATCGGTGCCCATATGTAATGCCAGCACTGCAGGTGGCAGCTTTACCCACTAAGCCACAGCACTGGCCCCAAGTATTTTTTTCTAAACCTTAGTTTCCTACATAACAAATAAGAGTTACAAAACCCCAATATCAAAATAGAGGCAATTTATTAACATGTCTTTGTAATCTTGGTTAAAGAAAACTTATAGAACTGAGGTTAATGCAAAAGAAATAAAAAGATACTTGTTTTCTTTAACAAAATATTGTTTGGTTTCTTTTTCTAAAATCTCAGGAGGAATGTTTTTAAATTAAATCTTTAACAAAATGTCTTAGATATGATATTTACATATTGTTAAGGCTTTTATTTCTTGCAAAAAAAGATTTCCTTGAAAACTATTCAAAGTAAATATTTTAAACAAAATGCTCAAAAGCATTATAATATTACATATACAGAAAAAGAAATATCAGGTCTCTAAGGTTTTGTAGGAAATGCTTGATGGGCTGCCTAGGGTGAGGGCAGGTTCACCTGGAAAGATGAAATTATAAGGAAGACAGAAGAGGCCCTGGGCCTTTCATATTTTACCCCTAAACATGCACAGAGAATCACGCCATTTTCCCCTTGCTTACAAACTGGTGTTCTGCAGGAAATTTTGTTCATGCTACTGCTACATAGGTAAAAAGCACTGCTATAGACACTTCATACGTAAGGACAAGGGAGAATTTTGACCTATAAAAGGATTTAATTTTTTTAACTTATTTGACAGGTAGAGTTATAGACAGTGAGAGAGAGACAGAGAAAAAGGTCTTCCTTTCGTTGGTTCAATCCCCAAATGGCCAATATGGCCGGCGCTGCGCCGATCTGAAGCCAGGAGCCAGGTGCTTCCTCCTGGTCTCCCATGGGGTGCAGGGCCAACCACTTGGGCCATCCTCCACTGTATTCCCAGACCACAGCAGAGAGCTGGCCTGGAAGAGGAGCATCTGGGACTAGAACCTGGTGCCCATTGGGATGCTGGCGCCGCAGGCAGAGGATTAACCAAGTGAGCCATGGCACCAGCCCCACGATTTAATTTTTTAAAAGCTTTACTTACTTGTTTTGAAAGGCAGAGTTGGGGGGAGGGGAGAGGGGAAGAGAGAGAGAGAGAGGGAGAGAATCTTCCATCCTCTGGTTCGCTCCCTAGAGGGGCATAACTGTCCAACTGTCTAGACTGAGCCAGGAGCCAGGAGCTTCATCCAGGTCTCCCATGTGGGTGCAGGGGTCCAAGCACATGGGGCCATCTTCTGCTGCTTTCCCAGGCTATAGCAGAGAGCTGGATCGGAAGAGGAGCAGCTGGGACTAGAACTGGCGCCATTATGGGATGCCAGCGCCACAGCAGTGGCTTTACCTGCTATGCCACAGTGCTGGCCCCAGGATTTATTTTTTTTGATTGATTTTTTATTTCTTCCCTTCATTTTATTTGAAAGGCACAGAGCGAGGGAGTGCTATCATCCATCCATCTACTGGTTCACTCCCGAAATGCCTCAAACAGCCAAGACTAGTTCCAGAAGACTGAACTCTGCCAGGTCTCCCACAGGGGTCACCAGAACACAAGTCCCTGAGCCATCGCCGGCTGCCTCCCTGGTGTGCACCAGCAGGAAGCTGGATTGGAAGCAGAGGACCCAGGATCTGAAGCAGGCATTCCAGTGTGGGATGTGGGCTTCCAAAGCAGAGTCTCAACCTCCCAGCTAAATGCCCACCACAGGAAGGAAGAACTTAATGAGTCTTCAGCTTACAGGATTATTCTGATTGACTTTTTACTTTTTCAGTTTTTATTTAGTTTTCATTTTCTGTCTGAAAGATCGAGACAGAGTCAGAGATGTTCCATCCACTGGTTCACTCCCCAAATACCTGCAACAGCAGGAGCTGCACCAGTCTGAAGCTAGGAGCTTGGAACTCAATCCAGGCCTCCCTTGGGTGGCAGGGACCAACACACTGGAGTACCAGCTGCTGCCTCCTGGGGTGCGCCTTAGCAGGAAGCTGGCTTGCAAGCCGAGGAGCTGGAACTCAAATCAGGCACTTGGATATGGAACACGGGTCTCTCAAGTGATGACTTAACTACTGTGCCAAATGCCTGCACTAGTAACGAATTCACCTAAAAGGTTGCAATAAAAAGATGTAAAACTTAATTAGATGATTTTGCAACTGTATGGCTTGGCTATAATGATCACAAAAGAAGCTAAAATTAATGTACCGGGGTAGGCACTTGATCAAGCAGGTAAGACACTGGTTAAAATGCCTGTTTCCCATATTCGAATGCCTGGATTCAAAATCCAGCTCTAGTTCCTTATTCCAGCTTCCAGTGAATGCAGATCCCAGGAGGCAGCAGGGATGGCTCAGGTAACTGCGTTCCTGCCGCCCACATGGGAGACCTGCATTAAGTTCCTGGTTTCTCTCTGGCCCAGCCTGGGCAGTTCCTCAAAATGCCTGTTTGAGGAATGAGCCAGCAGATGGGGAGAGCTCTGTGTGTGTGTGTGTGTGTGTGTATCCCTCACTCTGTCTCTCAAATAAAAACAAATTTAAATATACTAAGTATCCTATGCAATAATTAAAATACAATATCTTAACTTGAAAACCAAGTCATACTTAAAATATTTAGGTGCATTTAACAAAATGGTACATAAAAGGAGCTGTAACAAGTGGTCATGCATTTTAGTTTCCCCAAGATTTCTATTGTGATTTCCTTAAAAATACTTCATGCTTCCTTACAACATTTTTATAATTCTTCAGTCCAGGTTTTATTTTTAGATTGTCCTTTCTCATTATTAGGTAAAATAAAACTAGAATATCATTCAGTGAAATGGAAGAACAGGTTCTAGTATCTCCATAAGTATCTTTTCCTCTTCCTCCCCAAACCCCAAATAATTTTTTATTGCTAATGGGATTCAGTAGCAAATACAGTGCAGTTTTTAGAAAAAATTTTGAGGGGCCAGCGCTGTGGTGCAGCGGGTTAACGCTCTGGCCTGAAGCACCGGCATCCCATATGGGCGCCGGTTCTAGTCCCGGCTGCTCCACTTCCTATCCAGCTCTCTGCTATGGCCTGGAAAAGCAGTAGAAGATGGCCCAAGTACTTGGGTCCCTTCACTCGCATGGGAGACCCAGAAGAAGCTCCTGGCTCCTGGCTTCAGATCAGCTCAGCTCCAGCCATTGCGGCCAATTGAGGAGTGAACCATCGGATGGAAGACCTCACTCTCTCTCTCTTTCTCTCTCTCTCTCTCTCTCTCTCTCTGTCTCTGCCTCTCCTCTCTGTGTAACTCTGACTTTCAAATAAATAAATCTTTTAAAAAAATTTTTGGGTTATAAAATAGTGCAAAAAATGGAATAGCAAGAAAAACTAATGAATTAACCAGCTAATAATGTGATTTCTCAAACTTCCTATACTATCACAAAAGAGATTTTTTTTTTTAATTCTGAAAAGTAAGTTCCACAGCAAGTTAAAGGGAATTGGGGAAATCTGGATAAGGTCCATATAGGAGAGGGAAAATCTTTCCTCTCTGTCTTCCTAGGTTCTCTGCCTCGGGTCCTGCAAATAAGCCTGATCAAAGGCAGATTACCAAGAGAAAAGCAAACAGGGGCTTAACACAGGCAGTGTGCATACACATGGCGGTAACTCAGGAATGAGTAACTCAAAGAGCGTCTAGAACATGGGGCTCACATAGCATTCAAGCAAAGAACAATAATTTCCTACAGAAGTTCAAGAAAAAGGAAAAGGACTTTGAGCTGCTATATGTGGAAGGCAAATATGACGACAGGGGAAACTCATGGTGGCTAAGGGCAAGTTGTAAGGTTTGTTTATTGTTACTCTACATGTAGGTTCCTTCCTGATACCATCTCATATCTGGAGATAAGGCTGTGGCCCCTTCCTGGTATGGAAATGATAGGAGAGGAGAATGTATTTTCCACTCTCAGGCGCGTGAGAGATAGCTTTTTCTCAATCACCTTTAGCTCACTTAAACTTTCAGCCAGAGTGATATGCTGGAATGTTTTATATTCTATATTAACAATATGGCCAGGTGGCACGCTCCGAACCCCTTTGTATCCAGGGAGAGAGTCAGGGAGTCGGATAGACAGGCAGTACTCCCAAGCCTGGGTCTGACGACCAGAACGTCGCCCCTGGAGCACTGGCAGCAGCAGGTGCAGGCGAGAGCTGGCGTTACAGTGCTCTTCTTGAGCCCCTCCAGGTGTCACGCTCGCCAGACACGTTCAGGACAGAAACAGATTTCCACTGAAAAACGCAAAGCATATTTGTCTTAATTCATGGACCTCTAATTAAGAACGATGAGTACAAAAATGCAATTCTGTGTGGTTCGGTAGCTACCAAGAGGAAAATGGAAACACTTGCCAACACAGGGGAGCTTCAGATCAGGGCGGATTCCAAACACCAAGGTAAAGCACGGCGCAACAGATGCCAGGAGGGAGGAATGCACGCTGTGTGTTAGGATGGAAGCATGACTCTGTTGTCCACAGCAGACCCACACAGAACTGGGCTTACATGAGGGAGACTGGTCTGGATACAGATTCAGCAGTTATGACAACTAACATTTCTTTAAGAACAAAACAGGGGGCTGGGCTGTGGCTCAGCAGGTTAAAGCCCTGGCCAGCAGCGCCAGCATCCCTTAGGGGCACCAGTTTGAGTCCTGGCTGCTCCACTTCCAATCCAGCTCCCTGCTAATGTGCCTGCGAAACCAACAGAAGATGGCACAAGTCCTTGGGCCCTTGCACTGACATGGGAGACCTGTAAGAAGCTCCTGGCTCCTGGCTTTGGATTGGCTTAGCCTTGGTTGTTGCAGCCATTTGGGGAGTCCATCAGGAGACTGAAGACCTCTCTACCTCTCTTTGTAACTCTTTCAAATAAATAAAATAAATCTTAAAAAAAAAAAGAGTGAAACAGGGCATTGTTCATTACATCACCTTATAATCACATTTACTAGCTGCATGATATAGCTAAGTTACTGACACTCTCTAAGTGACAACATCCCTTACCTGGTCAAATTGCTCTGAAAATTTAACAAGTTAATAAAGAATTCTCTCATAGGGCCTAGCACATGGCGGGTACAAGATAGCTAACAGCTGTCTTCATTCTTTCCAAGAAGTCATGTAGAGGAGGGCATTTATAAAAGCCATTGTGAGGGCTGGTGCGGTAGCATAGCAGGTAAAAGGTGCTGCCCGCAGTGCCAGCATCCCATATGGGAGCCAGTTCGAGCCTTGATGCCCCAGTTCCAATCCAGCTCCCTGCTAACATGCCTAGGAAAGCAGCAGAAGATGGCCCAAGTGCTTGGGCCCCTGCACTTGCGTGGGACACCCAGAAGAAGCTCCTGGCTCCTGGCTCCTGGCTTCAGATAGGCCCAGCTCTGGCCCTTGCAATCATTTGAGGAGTGAGCCAGAGGATGGAAGATTTCTCTCTCTCTCTCTCTCTCTGCCTCTCTCACTTGCACGCACACATTCTTTCTCTAACTTACCTTTCAAATAAACAAATCCTTAAAATAGAAAAAGAACTTTTCCCTACCAAAATCAATTCAATAATATTCCAGATAGTCTTGGCAGCATAACTAGTGGCTTAGCACCTATCTTGTGACCAGATCTGTAACGCTTTGAATAACACAACAACTTCTTCCATAGCATCTTTGGGATTGTTCATTTTGTCTCTGCTTCCGTATCTTCACTGACAGGTACCTCAAGGGGCTGCCTATTTCCTTACTGGACATTTCTATTTGATAGAAAAGGATTTCATGACAGTAAGCCAGAAATCTGCAATTTCAAGTCACTGGACTCAGTTACATATAAATATTTTAGCTGCTTCACTGAGGTATAATTGACATAACACAAGCTGTAGATATCTAACGTAGATCACATGACGTATGATATATGTGGGTATAATTATATACCCGTGAAACTATTACTTCGAATGCCAGAAACCTACCGATCATCTTGAAAAATTTCTCTTTCCTTTGTATTTCGGGCTTTTGTGTGTGTGTAGTTAGAGCACTGTAGGTAAGAGCCACTTCAGTTAAAAAGTCTACTTTTTTTTTTTTTCCTGTGGCATTAATGAAAATATTTTAAGATGATCTTAATTTTCTTTTCCCCATCTTAATCGTTTGTGTTGCGGAGTCTTCTATGAGCTGATTTTTTACCATTTTAGACTGTTTACAATCCTGCCGGCCTCTTTGAATGCTCTCTCTCAATATCTGTTTCCCACCCTGAAAAACACGGTCTGGAGATAACGGAATCATAAGATAATGGGATCTTGTTAGCGCCTAGAGAATACCAAGTCTATCATATTTCTACTCTTAATGAAAACATGGAAGCAGCAGGCAAGTGACCGCCCGCAGTCTTACCCTGGTCAGAGGCAGCTCCAGGAACCTGCAGGACCCCAGAGTGCAGAGGTGCGCCGGGCAGGGTACCCGGCACTGCCTGCACTGTCGCCGGCCAACTTTCAATCAACACAGCCCATGAAGACCTCCTACTAGAAGATGACGCTTCACCGCTGTGTTCCACAAGGAACTGGCCCAGGTCCTGTGCCTGCCATCTGCCATGAACGAATCTAAGGTGTTAAAATTTGAGTTGCAAGGGGGCTGTCCACAATTCGGTCCAGAGAACAGTCACTTCTAAACACAGACTTGTGGTGCTACAGCGTACCTGTCTTCTGAATTTTTAACGAGAATCACACTCACTCTCAGGGAGTTCAAGGAACTCAGTCACAGTGTCTATGGTGGCGGTGGAGTTAAAAAGTTCATGGAAATTTACATTATCTTTTAATTCCACAGTTTTAGGGATATCTTTAATTAGAACTGCTTCCTTAAAGCCATGTTAGCGACACAGGCCTGAAACCAGAAGGTGTCGCAGTCCTTTCACTCCTGTCCCTGAGCAGTGCGTGTACAGAGCTCATATGATTTCCAGGCTGAAGCAGATGGCGTAAGTATTAGCAGATGCCTGTTTTTAATTTGAAATTGATCAATATAGAATTTTGACTATTCCCTAAAGCCAGACCTGCATTCATTTTTTTCTTTATGTGTCTGTGTGGATTTTGTTGTTGCTGTTAATAAAATTAATGAGGTGTTATACCCACCTTGGTAAGTTGTGAACTGTTTTTACCATCTTCCTACCATAACCTCCAATTCACTGTCAAATTTGTATCTCTAGCATTTATATGTAACAGAATTTTAGGCACTGTTAACAGCTGTCACTGTGAAAAAAACTGTATTTTCATTTTTATATGGGTCAACCCATCATTAGCAAGTGAATTTGTTTCTGCAAAATGAGTATGTCAAGATGGGGACATTTATTTAATGAACGTCTGTGTTCTGAAATAAAGGTGATAACTGATTGCAAATCCCCCTCCTGTGCCTCAACCCTCCCCCCCCACAGCCATGGCTTCAATTGGATTCAGCTGAATTTTAGAGGTGGGAAAATCTTAAGAGTCACGATGGCTTTTCTTCTACTTTTACTGGAGGTCATCTGCTTCCCCTCCATTTCTCTTGTGAGCTCAACACCTGTCCACATGCGGTTCTGCCACAGGCTGCCTTGCACGATGACACGGAACAAGTCAAGTGTCTATGGGTTGTGATGCCTGACGGGCTCCTTTATTTATCTCATGCTCATATCTGTTGCAAGCAAAGCTCAACAAGGTAACTTGCATAGCACAGACTCTTGATAAACACAAAGTTACTAAAAGTATGGATAATAGCTACCTTTTTTTCAGAGTTCATAAGGCCCATGAACTATATCAAGCCCTTACTATATATTATTGCATTTGATTAGAACAACCAACTATGTCCATTTACATAGGAGACACCTGAGCTTGTAAAAGTTAAGTGTTTGCCTAAGGTCATGAGTTGGTGATACAGTTCAAGACATAATACCCCAAAATATGGTATTTTAGCATATTGATTTTTATAAACTCCAGGAATCTGAGGAACACTGGGAAGGACCTTTCTCCACCCTACTGCCCTGAAGCAGGTCATAAGACCCTCATGTAGCAGGTGTCTTCCCGCTACCTGAGAAGACCAAGGGATCACAAGGAGAAGCTGAAAGAATACATCTTGATAAACATCTGCCCAATCTACTATTTTTAGGCCACACTCCTTGCCCAATCACATTTTCAAACAACTCTCCATTCTTCACCAAGTCTAGCATTAAAATACTAAGATTTAACCATTTCTTAGATCTTCGTTTTCTTTTGAAGTTTTTTGCATTACATAAACTTACATCAATAAGTCTGTATATTTCTCACATTAATCTATGAATCTGTCTTTTGTTACAGGGGACTTGAACAAAAACGTGGAAAGGTGGAAGGAAACATATGTTTCTTTTTCTACACTAGTAAGTGGTAACCGCAACTATACTTTTTGGATAACCATACTTTTTTTAAATAAAAGATTTATTTATTTATTTATTGGAAAGTAGAGTGACACAGAGTTAGGAGGTATCTTCCATCTGTTGGTTACTCCCAAACGCCTACAACAGCCAAGGCTGGCCCAGGCTGAAGCCAGGAGCCAGGAACTCCATCTTGGTCTCCCACATTGGTAGTGAGAACTTGGGGAATCATTGGGTGTCTCTCAGGTGCACTAGCAGGAAGCTGGATCAGAAGTGCTTATTGGGGCTGGTGCTGTGGCGCAGAGGGTTAAAGCCCTGGCCTGAAGCACCGGCATCCCACATGGGCACCGGTTCTAGTCCCAGCTGCTCCTCTTCCAATCCAGCTCTCTGCTATGCCCTGGGAAAGCAGCAGAAGATGGCCCAAGTGCTTGGGCCCCTGCACCCGCTTGGGAGACCCAGAAGAAGCTTCTGGCTCCTGGCTTCGGATTGACGCAGCTCCGGCCATTGCAGACAACTGGGGAGTGAACCAGAGGATGGAAAACCTCTCTCTCTCTCTGTCTCTACCTCTCTCTGTAACTCTTTCAAATAAATAAATCTTAAAAAAAAAAAAAAAAAAAAAAAAAAAAAGAAGAAGTGTTTATTGGCTAAGACTCAAACCAGGCACTCTGATATGGGATACAGGCATCCCAAGTAGCTGCTTAATAGGCTATACTACAATATCCACCCTATACACATCTTTTTTTTTTTTTTTTTTTTGAAAGACAGACATAGACGGTGTCTTCCACCCACTGGTTCACACTCCAAAAGCCACAACAGCCTGGGTCTTCTATGTGGATGGTAGGGACCCACCTACTTGATCTATCACCTACTGCCTCCCAGTGTGCAAAGGCACAGGCAAAAAAAAAAAAAAAAAAAAAAGACAAAATAGACAAAAAAGAATTATATCCAACATCCAACTAAGAAGTTTTTGCACAGAAAAGGAAACTATCAACAAAGTGAAGACACAATTAACAGAATGGAAGAAAATATTTGGAAATTATTAACCTGACAAAGTATAAATATCTAGAATATACAAGGAACTAAAAAATGCAACAACAAAATAACAATTCAGTTAAGAAATAGGTACGGGATTGGAACAGACATTTCCCAAAAGAGAAATACAAGTGGCCAACAAACACAGGCAAAAATGCTCAATATCACTGACAGGAGGGAACTGCAAATCAGAGCCACGATTATGTGTCATCTCACTTGAGTAAGAACATGTAATAACAAATGCTTGTGACAATGTGGAAAAGGGGACCCTTACACACTGTTGGTAGGAATGCAAGTTAGTATAGCCATTGTGGAGAAGAGTATGGAGGTTCCTCAAAAAAACTAAAAGTAGTCTAGCATTATCCCCCAGCTAAACCTCTTCTGCATATGTATCACAAGGAGTAAGATGAGCATATGAAAGAGACACTTACACTCCCGCATTCATGGTAGCACCATTCACAAGGGCAACAACACGGAATCAACCTCCATGTCCGTCAACGGATGCAGGGCAACGGAAATGTGGTACCTCTACACGACGGACCATTAGTCAGCCATAAAACCCTAATGTTTACAGCAGGATGGACAGAACTGAAGATCATTATGTTAAGACAAATAGAAAGACAAATACCATGTGTTTATTCTTATAAGCAGAAGTTAAAATAATAATATTGGTGATAATAACTATATATACATTAAGTATATCTATTTGATCTGAGTTTAAAATAGAGATAAGCAGTCTAGGAAAGGTGGAGGAGGCAATGAGGGAGGCTGGATAATGGGTACCAACACATAACAGCAGTAGGATGAAAGTAATGGGTTCCAATATTTTGCAGCCCAGTGGGGAGTCTACAGCTCATAATGATATATGATATTCTATAAAAAGAACTGGAACAGAGGAGCAGGTAGACTCTAAATAAAAAGAGAACATGAAGAACTGCAAAGGCTGTTTGCCTGGTATGGGCATTCTATGCTGTGTGTGTGTTTTGATATGTTGACCCTGAAATATGGGCAAGTGTTATATATTAATACAAAATGGAAAATAAAATCCTTGTCCTTTTGAAATGTGTATTTTAATCAGAGAAGAAAGAAAGTAAGCATAAAAAAATTCAGAGAAGAGAAAATATACGCACAATACAGCATTTCGAATACAAAAGAAAAAAATGTGCTTGCTTTTCTTTCGCTAATTCATCTCCTGCTACAAATGGTCTCAGCTAAGAACTCAAGCTTTCTAGAGAAAACACTATTGTCTCCTCCCCTGCAGCAGGCCACTGCGTTCACCTCACCCACCAGGATGTTCCCAGCGCCCGCAAGAAGCTCCTGGCTTCAGCCTGGTTCAGCCATGGCCATTGTGGCCATTTGGGCAGTGAACCAGTGGATGGAGAACCTCTCTCTCTCTCTCTCTCCCTCTGTCTGTAACTCTGCCTCTCAAGTAAACAAATAACTCTTTAAAAAAAACTTAACATGGTAACCATTATGCATTGCAGTGGAAAACTTATACACTGTACCCAAATGCAAAAACTACACTACTGCTTTTATGTCTACTGATCTGGCCCCCGCCCAGCTCTCAGACCACATTTTCTGCTTCTCTGTATTTCATCCACTCAGGCATTCACCATGCTTTAGTCACCCTGGCATTCTTTCAGTTTTGAACACATAAAGCTTAGGCTGCCTCATGGCCTTCGTACTTGCCATTTCATATTCTTGGCTCTACCGCATCATTCAATTCTGAAGTCATTTTGCTCACAGGGGCCTTCTTCTCCCATTGTTTCTAACAGAAGGCAGTAACACAGTGGATTCTCTTGTTTGCTTTCTGTCATGACATTGATCGCTACTTGATATTGTTTACTTTCTTATGATTTATTACCTCTCTGTCCAACTAGAAAATATCAGGGAAAATTCATTATGAAAAAGAGAAAGAGCTCTGAAAAATCTTTACTGACAGGGTGTTAAATAAAAATAAACACAAACCAAGATTCCTAGTCCAGCTTGTTGCATTCATTCATTCATTCATTTTTACGTTGAAAAAGATTGTAATTTGACATAGCCTTTGAACCTCTCTTTCCTTTAGCAACAAAGAGGCAACTAAAGTAACCCCTTGACATTTATAGATTTAATATTTATTGCTTCTGTTCTTGCCGGGAGAGCCCACAGGGCCACAACACAGCAACTTGTGGGTTGGCTGAGGTATGAATTGAGTTAGTGCCATGTAGCAGACGGTGAGTAAGCCTCACTCTTCTCAGTTATTACACGTTCTTATGACGAAGCAATTATTTCTCTGAATTTAAAAAATGAAGGCTCTGGACCACCACTGTAACACAGCAGGCTAAGCTTCTGCCAGCTACGTCAGCACCCCACACTGGAGTGCTGGCTTCAGGCCCAGCTGCTCTGCCTCCAATCCAGCCTCCTGCTAACGTGCCCCAGGAAAAGCAGGGAAGATGGCCCCCGCCATCCATGTGGGAGACGTGGATGGAGTTCCTGGCTATGGCCTGGCTCAGACCCAGCCACTGTAGCCATTTGGGGAGGGAACCAGTGGATGAAGATCTATGTGTATGTGTGTATGTGTGTTTGTGTCGTCTTCTCTCACTCTCTGCTTGAGAGAGAGAAAAAGAAAGAGAGGGGGAGAATGCAGAAGGAGGGAGGGAAGTTGGTTTTAAAAAATGAAGCAGCTTAGGGGTCGGTGCTGTGGCACAATGGATTAAAGCCCCAGCCTGCAGCACTGGCATCCTATATGGGCGCCTCTTTCAAATAAATAAAATAAATCTCTAAATGAAGAAGCTGAGCAAAAAAAAAAAAAAAAAAAAAAAAAAAAAAAAAAAAAAAGGTATTTAAAATTAGGAAATTTAAGAGTATCTTAGAATAAGTCCTTCATGAATGTTGTTTTACTTCCCTTGAACCCATGCTTATATACACTAAAGAAAGCAGACCACAGTCCAACTTCTTATTTTTTCCTTTTTTATTTTCACGGGCCTACTAAATTGGGCTACCAGGTTAACTGAAGTGATTCCTTCAGGATGTCATGATTAACACCAAATGCTGTATTTCCAAAAAGGCTAATATTGATCCACAGCCATCATAAAAACTGGCCACAGAAAAACGCAGAAACCACTGTAGACATGTTAAGTAGCTGAGTCACTGTGGTTTTGGTTAAAGAGGAAAGGTTTTTCTATTTAAAAATAAAGATATCCTCTTATCAGTGTTTAAAGCGTCCTGTGAGCTTTGGATAATACATGTTATATAACTGTCAGCTCCTCTAGGAAGGAGAAGGAAGTTAGGAAGCCAAAACAACTAGAAACACAGTACAGACAGAGGGGAACAGATGAATCCATGGACAAGGGGTAGAAGGAGAAATCTTCCCTACTCCACGTCCGTACTGAGCTGGAACTGTGCTCAGTGCTAGGGAGGATACAAAGCCAGCTCACACTGTGCTCTCTGCCTGCAGTGGCACTGGAGGACACAATGGAGGACACAGACTGGGACACCTGGGACACCTTCAGGGGCTAATGTGCCCAGGAAGTAGATCTGAAGCCGGGCTGCCAAGGCACATCCAAAGCTATACTATGATGAAGATGGAGTGCCAGCGGATGGGCCTTACCGTGCACGACACGCAGGGAGTAAGGCTACGGAGATCATGTAGAGGGGCACAGCCTGGTATCAGAGAGCACAGTACCTCAAGAGAAGAGGAGACACTGACAAGCCGGAAAGCTCCTGCAGTAATCCAAACGTGAGAAAGTAAGAACCTGCCAGGAGCGGCGGCCACACAGTGAGAGGCACGCCTGAATCTGAGAAGCACCGTAGAGGGAAACAGCTCCTCAGGGTTTCTGTGTGACTGTCCAGCATGCACATGGCTTAGTACACCTTTGTACTAAGTTCATCTAAGTACTAAGTACTTTGTATAGTTCATCGATACAACACAGCCAGAAAGATGCACTCTTTACCAAGCCAAGGGACTGGATTGTCACAGAGGAATGGAGCCCCTTGCTAAGTGAACACAGGGTCTCTCAAAGTTCCTGACTTTGAGGCACACAATTGGTTTTAAGAATCACTTGATTCGCTCATTTCCCTTTAAGTCTAATTATTAGTAGAGATCAAGCCATACCACACCAAATCAGAGCAAGCAGAAGCTGACTTTGGATCACTATTCAATTACCTAGGGATACTCTGGTTATCAGTAAATGCGCCGTAAGTGAGAATAGCTAAGGTCTGGTGAGCTGCCTTCTCCACAAAGAATACTTTACAGCAACTTTCTTCCTTAAAACTGAAGAAAGAACATGCATGGAGGGAGAGGAGACAGGAGGGGAGGGGAGGGGAGAAGGGAAGGGGGGAGGGGAGGAGGGAGAGGAGGAGGGAGGGGAGAGGAGGGAGGGAAGGAGGGAGAGGAGGGAGGGAAGGAAGGAGGGGAGGAGGGAGGGGAAGGGAGGGGAGAAGGGAGGAAAGGGGAGAAGGTAAGGAAGGAGGGGAGGGAAGGGAAGGAAGGAGGGAAGGAGGAGGGGAGGAGGGAGGGGAGGGAAAGGAAGGAGGGAAGAAGGGAGGGGAGAGGAGAAGGGAAGGAGGGAGGGGAGCAGGGGAGGAGGGAAGGAGGGAGGGAAGGAGGGAGGGAAGGAGGGAGGGAAGGAGGGGAGGAGGGGAGGAGGGAAGGAGGGGGGAGGAGGGAGGGAGAGAGAGAAAGGCCCAGTCCACACATCCAACTGTTCCCCAGTCTCCACTGCAGTACACAGGAAACACTGCTCAGTTTATCCTCCTCCACCCCTACTGTGCAGCCTTAATTAAAGAAGCCATCATCACAAAGCAGTTATAATCAAAACAGCCCAGTACTGGTACAAAAACAGATGATTAGACCAATGGAACAGAACAGAAATGCCAGAAATCAATCCAAGCATCTACAACCAACTTACCTTTGACAAAGGAGCTAAAATCTATTCCTGGAGCAAGGACAGTCTCTTCAACAAATGGTGCTGGGAAAACTGGATCTCCACATGCAGGAGTATGAAGCAGGACCCCTACCTCACACCTTACATGAAAATCCATTCAACATGGATTAAAGACCTAAATCTATGACCTGATACCATCAAATTACTAGAGAACATTGAGGAAACCCTGCAAGACACTGGCACAGAAAAAGAATTCTTGGAAAAGACCCCAGAGGCACAGGCAATTAAAGCCAAAATCAACAAATGGGATTACATCAAATTGAGAAGCTTCTGTACTGCAAACGAAACACTTAGGAAAGTGAAGAGGCAACCGACAAAATGGGAGAAATTATTTGCAAATAATGCAGTAATGTAGTTATAAAGGATTAATAACTAGAATGTGTAAAGAGATCAAAAAAATTTCACAACAACAAAACAAACAACCCAGTGATGAAAGTAGCCAAGGACTTAAATGGGCATTTTTCAAAAGAGGAAAATCCAAAGACCAACAGATACATGAAAAAATGCTCAGAATCACTAGCCATAAGGGAAATGCAAATCAAAACCACAATGAGGTTTTACCTCATCACTGTTAGAATGGCTTTCATACAGAAATCTACAAACAACAAATGCTGGAGAGGATGTAGGGGGGAGGAGGTATCCTAATCCACTGTTGGTGGGAATGTAAACTGGTAAAACCACTATGCAAGTCAGCTTGGAGATACCCCAGAAATCCAAATATAGACCTACCATATGACCCAGACATCCCACTTGTGGGAATTTACCCAAGGTAAGTAAAATCAGCAAATAAAAGCATTATCTGCAGCTCCATGTTTATTGCAGTTCAATCCACAATAGTCAAGACACGGAATCAACCTAAATGCCCATCAACTGAGGACTAGATAAAGAAATTATGGGATATGCACTCTATGGAATACCACACAGTGGTAAAAAAAAAAAAAGAAAGAAAGAAAGAAATCCAGTCATTTGCAACAAAATTGATGAATCTGGAAAACAGCATGCTGAGTGAAATAAGCCAGTCCCAAAGGGTCAAATACCATGTTCCTCCCGCTGTGATAACTAACAAGGCAGCTAAAAGGTAATCTATAGAAGTGAAATTGACACTTTGAGAAGCAATGACTTGAACAGCCCTTGTCTTGACTGTTTTTTCCTTTCTTTTCTTTTCTTTTTTCTTTTTTTTTTTTTTTTTTAATTAATGGAGGATGGAACTGGGAATGGGAGAGGGAAGAGGTGGTGGGGTGGGAGTGGGAGTGGGGTGGGAGGGCAGGTATGATGGGAAGAATCACTATATTCCTAAAGTTGTACTTCTGAAATTTGTACTCATTAAATCAGTGGTTTTTTTGGGGGAAAAAACAAAGACGCCATCATCATTTCTCCCCGGACTATTCTAATAGGCTAACTGGTCTTCCTACTGATTAAGACTGCTTTAATTTCATTCTCAGTCTCTGGAGCTATATTCCTAAGATACAATATCTGATCATGCAATTGTTTGAAGGCATCTACTGGGCCACACCCTAGAGAGCTCAAATGGTCCTGTTGCTGCTTTTAAATTTCATGTTGATTTACTTGAAAGTCAGAGAGAGACAGAGACAGAGAGAGAGAGAGAAAACTGAGCTTTCGTACACTGATTCATTCCCCAATGCCCACAGTAGCCAAGGCTGGGCCAGGTCAAAGCCAGGCAGTTGGGAACTCAACCTGAGTGTCCCACATGGGTGGCAGGGACTCAGCTCCCAGCCATCACGTTTTGGCCCTAGGGTATGCATTAGCAAGAGGCTGACACCGGAAGCAGAGATGGGACTTGACCTGATACTCTAATGTGGATGTCTCAAGTGATAGGGTCTTAACTGCTGCACCCGTTAACTGCCACCTGTTTCTAAAGGAGCCTTCACTGCTTTAGCTCTCCAAATACCAGGGTTAGCTTTGTCATTTTGCTCGGAAGTGAAAACACATTATTTTGTTTAAAGAATTCTTCAGCAGCAAGTGTGCTCAGCAAGAACTCTTGATTTCTTCTCCCTATCCTAAAATTGCCTAAACATAGCATAAAACACCAAATCAAAATAACTACAATTACAATTATTTGTACACATACAAGAAAGATTTCTTTGTTTATCTGAAAGACTGAGTGAGAGTGTGAGAAGGAGAGAACGGAGATCTTCCATCTTATGGATCATCCCCAAATGCTCACAATAGCTGAGCCCTGGCCAGGGTAAATCTAGGAGCCAGGAATTCCATCCAGGTCTTCCATGCAGGGCCCAAGTACTTGGGCCCTCTTCTGATGCCTCCAGAGTGCATTAGCAGGAAGCTGGGTCAGAAGCAGAGGAGCCAGGTGCCATCTCAGGCACTCCCATATAAGATGCAATCAACCCAAGCATTGGTTTAACCTTTATACCACAAAACTCGCCCTTACTACTATATTTATAGTTCCATTACTGTTTATTTATTTTACTAAAGTAATAGCTGAATGATATACTAACCTTAATATGAGAGCAAGACCTAATTGCCTATTTGAAAATTATTTCATGAAAATCCTGTATTTTGAAATACAGCAGTATATTCTTACCAAAAGAGACACAGAAAGAAAAGAAATGCTACCAAGGACACAATGTCCTATCTGAAATATACTACCTTCCATTACTTTATAATTAAGAGCTCACTTAGACTTCAACGACTAAGAAGAAAAAGAACGGCGGCTTCCTTCCCAGTGTTGACGTGGAGATGCCCAAGCAGGAGAGCACGCAGAACGTGTGAAGGCCCAGGAACGAGGCAGCAGCTCCCTCCCTCCACGCCGCCCCCAGCCTCATCTCCAGTCTGCCCTCCTTTATGCCACTATGATTTGCTTTCCTGTCAGTTCAGTCTGTCCTTGGCTTTGTACTCAGGCTCCTGATAGGCACCTTAGGCCAGCCTTGCTTAATGGTCCATGCTTGTCTTGGTTGCCTCCTTCAGCTCTGCTTAACTTTCAACCTTTGCAATGCATTACTACCTCGGGTAGATGTTCCCGTTAGCAGACCAGGACCTGCTGGGTCAGGCTCTCCTACTTCCTTCCACAACAGGGGAGGGATTCAGACTGCTGTAATATAAAGGAAAGGAATCTGAGAGATGATAAATATAATAAATTGACAACAGAATTCTAGAGAAGGGAAAAAAGATAAAAGTAGTCAACTTTATAGTTATTCACATAAGAAGGGAAAATACCAAAGATTATAAAAAGACGCTCAGTCATATCTCATTTATCAACAAAGAACTAATTTCAAACTAAGGATTAACAGAGACTTGAATATGCTGGTATAATTCTACTTTAGCATCTCATATATTAGGAATGAATTTAAATAATGAAGTCATTCGGTGAAGAACTGCCTCAGGAAGACCTAGGAATATATTTATAGTCCTCCTCTGGTACTCCCTCAAACCCACATCCCAGTCTACTGTACCCACAAGAAGTCTAATGTCTCCCATGATGCCAAATGCTACCCACGCAGAAACAAAGAGCTGCCCCCAGACGAGAGAAATAAATGAAGAAGCTACCGCCACGGGGTTTCCTTCAAATTCCTTGAACAGCACTACAGTCAAGCAGGCATTTAAAAGCCCTTACTTGAGAGGTGGGGGTGATGCTCCTTGGGACACCTGCATCCCACCTGGGAGTGTCTGGGTTGAAGTCCCAGTTCTGCTCCCAACTCCAGCTTCCTACTAGTGTGCACCTTGGAGCCAGCAGGTGATGGTTCAAGTGACTGGGTCCCTGCCATCCGCATGACAGATCTGGATTGAGTTCCTGGCTCCTGGTTCCAACCTGGTCCAGCCTGGGGCCCAGCCCTGGCCCAGCCCTGGCTTTTGCCAGCATTTGGTGAGTGAAGCAGTGAACAGTACTCCCTGACATCTAGCCCTGTTTAGGCTAACAGCGTAACGGAATAACGTAAACCAGAGAAAGGTAAGTGATGATGGAGGCGAGATGTGAGCTAACTTTGGAAAACGGTCTAGGTTCACAGGGGACGGCAGGAAGCTAGGCCAGAACACGGAGCTCACAGGCCTGAGAGGGCACGGCTGTCTCCAGTCCAGTTTCCGTGACTGCAGACCATGATGTGGTTGGAACCACCCAACTGAGCAGGGCATGGAGGATTTTCAGAAACAGACTAAGGTCTCTGAACCTAAGCGTCCATATTTAGGAGTCAGTTAAATTCTATTAAATCTGAGAAAAGTGGGATGGAAACAGAACAAGGCCATACTGATTACTTTAACTGAGGGAAATTGTTATTAGTGTGTGATTAAATAAGACTTTTTTTCCCCTCCCTTCCCCTACTGAGACAGGACAGAAATAGGACTCACTAAATCCAGCCCTTCCCAACCTGATATGTATCCACCTCTGGACCTGATAGGCATCCAGCTCCAAACCAATCAGAAACGAACAATGTCCAGACTCTAACATCAAAAGACCCCTACTGCCCTGCGACCTTCTTACCCAACCTGCATGCGTGCCCAGGACAGCCCAGTGTGACTGACATGTGGCCTTCCTGGGATGTCAGTGTGAGTTACACATTCCATTTTGACCACGTGTGTGCAAAAAAACACACAAGCAACAATAAAGCACATCACAGCGCCTGCACAGAATACTGAGTAGGGTGCAAATGTCTGGTGCTAGGGGAGATGAGGCAGGACTCCTGGTCAGGTGCTAAGGCGGAATCGACATGCCTCCCCAACCTCTTAACAGCTCCAGTCGGGAAGCCAGCAGTGCTGTCTCCCTTGGTTCGAGCATAAGCCCCAACACACCTTGTTTGGGCTGAACGGTGGCCTCTCGTCTGTCTCTATTTGCAAAGGAGCCAAAGGACTTGAGGTCAGTGATACCAGCAGCCCCTAAGCCTTTCTAAATTGGGAAACACGGGACTTAGCATTCAAAGAAAGGGGTTCAATACTTATAATCTATGAGAAAAGGTCTGTAAAAACAACAGCAAATGCTAAGAAGAAAGATGAGTATCGTTTATTTCTAATATAAAACCTGAAAGCAAAGTTTTCCCTTTAGGGTAAACCTAAACCATTTCAAACATGGTTGTAGACAGAGTACAGTGTGCTTCAACAGAACAAAGTGATGAGTTAACCTTTGCCCCCTTGCTGCTCTGTGCACCGATCCTGGCATTAGGGATGCTTGCTGAATGGCAGAAGTGCTCTTGCCAACTTGGGACAAAAAGCAAACCTCACACGGTGCTTAAGAAATAAGCAGCTAATTGCAGAATGCAAGACACACACATAAGAAACATTCAGATAACAATGAAAGGCAGCAAGTTAGTGTCACGGTCAATGCTGCATAGTCTAACTGAAGTAGACGTTCATTTAGGGCAGAGGGCCCAGACCTTCTCTTCAATGGAGCCACACCATTAGGGCTAGGAAGGCTCTGTACTACATAAAGAAAAGGGAGCCAGCGCCGCGGCTCACTAGGCTAATCCTCCGCCTAGCGGCGCCGGCACACCGGGTTCTAGTCCCGGTCGGGGCGCCGGATTCTGTCCCGGTTGCCCCTCTTCCAGGCCAGCTCTCTGCTGTGGCCAGGGAGTGCAGTGGAGGATGGCCCAGGTGCTTGGGCCCTGCACCCCATGGGAGACCAGGATAAGCACCTGGCTCCTGGCTCCTGCCATCGGATCAGCGCGTGCGCCGGCCGCGGCGGCCATTGGAGGGTGAACCAACGGCAAAGGAAGACCTTTCTCTCTGTCTCTCTCTCTCACTGTCCACTCTGCCTGTCAAAAAAAAAAAAAAAAGGGAATATGACATGAGAGACAAAAATGCTTTCAGATTGCAGTGTTGATGGCCAGCGCCGCGGCTCAATAGGCTAATCCTCCGCCTGCGGTGCCGGCACACCGGGTTCTAGTCCTGGTCGGGGCGCCGGATTCTGTCCCGGTTGCCCCTCTTCCAGGCCAGCTCTTTGCTGTGGCCCGGGAGTGCAGTGGAGGATGGCCCAAGTGCTTGGGCCCTGCACCCCATGGGAGACCAGGAAAAGCACCTGGCTCCTGGCTTCGGATCAGCGTGGTGCGCCGGCCGCAGCACGCCGGCCGCAGCAGCCATTGGAGGGTGAACCAACGGCAAAGGAAGACCTTTCTCTCTCTCTCTCTCTCTCACTGTCCATTCTGCCTGTCAAAAAAAAAAAAAAAAAAAAAAAAAGAGAGAGAGAGAGAGAGAATGCAGAATGCAGTGTCAGAGTTCAGCTGGAAGACTTCTGATAGGAGAGTTGAAGGTAAGTTCAGCATAACATGAAAGACCCTGGAGTCGGGCTGTACACAAGTTGCCCAGCTCTCAGGTGAGCAATAATGAAAAGGAAACACCAAAGGCCTTTGAAGGCTTCACACAGGGTCACTGAAGATACAAAATTGGAACTTGGGCAGGCATGTGGCAGAGCAGTTTAAGCTGCTGCCTGCAATGCTGGCATCTCATATGAGTGTCGGTTAGATCCCTGGTGCTGCACTTCCAGTCGAGCTCCCTGTGCCTGGGAAAGCAGCGGATGAAGGCCCAAGTCCTTGGACCCTTGACCCAGCTGGAGTTCCAGGCTTCTGGCTTCAGCCTGGCTCAGTCATGGCCATTGTGGCCATTTGGGAAGTGAGCCAGTCGACGAATGGATCTCTCCTCTCTGTCTCTCTGTCTCTCTGCTCTGCTTCTCCTTTTCCCTCTTTAACTCTGCCTCTCAAATAAATATTTATTAAAAAATAAAATTGGAACTTGGGTTACAATACAAATTAGGAATTGCTTTCTTGGGAATGTGACTTTCTGACTTCTCTAAAGGTGGTGTGGATGCAATGTACAATTGGAAGTGGAGCTCAAGGCCCACAGACTGACTACTGAAGGCTGAGGAAAGAACTCCACCAAAGGGACCTAAAGAACACGGAACTGTAGACGAGCGGAACCCTTCGCCTGTGGGTCGCTATGACTGCAGGTGATAAGCAGGTGGGAGCAGATCACGAAAGCTGCTTCTGCCCACCTCACCTCATTCTGCTTTCCTCAGCTCTTGGAGTCAGGACTCATGTACTGCATTCCCATTGCCTCTAGCTACTGGAGTTTTCAGGTTGCAAAATAAATGTATTGTAAACACAATATTTTAATTTACATAGGGATAATTAGGTAACCTTTTTAAAAATTTATTATTTATTTGAAAGAGTTACACAGAGAAGAGAGGCAGAGAGAGAGAGAGAGAGAGAGAGAAAGGTCTTCCATCCAATGGCTCACTCCCCAATCAGCCGCAACGGCTGGAGCTGCGCTGATCTGATGCCAGGAGCCAGGAGCTTCTTCCTGGTCTCCTGTGTGGGTGCAGGGCCCAAGCACTTGGGCCATCTTCTACTGCTTTCCCAGGCCACAGCACAGAGCTGGACTGGAAGAGGAGCAGCCAGGACTAGAACTGGTGTGCATATGGGATGCTGGTGCTGCAGGCGGAGGATTAACCTACTGAGCATGGTGCCAGCCCCTTGTATAATGTTAGTACCTTCCATGGTATCCTTCCATTTTTTTCTTCTGGCTTTTATTCTGTTATTTTCACACATTGCAGTATTTATAAGGTGACTTTAAATATTCATGAAAAAGAGGCCGGTGTTGTGGCATAGCAGGTAAAGCCTCCGCCTGGCGTGCCAGCATCCCAAATGGGTGTCGGTTCGAGTCCTGACTGCTCCATTTCTGATGCAGCTCTCTGCTATGGCCTGGAAAGCAGTAGAAAATGGCCCAAGTCCTTGGGCCCCTACACCTGCGTGGAGGGCCCCTACACCTGCGTGGAAGACCCAGAAGAAACTCCTGGATCTTGGCTTCAGATCAGCTCAGCTCTGGCTGTTGCAGCCATCTGAAGAGTGAACCAGAGGATAGAAGACCTCTCTCTCTCTGCCTCTCTCTCTCTCTCTCTCTCTCTGCCTCTCTTCTCTGTGTAACTCTTTCAAATAAATAAATAAATCTTTAAAAATTCATTAAAAATGTGTATTATGAAAAATACTATACATGGACTTCAAAAACGTTTTGTACCAAAAATAAACATCTTTTAATTCCATTTTACACCAACATTTTGTAATAAATCCCATAACACATTGCTTTTTTTAAATAGAAAATTATATATTTAAATATTTAAACAATGAAAAAGTAAAATCTTTTTAAAAAAAAGAATTGTAGAGTTATAGGGAGAGAGGCAGAGACAGGGAAATTTTCCATCCTCTGATTCAGTGCCCCAATGGCTGCAATGGCCAGGAACAGCCAGGCCAAAGCCAGGAGCCTGGGACTCCATCCAGGTCTCCAAGCTGGGCTTCAGGGGCCCAAGCACTTGAGCCATCATCTGCTGCCTTCCCAGGTGCATTAGCAGGAACCTGGATTGGAAGTGGAGCAGCCAGGACTTGAACCGGGGGATGCCGATCTCACAAGCAGTGGCTTAACACCACAACATTGGCGCCAAATAAATAAATTTTTTAAAAAGCCAAGATGACTTAATAACTATGCCTACAAGATATCTCTGGATCTCTGTTCTCAGAAGGAATTGATTGGAAGCAAAAAGACCCAAAGCCAACAAAATATTTTCCAAAATAAATCAAAGGCTAGCCTGGAAAACAAAGCTTTCTCTAATCACCGAACAACCCTTAGGCTTCCAAATCTCCCTAAGTAGGAAGCACTGAAGACTGCGCAGCTTCCAATGAGCATGTCTCTCTAACAGAAACCATAGATACGACCACAGACGACCAAGGACAGTGTTGTAACTTCCAGCGACTAGAACCAGTGGGCACCCAGACGGGCCAAGCAGGAAACCGCTGCTGCCACAGCAGGGGATCCGCAAACCCCCATGAGCGACTCACTGGGATTTCTTCCCTCGCTTCCCTTCTCTGAAGGACGGCTTTGATCGCTGTTCTACCTCAGTCCCACTCTTCTGCAGAGAGCATGTCATCCAAGCCCTGAAAACGGGAAAGGGCATCATGCAACATCCCTAGGCTGTGAGGGGGAGTAACTGAGCAGAGTTTCCTCAGTGGGGAGTATCTGTGCGTGTGAATAAAAGTGAGCCCAGCTGCTGAATGGCAGAGGGCAACCATGACGGACCACTGCCTGTTCCCTGAAAGACCTGCTCCTGCTTTCAGAGGCATGAGACGTAGCACCAGAACACAAGGCTTCTAGCTATTTGCGACGGCTGTATCCTGTATTATCTTGTTTCCTTGCAGCTAAGTATGAACACAGACAAAATTTTTATCAATGGAATGTGAATTAAAGTGATAATATGCAGCATTTTCACTAAGGTGATTTCTGGTCTTCCACATTTGCTTGAGATTTTCCTGTTCCTGTAATGTAACTCGGATGAGGAGCTCATCTCATGGTAGCCACGTACATGAGAACAATATCCTAGGGACGGTGGGACACACATGTAAATAGAATTTGAGTCTCTGAGTGATCTCACGAAGCAGAGCTACCTGTCTTTCTGGGCCAATCCTTTTTTCTTTTTCTTTTCTTTTCTTTCTTTCTTTATTTATTTGACAGGTAGAGTTATAGACAGTGAGAGAGAGAGACAGAGAGAAAGGCCTTCCTTCCGTTGGTTCACCCCCAAATGGCCTAAACAGCTGATCCGAAGCCAGGAGCCAGGTGCTTCCTCCTGGCCTCCCATGGGGTACAGGGACCAAGCACTTGGGCCATCCTCCACTGCACTCCCGGGCCACAGCAGAGAGCTGGCCTGGAAGAGGAGCAGCTGGGACTAGAACCCGGTGCCCATATGGGATGCCGGCGCCGCAGGCAGAGGATCAGCCAAGTGAGCCAGGGCGCCAGCCCCTGGCCAATCCTCTTTTCTAAAGCCCGAGATCTGGAAAAATAAACTTTCTTCTTTAGACCACTGTGCTTTTTCACAGGTGCTCTTTTCCTGGTCCCTCTAAATTGAAATTTAAAAAAAATTTATCAATCAAGGTTACAAACGTCACAAGTAAATGATTTTGTTCTAAATTCACTTAGCTTTATCAAAACCAAATTCCCCTAGTCAATGGAAAGAATAAAGGAGAAAAAAGAGCAAGTCTATTAAATTTTTGGGTTGTACTTCTAGAAAAAGTATATTTCAGCCTTTTCTCACTCTGCATAGACAAAACATCAAATACATTTCTTTACGTTTCAGCTGAATTTCCCCTCTCTGGTTATACTATTGTGATACTATCAATCAATTCCCACAGTGAGTCAAACTACCAACACTTAATTTAATGAACAAAATTAGTCTATTTCATGCTAAAAGCAATATCAGCACTCTTACAGAAGGAATCATAAAAGCTTACTGAGCATTGACATTCGCTGACAAAAAGTCTCCTGATATCATCTTCATATGATCAGCGCACACAAAGTGACTGGTCGAAGTAAACCGATGTTTGACTGAAGCGTTGAACACGGTTCAGGGTGATGCCAAGCAGACAGGCAGAACACAGAAAGCAAACAATATCCAGCCAGTCAGGAGCAGACAGCGAGTTCATTTTCATTAGCCTAAATTCAATCATTCCTTGACATTACAATGGCTCCGCTGCTCAGATCTGCTTCTGTCCTATTCAACTGGTGACATTTTTAATTGCGGAAACTATCTTTGAACACGCCGCCTTCGAGCAACCTGAACAAAAGCCTTTCTTTTCATTCAGAGCACAATGTTGATATAGATGTATGAAATGGAGGCTGGCTTCACCACAATTTAAGGATCTCCTGGTGTACAGTGTGAAAAAGCACAGAGTTCTGAGTGGCAGCGACTAGGTTTGAGTCTCACGAGGGATAATAATCTCTTCATTACAGAGTAACTGTAAGGTTTAGAACACGCACACGCACACGCACACATACACAGCTTACAGGCTAAGAACACTGGCTATGCAGTAAGACAGGTCGTGATGATTCCGGTGTGTGATCTGCATAACTGAATGACTTTAGTCAACTTTTCAAATTTCTCTAAGCCTTTGTCCCCTAATCTGTAAAATGGAGACATTGACCCATACCACCATATTAATACACTACTAACATAATACAATTGTTGTTAAAATTAAAGGTCATACATTATGCTAAGTGAAATAAGCTAGCCACAAAATGACAAATACTATATGAGTCTACTTACATGTGATACCTAGAGTAGTGAAATTCACAGAGATGGAAAGCAGAATGGTGGCTAAAAGGGGTTGGAAGAAGGAGAATGGGGCATAATGACTTCATGGTATACTTTTAGTTTGGGAAGATGAAAAAGTTATGGAGACAGGTGCTAGTTGTAGCTGTACAACAATGTCAATGTATCAACATCACTACACTATATACTTAAAATGGTTAGAATTAAATTTTATATCTACTTCATTACAATAAAAATAAAAAATTAAAGATCATGAATATTACTTTAAAAGTGCTTGGTACAGTGCCAATTGCATTTTTTAAAAACATTTTCCAAACTATATATGCAGGAAGACTGATACAGGTATTTCTTACCTTCTTTTTTAAATTTTTTCCCTTAATTTTAGTTCCCACACACAAGGGAGAACATGCAGTATCTGTCTTTCTTTGTATGGCTTATTTCACTCAACACAATTGCTCTCCAATTGTATCCATTTTTTAATGCAAATGGTAGAATTTTGTTCTTTTTATAGCTGAATAATATTCCATTATGTATACATAACACATTTTCTTTATCCATTTATCTGATGATAAACACCCCCCCCCTTTTTTTTTGACAGGCAGAGTGGACAGTGAGAGAGAGAAACAGAGAGAAAGGTCTTCCTTTTTGCTGTTGGTTCACTCTCCAATGGCCACTACGGCCGGTACATCGCGCTGATCCGAAGCCAGGAGCCAGGTGCTTCTCCTGGTCTCCCATGGGGTACAGGGCCCAAGTACTTGGGCCATCCTCCACTGCACACCCAGGCCACAGCAGTGAGCTGGCCTGGAAGAGGGGCAACCGGGACAGAATCCGGCGCCCTGACCGAGACTAGAACCCGGTGTGCTAGCGCCGCTAGGCGGAGGATTAGCCTAGTGAGCCGCGGCGCTGGCCGATAAACACCTTAATTATAAAATTTGGCTACTGTGAACAGTGCTGCTATAAACATGGCGGTGCAGACACCAGCTACATTTGAAGTGCTAACTTATGACACATATTGTTCATTTTATTAAAGACTTAACATGGATTTGAGACTGCTATACAATTACATACCTGTTATTGTCATGTTTTTACACAGATCCAACACATTACTTGAGTATCTAGAGATACCCGATGGAATGATCACTCTGCAGAGGTGTGAGCGCGGATGCACATCCTCATGAAGGCGCCGCACACCAAGGATGACTTGAGAACTCGCACACGATCACACACAGCCGACTCAGAGCTGATGCGGGGTTCACAGCCAAGCCCTGTGCTAAAGCGGCCGTTAGAGCAGACTGGAAACAACTGACTGCTATTCTTCTTAGAAATTATTGATTTACCTACTTGAAAGAGAGAGGCAGAGAGGCCAAGTGGTCACAACGGCCAAGGCTTGGGCAGGTTTCTCAGAGGGACTCGATGACCTGAGCCATCACTGCAGCCTCTTGGGGTCTGCACGAGCAGGAATCTGGAGTCCCGCGCCGGAGCCCAGCATCACGGGTGTCGCCACCAACATTTTAACCACTGGATGTTCCCACTTGTTCTTATTTTAAGTAACAGAATGTTCTTTTGCTCCTAATTTTATTATATCACTCTGGAAACTCACAGAGATGATTCAGCAAAGTACTTAAATGTGCTGGGGCTGGCATTGTGGCGCAACGTGTTAAGCTGCTGCTTATGACTGGTATGCCGTGTCAAACACCAGTTCCAGCCTCAGCTGCTCTGCCTCAAGTCCAGCTCAGTGCTAATGTGCCTAGAAAGCAGGGGAGGGTGCTGAAGTACTTGGGGAGACTCACATGGAGTTCTAGGCTCCTGGCTTCAGCCTGGCCCAGCCCCAGCCATTGCAGCCATGTGGGGAGTGAACCAGCAGATGGAAGACCTCTCTCACGCTTCCTTTCCCTCCTTCTTTCCCTCTGTGGCTTTGCCTTTTAAAGAAACAAATAAATCCCTTTATAAAATAAAAGCACAAATATGTTATCATGAGTCTTATCCATTGCATAAAAGCCCACAGGAGTTGTTTAAGACATAAACACGAGAGAGCCACAAAAAGTTCATGGACAAATGGAATTAAAAGATGATGCAGGGCCCACATGTTAAGGTTAAGCTGCTGCTTGGGACACATGCATTCTAGGCTGAAGGCCCTGGGTTCAAGTCCCACCTCCCTTTCTGATCCAGCTTCCTGCTAATGCACACCCTGGAAGGCAGCAGATGATGGCACAAGTACATGGGTCCCTGTCACCTAACTGGGAGACCCAGACAGAGTTCCTGGCTCCTGCTTTTGGCCTGGCCCAGCCTGACTGTTGTGGACATTTGGGGAGTGAACCACCACCAGCTGACATATTCATTCTTTCTCTCTCTCTCTCTCTCTCTCTCTCTCTCTCTCTCTCTCTCTCTCTCTCCTTCTCTCTTTCAAACAATAAAAAATAAAGATAACACAAGCAGGCATTAGCCTCCTGGCTGAAACACCTAGGTTTGATTCCTGGCTCCAGCTCCTGATTCTAGCTGCCCACCAGTGCAGATCTGGGAGGCACCAGGTGATGGCTCCAGAAGCTGGGTTCCTGCTATCCACCTGGAAGAACTGGAATGAGTTCCCCTGGATCTTGGCTCTGGCTCTGGGTCCAGCCTGGCTATTGCGGGCATTTGGGGAATGAACCAGAGAATAGGAACTCTGTATTTTCTCTCTGCCTCTTGAATACATTTAAAAAAAAAAAGATAATTCAACAGTCTCATGAACTTCTTGAAGCCCCCTCATATATACATATTTTCCCACAATACATACATATACACACATGTACATATAGCAGAGATTAACTCAGTCCACATGACAAAAATTGAGAGACTTGGGGGCCGATGTTGTGGTATAGCAGGTAAAGTTGCCGCCTTCAATGCTGGCATCCCACATGGGCACTGGTTCTTCTGCTGGCTGCTCAACTACCTATCCTGTTCTCTGCTAATGGCCTGGAAGAAGCTCCTGGCTCCTGGCTCCTGGCTTTGTCCTGGCTCAGCCCTGGCTATTACTGCCACTTGAGGAGTGAACCAGCAGATGGAAGGCATCTCTCTCTCTTTCTCCTCTCTAACTCTGACTTTCAAATAAATAAATAAATAAATTTTTCTAAGAAATTATTTTCTTTTTCTTAAATATTTATTTATTTATTTGAAAGTCAGAGTTACACAGAGAGAGAAAGAGAGGCAGAGAAAGAGAAAGAGGTCTTCCATCTGCTGGTTCACTCCTCAATTGGCCACAATGGCTGGAGCTGTTCCGATCTGAAGCCAGGAGCCAAGAGCTTTTTCCGGGTCTCTCACATGGAGTGCAGGAGCCCAAACACTTGGGCCATCTTCCACTGCTTTCCCAGAGCATAGTAGAGAGCTGGATGGGAAGTGGAGCAGCCAGGACTCGAACCAGTGCCCATATGGGATGCCGGTGCTGCAAACAGAGGTTTTACCCTCCACGCCAGAGTTCCAGCCCCAAGAAATTATTTTATTATCTCATTATTTTGTAAATGAGCAAATTAAATGTTAGAATGTTTAGGTGATTTGATTAAAATTTCACAATAGAGGTAGGCATTGTGCCAAAGAGGGTTAAGCTGCCTCCTGCAACACCGCCATCCCGTGCAGGCACTGGTTCAAGTCTTGGCTGCTCCGCTTCTGATCCAGCTCCCTGACAGCGTGCCTGGGAAAGCAGTGGAAGACGGCCCAGGTCTTTGGCCCCTGCACCCATGTGGGAGACCAGATGAGGCTTCTGGCTTTGGCCTGGCCCTGCCCCAACTGCTGTAGCCATTTGGAGAGTGAACCACAGGATGGAAGAGTCTCTCTCTCTTTCTCTGTGTGTTTTCTTCTTTCTACATGTATCTCTGCCTTTCAGAAAAATAAGTCTTTTAAAGATGTTTCACAGAAGTGTACTCAAAGCCCCTCAGACCCTCACCCTGTGCACCCTCCTTTGACGCACAAGAGCAAAGGCCTTGTCTGCCCGTGCTTCCTGTGCCTCTCCCCACGCTGCTCACCCTGCTGAAGGGCCCATTCTCTGTTCAGCTGTCACCTTCGCAGAATCCTCCCTGGTCCTGTCAGAATAAGTGAGGCACCCTCCCTCTGACTCCCTAAGCTCCCCATCTACACATGCGCCTCTGCCGCTTAGCCGCAAGACAACTTGATGATAGATACATCATGGTATCTCTAGATCCCCCCAACACATGCCCTCAGTCTGTCTACACTAGGAGTTCCCTGAACGTCTGTCACATAAGTGAACTAACCAACCACCACAGGCTTCTCCAAAGAAAGATGCAGCAAAGACTTAGGTGGGAAGTTAGCCTTGGAAATAAATACAGAATATACCTTCACTAAAGACAAGAGCAAAACAGAGGCTAAGATGGAGAGAGTTCTCCCAGAGCCACCCTAAGTGTCAGAATTTGCCCATGACCATAGCTTTCTAGCTCACCCTGATGATATTAAAAGAAATCTTCAAGCCGGCGCCGTGGCTCACTAGGCTAATCCTCTGCCTTACGGCGCTGGCACACTGGGTTCTAGTCCCGGTCGGGGCGCCAGATTCTGTCCCGGTTGCCCCTCTTCCAGGCCACCTCTCTGCTGTGGCCAGGGAGTGCAGTGGAGGATG
The DNA here is from genome assembly GCF_964237555.1 of Oryctolagus cuniculus. Lineage (NCBI taxonomy): Eukaryota > Metazoa > Chordata > Mammalia > Lagomorpha > Leporidae > Oryctolagus > Oryctolagus cuniculus. Next base: position 3,116,063 of record NC_091438.1, on the reverse strand, counting down.
GCCCAAGTGCTTGGCCCTGCAGCCCATGGGAGACCAGGAGAAGTACCTGGCTCCTGCCATCGGATCAGCGCGGTGCGCCAGCTGCGGCGGCCATTGGAGGGTGAACCAATGGCAAAAAGGAAGACCTTTCTCTCTGTCTCTCTCTCTCACTGTCCACTCTACCTGTCAAAAGAAAAATAAATTTAAAAAAATCTTCAAAAATTGGTGATGGAACTGTGCACCCCCTTGACTGACATCGTAAAGGCTGCCTGCATGGTCTGCTTTATTAGAGACCAGGAGAAAGGAGGAGCAAGCTAGGCAAAAGGATCAATGTAAGGATAGGCAACAGGCCAATTAATGGCTGCTTTACATAGTGATGTGCCATCAAGGAGATCCAACAAGGCCAGTCCACCCCAAATGACACCTGCTTTCCATGTGAGGAGCCGGAGCACTGGGCAAGCAGCTGTCGTCACAGAACCAGCTTCTGTCAGCTCTGCCAAGAGCAAGGCCACTGGAAATGGAAGTGCCCTGGGGTTTGAAGGACTCCTGGATCAGAACTGCAGACCCTGTTGGCCCAAAGCTAAACAACCCTTAGCTCTGCCCAGCTTCCAACTGTAACCATTGCTATGGAAGGGATGGCCTAGGGTCACTGAACACCGTAGAGTTCCTTTTAGAGACACTGCCTGTTGCATATAGCCTCCTGTTAGAGCAGTTCTCCTCCTAGTCCAGCCACGTAATGAGAGTCAACAGGGTGCCTTCCTTAAGGGGGTTCACACCTCTCTTCCAATACCCGATGGGTAGGTCTGGGCCTCACACATACCTGGCCAGGCCTGAAAGCCTATCCAAATACTAGTTAGCCTAAAAAGGCCCTCCTGTCAGTTCCTAAAGCAGGGCTTAGGGGAACAGCTAACTAAGACAGTCCTGCACCTATCTGGACAGGCCCTCACAGAGGACTTAAAGGACCTATCCCCTGAGGGGGGTACAAAATAATCCAGAATGTAGATGACCCATTAGTCCGTTTCCTTTCCCAACCTGAGACTGGTCTTGTGCATTAGCTAACACCCTTAATGTCCCAGCAGAATGTAGCTACCAGGCATCCAGGGGAAAAGCATAGCTAATCTGCCAGAAAGTTAATTTTTTAACCCTTACCCCCGCCCCTGGGGAGAGAAGACCAGCCCCAGAGAGGATACAGGCCGTGCAGCAAATTCCTACTTCCGCAACCTTAAGACAGTCCTAGCATTTCCCTAACAGGTTACGGATTCCTAGATACAAGGAAATAGCAAACTCCCTAAATCCTTCAAAACAGGCAGGCCCTAGACCTGCTACCTGCTGCCCAAGAACCTGCTCCACACTAGGGTCAACCGAGATGGGCATGCATCGTGCTCGTGCTTTCCTGGACACGCCAGACAGCTCCAGGGAGGACAGTCAGACGAGGGGCGTGGCTGGTCACTGCCTCTCCGGGCGACACAGCGTCCACATTCTTTCTGCTTCTCTGTAGACTACAGTGTTGAGTATCCTGGCTTGTTCTGTCTCTAGCAGAAGACAAGCCACCCAGCCCCAGGTGCTTCTGAGATGGGCTTCCCGCCTGCCCCACAGGACGAGGTGCCCGTCCTCTAGACCGAGCAGAACCGTGTTCTCCGAGGCCACCCCCCAACACCGCAGGACACACAGCAAGAGAACGCCCACACCCAGCTCTACGCCCATCTGTCAGCTCCGAAGAAACTGCAGAAGACGGATCTTCGTCCACTTATCCCCATGAGATTACGGGTGTTCTCTCCAGGGGAGAATGCTGGGTAGGAAGCTAGAAAGTAGCCTGTGTGAGAGCCTGGGGAGGACAGCACCTGCAGATGCTCCCCTTGGAAGCCGCCCAGGACTCCACTGCGAAGTCCTGCCCAGACCCTGCCACCTCTGCAGGTGGTCTCAGCCCTCCCCCAAGGAGGGCTCCCAGCGCAGTCCTCTCTCCTCAGCACAGACGGGCTAGCTGGCCTGTAACACGGAGCAACACAACCTTCACAGCCTCCTCCAAGGCAGGCGCCTCGGGGATCTGCCAGGGCCAGGTGGGCTCCCCCGTCTCATAGCACCGAGCAGTAAACCCTTGGGAGGAATTCTCTTTGTCCTGGAGGGGAAAGAGAAACAGCGGGAGAACTGAACCCATCCCCTTAAAAGCAGCAGTCTGAAGACAGACGGCATACACTCAGCACTCAGCTCTCTGCTGAGCCGCCCGCCTGGCCTGCGACGTGCATTCTCTCCATTTAACTGTGTAACCTTGCTTTCCCGTCTGAGTGACTGGGCACTCTCTCTCTGACTCTGTGCCATCCATTCTGATGATGCCCTACCCTAGTGAACACTGCTACCCTGCTTATCACTGAGGAAAAAAAAAGATGGAGAGAGTTTTACGAAAAAGGGGTACAAGTTTCAATGAATTACGTTGAATACTTATTTTGCTCACAAAAACAGGCCAAGAAGGAACTGGATTTTATTGTTCTTGTCTCTGTCAAGTCACCTCATATTGCTTGGAGTGCATTAAGTTCAAATTAATTAATGGCTACTTGGAACATGGTGTGTTGATTCAACTATCCCTTCCTTCCGGCACTTCAGTCTGTCTCATGAGAAATGAATGATGAGAAATCGCTTCGACACACTCAGGTGCTACATAATACCCGGCACATGATGATAAACATTTTTTCTGACGTACATCCAATTCATAAAACATTATTTCTGAAACCTTAAAACTGAAATTTGTTGAATACCCTACGCTAGTTAGAAGAAAAGTATCTGTTTAGATAGTACCTTAAAACTAACCTTTCACCAAATGAACAATACTCTAGAGAACAATTAAAAACAAACAAATGAAATATTCAGACAACAAACGGTGTTGGAGGAAGAAATCCAAATAAAGGAACGGTTGCAGCCAGTGTTGTGGCGTAGTAGGTAAAGCTGGTGCCTGCAGCGCCAGCGTCCCATGTGAGTACCTGTTCAAGTCCCGGCTGCTCCACTTCTGATCCCACTCCCTGCTGATGTGCCTGGGAAAGCAGCAGAAAATAGCCCAAGACACTGGGCCTCTGCACTCAGATGGGAGACCCGGATGGGGCTCAGGGGTCCTAACTTCAGCCTGGCCCAGCCCCTGCCGCTTTGGCCATTTGGGGAGTGAACTAGCAAATGGAACATCTTTCTCTCTGTCTCCCTCTAATTCCACCTTTCAAATAAATAAATCTTAAATAAAATAAAATAAAAATACAATGTCACAGAATTCAAAGTGCTACATTAGTATAAACCACTTCCATAGCAAGAAATAGTGAATTACTGCCACCAAGAGGACAAAAGGCACTCCTTCACGAACGTTACCAAACTAAAGGAATGTGCAAAAATCATTGCAGGTCCAAAAGAACAAGTTTCCATTTTTTTTTTTTTTTTACAAATTTTAAGATTTCTAATTTTATAAGCCAAATGCTCACTGCAGAAATGTCACTCCTAACTTCAGTCCTTCCTTATGTCACCCTCTTTAAGCACAGAATCAGGAACTTTGAACCTAAGCAGGTGCATCCAGACTAGGTAGGACAGAAATTCATTTTTTAATTTCAAGGCTTATTGTTCTTTACTTCTCTACCTTTAATGCTGCATGAGGTAAAAAGAAAGCCTTGCTGAGAGAGCAGCAGGTAGAACATTTAGGGCATGTGTTGGTCCTTCTTTCCAACAACAGCAGAAGAGAGAGAGAATTAAACTTTGAAATGCCAGAGGAATACTTACTGCCACCATGCTACTAAACAGCTGGTTTCTTATTCCTCAAATCAACCAGCTCTAACTCTGAATTTTTTGTTGCTCTTGTTCATCTCTATTAAGTCTTTTTCTCCCTCCAGTGCCCTTCTGCTCATTTGAAGATCCTCACCATGAATGAGGTAAGCCTCTTAAATTAAGTTTCACAGTTCAAGCCACCCTCGTAATCCAATATGAATGAGCTGAACCACGACGCACAGCACAGCCCAGGTGTCTTCCTTGTCGCCCCTGTCAAAGAGCTCCTCACTACTCCCCAGGAACCCAGCAGCAGGCCTCACCGGCCCCACTGAGCAGCTGCCACAATCCGAAACAAGGAGCGTGGAGCTGCAGGAGCACCGAGCCGAAACACACACGTCGGTAACCGCCAACAATGAGAAGGACGGCTATCTGTTTTGCAAGTGTGACTGCGAAGCTTGCCCTAACCACAGATGTGATTTCTTTCCCTTCTACTGTTCTCATTCCACTGTTTGGATAATTTAATTCTGAATGCTTGATCACAATGTACAAGGTGCTTAGCTGCCTACGGGGATTACTTGGGAATTTCAAAAAACACTGATGCTTGTGTCCCACCATCCAGGAATCAGAAACTTTTAAAAGCGAATTCGAATGTACTACATGACTGTTAACACACAGTTAAGAGCTGTGCACTATACACAAGTCTATCCAGCCTTTTGTTCTGGAACTGCTGTGCCAGAATCCGATGGCTGGGGAAGCGCTAGGAAGCACTCGGCAATGTTCTCCGTACAGAAGCTCCTTGGGACTTAGATGATCCTGAGGCACACTAAGAGTTAAGAAACAGGGCTGTGGGACTGTAACACTGTAACGTTAGTACATGGGATCGCTGTTTTTCTTGTAGGTCGGTGGACATTTTTGCTGTTTTTGAGGGAGAGACAGGGAAGTGAAGACCCCTCACATACATAAATATGAATATACAAAGCTCTTCTCTCATCCCAGGAGTCCTGAGCAGGGACTGGCAGGTGAGCTGGTCGATAACCAGCAGGAGATCATAGAGTGCTGAAGTTACTCATGTCTTGGAAAGGAATGACGGGACGGGACGGGACTTGAGCTGCAGCGAGGGCCCTGATCACACGAGCAGGAGCGGCGCGGCTCGTGAGGAAGCGGCCAGCCCAGCGCCCAGCGGCAGCGCGTCGAGCTGGAAGGCTTTGACAGGCCCCAATGGGGAACGGGAAAGGCCGTTTCTCCTACGGACTTTCAGACCGACTGCTGGAAGGAAGGCTCAGTGACACAGAAGCCAGGCCTACCGCAGCAAGCCGCAGATACCAGAAAGAGATAATACAGTTAAGTATTTATATTCTATCTGACATACAAGTCGGAGGCACACAGCAACATGGAAAAAAGGATAAATAAATTAGTATGATAGGCCGGCGCCGTGGCTCAATAGGCTAATCCTCCACCTTGCGGCGCCGGCACACCGGGTTCTAGTCCCGGTCGGGGCGCCGGATTCTGTCCCGGTTGCCCCTCTTCCAGGCCAGCTCTCTGCTATGGCCAGGGAGTGCAGTGGAGGATGGCCCAGGTGCTTGGGCCCTGCACCCCATGGGAGACCAGGAAAAGCACCTGGATCCTGGCTCCTGCCATCGGATCAGCGCGGTGCGCCGGCTGCAGCGGCGGCCATTGGAGGGTGAACCAACGGCAAAGGAAGACCTTTCTCTCTCTGTCTCTCTCTCTCACTGTCCACTCTGCCTGTCAAAAATAAAAAATAAAAAAAAAATAAAAAAAAAAAAATTAGTATGATAATGGAAAGTACCTAGTAGTTCCTACTTCTCACGTAATGTGAGATTCTTTGTTTCTAAGAGCAGAACACTAAAGGAATCAGGAACATATGAATAACCCATCAGAAAACAATTTAAAAATTAAACAAGTAGATTGCATAAACCCAGCTGCACACAAAGATTCTTCTTTGAACAATAATGTAGAACTAGAATTTCCTGTAGTGTCCTGTAGGTTCCTAGTCCGAGTCACAGGGGTGACAGGTTAAAAACGAGAAGCCAGAACATGGCAGAGTCCTCCCAGAATAAGGGAAAGGACTTCCTTACTCCCTGTGCACAGCAACCTCGATGCTCGGTGAACGCAATCCATTTCTCTCTGTTACCAAATGAGGCAACAAGACGGCAGTGGGGACGGGGACGGGAGTGGTCACTGGGCAATGGGGCGAGCACTACGGGGCAAAACTCTTCTGCAAGAAGGTAAATGAGATCAGAACACAACAGCGCTGCTTGTTCCTCTCCCTTTTATTCAACACTGCACTGGGGGTTCTACTCATGGTAACTGGGCATGAAGAAGAAATAAAAGGAATTTAGACGAGAAAGAAGAAGTGAATCTCCACAGGGTGACATATATTGCATATAGAAAATCCTAGTAAATCCATACACATATGCACACACACACTGGAACTAAAGATGAATTGGGCAAGACTGAAAGGTATAAGATCATTACAGAAAAATCAATTGTATGTTAGATAACAGCAATGACAATTGCAAATGAAATTAAGACGACAATTCCATCTATAATAGTGTCAAACAGAAAAAAATACATATAAATTTAACAAAAGAAGTACAGGCTCTCTAAACACTGAAGACTACAAAGCAGAATTGAAAGAAATTAAGGAACTAAATAAATGTAAAAACATCCTGTATTCATGGATTGGAAGACTACTGTTACTCTCCAATTGATCTAAATATTCAATGCAAATGCTATTAAAATTCCACTGCCCACTTGCAGAAATTGGCAAATTGATTCTAAAATCCACATGAAAATGCAACGAATCAAAACAACTTTGAAAAAGAAGAGGGGTTGGGGCCAGCACTGTGGCACAGTGGGTTAATGCCCTGGCCTGAAGTGCTGGCAACCCATATGGGTGCTGGCTCTAGTCCCGCTGCTCCTCTTCTAATCCAGCTCTCTGCTATGGCCTGGGATAGCAGTAGAGGATGGCCCAAGTCCTTGGGCCCCCGGACCCGTGTGGGAGACCTGGAAGAAGCTCCTGGCTCCTGGCTTCAGATCAGCGCAGCTCTGGCCATTGCGGCCAACTGGGGAGTGAACCAGCAGATGGAAGACCTCTCTCTCTGTCTCTACCTCTCTCTCTGTAACTCTGTCTTTCAAATAAATAAAAATTAATTAAAAAAAAAAGAAGAAAAAGAAAAAGAAAGAGGGGTTAAGCTATTGCCTCCAACACGGTTCACGTCCTGAATCCACTTTAGATCCAGCTCCCTGCTGTGGCCTGGGAAAGCAGAGGAAGATGGCCCAAGCGCTTGAGCCCCTGACAGCCACGTGGGAGACCCAGAAGTAGTTCCTGGCATTGGCTTTGACCTGGCCCAGCCCTGGCTGTTGTGGCCAACTGGAGAATAACCCAGCCAATGGAAGATCTTTCTGCCTTTCTCTGTAACTCTTTGAAATAAAATAAACAAATCTTTAAAAAAAAAAAAAAAAGAACAAAGTTGGAGGACTCCTATGTTCTGACTACCAAACTTACTAATCAAGATGGTATGGTGTAGACAGTAAGGACAGACACATATATCAATGGAAATAAAACCATGTGTTTATTGCCAACTGATTTTTGATGAGAATGCCCAGCCATTCAATGGGGAAAGAACAGTCCTTTCAGCAAATGGTGCAGGGAAGACTAACCCACGTGCTGAAGAACGATGTGGCATTATTGGTCTACTAGGGATGCCTTAAAAAATAACCATGGACTGGGAGACCTAAACAGCCCAGAAGTCTGGTATTAAAGTGTCAGTGAGGCTGGCTTCTTCCTGAGGCTCACTACCTTGCTTTTAAAGTCTACCTACTTAGTTCTCATTGAAAAGCAGACCGACAGAAAGAGACAGATAGAAAGAGATCTTCCACCCTCTGGTTTACACCTCAAGTGCCTCCAACAGCTAGGGCTGAGCCAGTTCCAAGCCAGAAGTTAGGAATTTCTTCCATCTGCTGGTTCACTCCCCAGATGGCTGCAATGGCCGGAGCTGCGCTGATCCAAAGCCCGGAGCCAGGAGCTTCTTCTGGGTCTCCCAGATGGGTCAGGAGCCCAAAGGCTTGGGCCATCTCCTACTGCTTTCCCAGGCCATAGCAGAGAGCTGGATCAGAAGTGGAGTAGCTGGGACTCCAACTGGCACCCATATAGGATGCCAGCACTGCAGGTGGCAGCTTTACCTGCTACACCACAGCACCCCCCTAATCCCAGTTATTTAGTATTGCTAAAGTTGCCTGTGCTTTGAGGGGGTCCTGTCCAAGAAGTTGTCACATACACCAATGTTTTGGAGTGTTTCTGCTACATTTTCTTCCAGCAACTTTATAATCTCAGGTGTCAAATTTGGATCTTTGAGCCAACTTGAGTGGATTTTTGTATTTGGTGAGTTATGGATCTACTTTCATTCTTCCACATGTATAAATCCAATTTTGCCAGCACCATTCGTTGTAGAGACTGTCTTTACTCCATAGTATGGTCTGAGCACTTTTGTCAAACATCAGCTGGCTGTACATATGTGATTAATCTCGGGGCTCTGAATTCTGTTCCATCCATCCATGTATCAGTTTTTATGTCAGTACCCTGCTGTTCTCATTAGTATGGCATTGTACTATACTTTGAAGTCAGGTGTTGTCACTTTCCAGATTTATTTTTCTTGTTCAAGGTCACTTTGGCTATTCTGGGGTTTTTGTGATTCCATATGACTTTTAGGGTTGCTTTTTCTAGCTCTGTAAAGAATGGCATTGGTATTTTGATAGGGATTGCATTGAATCTGTAGATTGCTTTAGGTAGTATAAACATTTTTTAAAAAAGATTTTTTTGATTTGAAAGTCAGAGTTACACAGAGAGAGGAGAGAGAGAGAGAAAGAGAGAGGTCTTCCATCCGCTGGTTGACTCCTCAATTGGTCTCAATGGCTGGAGCTGCGCCAATCTGAAGCCAGGAGCCAGGAGCTTCTCCTGGGTCTCCCATGCGGGTGCAGGGGCCCAAGCACTTGGGCTATCCTCTACTGCTTTCCCAGGCCATAGCAGAGAGCTGGATCGGAAGAGGAGCAGCTGGGACTCAAATCGGTGCCTATATGGGATGCCGGCGCTTCAGGCCAGGGCGTTAACCCATGTGCCACAGTGCTGGCCCCAGGTAGTATAAACATTTTAATTATATTGATTCTTCCAATCCTTGAGCAAGGAATATCTTTCCTTTTTTGAGTTCTTGATGATTTGTTTCACCAATGTTTGATAGTTTTTGCTGTAGAGATCTTTTACTTCTTTGGTTAAATTTATTCCTAAATATTTAAATTTTTTTGTGGCTACTGTGAATGGAATTTCCTTCTTGATTTCAATTTCTTTGAGTTCATCATTAGCAAACAAAAAAGCTAACCTGCAACTTTACTGGATTTGCTTATCAATTCTAACAGCTTTTTGGTGGGGTGTTTAGGTTTTTCCTTGTACAACATCATCTGCAAACATGGATAAGCTGACTTCCTGTTTTCCAATTTTGACTCCTGTTATTTCTTTCTTTTCCCTAATTGCTTCCAGTACTTCCAGTATTGTATTGACAAAGAGTGACAAAAGTGGACATTAAATTGCATTTTAATAAAAATAAAATAAAAACACTGTGGACAAGAACAATTAATTTCAAAGGTTTTATAAAGCAAGGGAAGGCCAGGTATGTGGTACAATGGTTAAGTCACTGCTTAAGATGTTGTATCACATAGCAGAATGCCTGGTTGAAGTCCCACCTCCTCCACTTCTCATCCAGGTTTCTATCAGTGTACACCTTGCAGGGCAGCAAGTGATGACTCAAGAATTTGGGAAACCTGGCCCAGCTCTGGCTGTTATAGGCATTTGGGGAGTAAACCCATGGATGGAAGAGTATTTCTTTCTCTCTCTCTCTCCTTCTCTCTCTTTCTACCTGCCTTTCAAATAGAATGAAAATTATTTTGTAAAAAAGCAAGAGTTTTGAATTGAAAATAAGCTTCTATCCTTGCAAGATTCTTATTCACATACATATATTAAGAAATGAGGGCAGGGGCTGGCTCTGTGGCACAGTGGGTAAAGCCACCACCTGCAATGCCAGCATCCCATATGGGCACTGGTTTGAGCCCAGATGCTCCACTTCTGATCCAGCTCCCTGCTAACGTTCCTGGGAAAGCAGGAGAAGATGGCCCAAGTCCTTGGGCCCCTGCACCCACGTGGGAGACCCAGAAGAAGCTCCTGGCTCCTGCCTGCTGGCTTCGGCGTTGCCCAACCCTGGCTGTCTCTCACTGTCTCTCCATCTCTCTCTCTCTCTCTCTCTCTCTCTCTCTGTAACTCTGCCTTTCAAAAAAAAGTGTTTTGGCCGGCACGGCGGCTCACTAGGCTAATCCTCCGCCTGCAGCACCGGCACACGGGGTTCTAGTCCCGTTCGGGGCACCGGATTCTGTCCTGGTTGCTCCTCTTCCAGTCCAGCTCTCTGCTGTGGCCCAGGAGTGCAGTGGAGGATGGCCCAAGTACTTGGGCCCTGCACCCCATGGGAGACCAGGAGAAGTACCTGGCTCCTGGCTTCAGATCAGCGCGGTGCACTGGCCGCAGTGGCCATTGGAGGGTGAACCAACGGCAAAGGAAGACCTTTCTCTCTGTCTCTCTCTCTCTCACTGTCCACTCTGTCAAAAATAAATAAATAAATAAATAAAAATAAAGTGTTCTAAAAAAGAGGGGAAAAATGAGCTTATGTATTCTTATTTTGATTGTCAAGCAAAGTCAGTTATTCAATAAATGTTTACTAAGCACCTACTCTGTGTCACATACTCGACTATAAAGGCACAACCATGTATAGGTTAACTACAAGCATCAACCGCCAGCCATTGAATCATGTAGCAATCCCAGGTGAAGCCAGGGCTGTCAAGCAGAGGTACTGGTACACGAGGGAAGCCTACAGGTTTGCTGTACTATGTAAGTTTGAGGGAAGTGGGGAGGTGCAGAAGGTTCTTCTAAGCCAGGCATGCTAAAGCTGAATTAGAAATCAGCCCATTGACGAGAGGGAGAAAGAACACTCACGGTGGAGAAAAGCAGCACAGGTGATGGCTGTGGTGGAACAGAGACTGGCATGCTGGGAAAACCGGAAATAGTGTCATTACGGCTTGACTGAGTGTGCAAGTGAGAGGGAGGCAGGGGAGTGTTGAGAATGAGAGGTAAGCCGGGGAGACCATGAACACTGTGGACTATCTTAGAGACGGTGCGCTTTATCCTGAGAGCCACGGGAGGCTACTGCGGGACTGCAAGTGTGGGGCATCTTCCTGCGGCTCTTCCTCACCCACTGCTGGTTTCAGTGGCTCCTTCTTGCTTGTCCGCATCCAGTCACACTCAGCAGAGAGCTCCATTACCGCCTCCCAGTCTTCGTCCAGATCTCACCCTCTGAGTGGGGCCTATCTTTCTGTTTGCTGGACTTTGGTTTTGATTTTAAAGATTTTTTTCATTGGAAGGCAGAGTGACAAAGGCAGGAAAGGAGAGAGAGAGAGGCAGAGAGAGACAGAGAGGAGAGACCTTCCATCCGCTGGTTCACTCCCGAAGGCTGGGACTTGCAGTGCTGCTCTGATGTGGGACGCAGCATCTCAAACAGTGGCTTAACCCACTGCACCACAAGACCAGCCCCAGCGGAGGGCTGTATGGAATACTCTATTTAGTAGTGCCACCCACCCCTAACCCCCTTATTCCGCTGAGTTTTTCTTTCTTCCCTGTATTTAACTTCTAATAAACTATATTGACATATTTCATATGCCTTTTTAAAACTGTCTTCTATATGCTCCATGGAGGCAAGTATCTCTGCTAACTCAGTTCACTGATATACTCAACACACAGAATGCACTGGTCCCTGAATAGGTACTTGGTAAATGTTGTTGAATGATGAATAATACAATCTGTTTTTAAAAGATTATGCTGTTGGCACTATGCGAATGGCCTAGAAAATGGTCAAAAGTACATGGAAGGAAGATATCAGTCACTTCTCTCTGATCTACTGGTAACATTCAAATCCAAGTCACCATTTTCTTTCATCTATCACACCGGAGACACTGGCCATGTCTTTGTAAGCAATGAAAGCTCTCCAGGCCTTTACAGGATTTTCTTCTGCATAGGAAGCTCATTCCCCAGATACTGTCAGAACTGGCTCCTTCTTCTCTTTCTTTCTTCCTTCCTTTTTTAAAATTTATTTGACAGGTAGAATTTAGGTAGAGTTATAGACAGTGAGAGACAGACAGAGAGAAAGGTCTTTCTTCCATTGGTTCACTCCCCAAATGGCCGCTAATGGCTGACGCTGCGCTGATCCGAAGCCAGGAGCCAGGTGCTTCCTCCTGGTCTCCCATGGGGTGCAGGGCCCAAGCACTTGGGCCATCCTCCACTGCACTCCCAGGCCACAGCAGAGAGCTGGACTGGAAGAGGAGCAACCGGGACCAGAACGTGTGCCCATATGGGATGCCAGTGCTGCAGGCAGAGGATTTAACTAAGTGAGCCACAGCGCTGACCCATCCTTCTTTTCTTTCAGTTTTCAGCTCCAGTGATCATCCCACAGAGCACTTTTATTTACCATTCAATCCACAAAAGGGAATCCCCTTCTCCACTCTGCATTAAATCATTCTCTTTCAAAAACTACAGAAATTTCTAAAACCATATTCTTGTGTTTGTTAATTACTATCTTCTTTCATTAGCATGGAAGCTTCAAGGGAGCAGGGCCTCTCCTGACCACGGCTTCCTCTCCAGTGCCTACAATGGTGTCTGGCACTGGGCAGGTGTTCAAAGTTTGTTACGGAAAGAGGTCACCGCAATAGTCCAGATCAGAGTCAGCAGCCTAACCTACCCAAGTGGGACTGGGAGAAAAAGGGGAGCAGTCAAAAAGTCTCCAGCAGAGTAGAGCATGGACTCTGGTTGCTGAGGAGGCAAGGGGAATTAAGAGGAGAGGAGAGGAGAGTTGAGGATGGCTCCTAAACTTCTGGTCTGAGCAGTGCCTCAGGAAGCAGTCTAGCACATTTGGGAGAGCGTTCATTCAGTGCTCACTTTTGGATTTGATGTGCCTGTGACGCATCCAAGCAGACAAGCCAGTGTCTTATCCAAAGTGCTTGGGACGAGAAGTGTTTCAGCTTTCGGGTTTTTGTAATGCTACACAACATTTTAATGCTGCCTGTCATACAAGGTCAGGCGGGAAACTTTCCACTTGTGGTGTCATGCCAAAGATTTCTGGATTTTGCAGCATTTCTGACTCAACCTGTACTTGGGTCTGGGCTAAATATAAAGGTGTGAGTGTTAGCATTTATTGGTGAAAATATTGGAATGAAGAGGATCAGGAAGGGAGAAGCTTCAATGGAGTACCTAGAAGTTGGAGTTTTGTGGAACTCCAAGATAATGGCTAGGAAAAAAGGGGTGGGCAAAGGAAAATAAGGAATGGCAGAAAGGGAGATAAAAGAAGACAAAAGCCAAGGGGCCAGCATTGTGGAACAGAGGGTTAAGCCATCACATGTGACCCCAGCATCCCATGCGGGTGTCTGTTCATGTCCTGGCTGCTCTACTCCTGATCTCGCTCCCTGCTAATGAGCCTGGGAAAGCATCGGAAGATGGCCAAGTGTTTGGGCCCCAGTCACCCACATGGAATTCCTGAATGAAGTCATTGGCTCTGGACTTTGGCCTGGCCCAACCCTGGCTACTGAAGCCATCTGGGGAGTGAACCAATGGATGGAACATTTCTCTGTCTCTCCCTCTCTCTAGTTCTGTATTTCAAGTAAATAAATGAATCTTAAAAAGAATCCAAGAGAAGTTGCTTCAAAAACAGAAAAAAGGAAATGTTACATCATTCATGGAAAGATGTCCATAAGATTTTATCAGAGATTTATCACAAACATTTCAATGGGTTGGTAAGTAAAAAGCTATACTAGAGAGAAATGAAAAGCCAAAACCACCAAAGACACACTTCAGAACTTGTAGATGATATCAACCACCACCCTCCCCCAAGCTAAGAAAAGGCTCATTTCTCCAAAATAAAGACAGGATCCACTGGCTTTGCTTAAAAACAAACAAACAAACAAACAAACAAAAAAACAACCTGGCTGTTTCTAAACACAAGAATTCTGCAGTGTTTAAAACCATCTGACGAGGCTCTGGGCGTTGCAGCACAGTAGGATTTATTGCTGCTAAGGATGCCCCACAGCCCACACTGGAGCACCACTCTGAGTCCTGACTACTTGGCATCTGACCCAGCTCCTGCTCATGTGCCTGGGAGACAGCAGACGATGGCCAAGTACTTGGGTTTCTGCCACTGCATGGGAAGTGAACCAGCGGATGGGAGATATCTCTCTCTCTGCCTCTCTCCATCACTCTGCATTTCAAATAAACCAATCATTAAAAAAAAAAGTCTGAAGAGTTTTATTTTAACAATGAAACAAACTACTATAATATTAATTTTAAATGCAATGTATTTATTTATTTACTGGCAGAGCAAGAGAAGAGAGAGACAGAGAAAGAGAGAAATCTTCCATGCAACGGTTCACTCCCCCAAAGGGCTGCGACTGCCAGGGCTAACCCAGGCAGAATCGTAACCCAGGATCCAGGAACTCCATTCTCGTTTCCCACATGGGTGCAGGGGCCCAAGGAGTTGGGCCATCTTCTGCTGCCTTCCCAGGCGCATTAGCAGGAAGGCTGACTGGAAGCAGAGCCGCCGGACTCACACAGCACTCCTGATGGGATGCTGGTGCTGTCAACAGCGGGTCATCATGCTATGCCACATTGTCGGCCCCAATAATTCCTTTTATAACTGCTTAGCAATACAATTTTCTTCAATGTTCACAGGAGTGCCTATTAGAGACCCTGCTGTTTTCAAGATTAGGGAGGAAATGCACTTTGATATCGCTGGTAAAGGGCTTATTTTGTAACAGATATAAAAAACTGAAATGTGATTACATTTCAACCCAGCAATTCCCTTTCTGGAAATTTACTTAAGGATGCAAAGATGAAAGTCTAAGGATGTTTGTTACGGCTTAGTTTAATAGGAAAATCTGGAAACCAACATTACATAAAAATTAATTTAAATTGGTTAAGTAAATGATGGTACATGCAGCAGGATCACAGAGTCACTAAGAAGGATATGGGATTCTGTGAACAATAATAGTACCTGACGTACTGTAGCACCTACTGAGTTCCAGGCCCAGCCACATATTGGCTCATTAAGTCAACAATCCTACGACAGGGCCATCACTAATATCCCTGATTTTAAAAATGGAAAGACTATAATTTATTAAAATCATTAGCTAAATGGCTCAAAACAGGGCTTGTTGATTTTTTTCAAGTAATTTATATATTAAAATAGATTCTCAGGGTCACAGCAGATGCACGCTACTTACTACAACCCAGTTCTCATGGTACTGTGGTATTAATACAAAGAACAGATTTCACGTGGTTCCTGGATAGGGAAGGCATTCTGGGAAAGCTATAATTTTGTGTCTGAGAATTGGATATGATAGGAAAATATCAGAACGTTGTTGGACTTCCTTACATTTACATTGTGGTTTGGTACTGTTCTGTATCTGACTATGTAATACTCTCTTCACTTAGCCATTCTGAAAGTCGCATTCCAGCCCTACTGAGAGAGCATACATATCGAGATGTTTTTGATTTTTATTATGAAAGAAAAAAATAAAAGATCAGATGCATCATGTCATTAAATGATATAAACATAAACAAACATGTTACTTCATTTTAAACACTTTCTTAACTCCCAAAATAGCTTTTGGCATAAGAACTGTTCAGCTATAAACACAAAATGATTTAATGAATAAAATACATTTTATAAATATAATGAAAAGTAAATGCTAACTAGAATGAAAGATGAGGTGCCTCACCCACTTCTAAGCTTGCAGCGGGTCCATGCTATTCTAGGCACTTGTTTAGAATCAAGGAATGTTAATGGTTAAGAATCAAGACTGCAAATACACCAAGAGGCCCTGCTCAGCCATCTAGACATTATCTTTGGAGGTCTGAAGAATGCTAGGGGGCCTTGGAACACCCTCTGAGTTACCTTGCAAATAACAATAGCAACCATAATAATAACAACAATTTTCATTAGGCAGTAAAATTTTCTAGTCACTATCCTAAGTGCTTTTATGTATAGTCTTATTTAATTCATATAATAATTCCACAAATTAATTTTTATCCTCTTAAAACCCAAGCTCTGAGCACCTAAGAGTATCTTGCCAAAGGTCACAAAGCAGAGCTAAAATCAGAACCCAGTCTGTCTGAGTCTTGTGTCTGTAACTTTCAGCGCTAGGTTACGGTGGGGAATGGTAGGCCTGTGTCTTCTTATAAACAAGGCAATTATCCCCTCCAATAAGGCAATGTCTTTTTTGACTGAAAAGCAAACGCCAACTGGGTTATTTTCACCAACTCTGCAGAAAATGTCTCGCTGTTACCACACTGTTAAAGCTATAGTGATATGTTAATATACAATCCAACACAGTAATTATAATTGAATTCTAAAGTGTCTTACAAATTTCCAGCTATTGGTGAAAGAACTGCAAATTAAAAATAGAGCAGTTTCTTTTTAGTCAGTACATTACACTGCCTTTTCGATAATTCAATTATATGTTTAGGTACTTCTGGAGATGTTATTATGATGAGAAGTATTTGAAGAAAAATGCAGGCATCATTTTGACAGAAAACAGGTTTTAACTTTTTCTCATTTTATCCAACTTGTATGAATGAAAATATCTGTTATGATACTGAAAGAAGTGCTGTGACAGCAAGTTTAAATGGATTTTAAGAAAAACAAATTGCAAATACAGAACACAAGAGGAGAAAGGAGGGAGGGACCCCCGAGTTTCTCAGAGCAGTTGTCCTACTGTGTTCATGAACTAGAATCACAACGGGCTGTAAGGGATCCCTCCAGCCCCGAGAGCAGAGGTAAGACCGTCTGGTGACTTACGGCTAAAACAGACCTACCTTCAGGAGAGCCAGGGCTACATGAAAGATGATGTTCAAACCCTGAAACAGAGAAAGAGTGCAAAAATCAGCATCGCCACATGTCCTTATTTTATTAAGGATTTTCCCAAGGCTTCCATACATCTTTAAAATAGTTCCGAGTTGCTTTCATCTTCATGTACAATAATTAGGCCATGAGCCTGCTTTAAAAAAAGGTAATCTCCTTCTCTGAGAGGTTTTTATAAATTTTAGAAGTCTAGATTCTGATTATTAATTCACATGAAGTTATTGTTTTTACAATAAGAGATTTTATTCAATCCATTTCTGGATTATTTACATGCGTAAGTCTCGCGAGTTCGAACTCCTTGCTCAAGATGGTTGCATGATGCAGAAGGCTAATTAGGGACTGGAGATCAGAGGCTGAAACGCCAGCTCAGCAGCCCACGTCCTCTATCAGAGCACCTGCATCTGATACGTGGCTCTGGCTCCTGACTTCCTGTCCTGCTAGGGCAGACTCCGTGAGGCAGAGGACACCGTCTATGTAATTGAACTCCGGTCACCCCCATGGGAGACCTGGACTGAGGTCCTGTGCCCCCCGCCCCTCGTTGCAGACATCTGGGGAGTGAAGCAGAAGATGGGAGCATGCTCGCTCTGTGCCTGTCATAAATAAATATTTAAAAAATTACTGATTGAAATTCCTGATCTTAGTCCAGATATCTGGGTGATGCTATTTGATTGCCAGGGGGAGAAAAGAGGACACAAAACAAAACAAGACCAAATGGGTTCCTGATGACTGGGACAGACTATATAAAGGCCTTCCAAGTATCACGTTGGATTTACACCACAACTGTTTCACTGCTTGCTTTCAAGTATTAGTTACACAATGAGAGGTGGGCTCTAGGGGCTGGCAGACTTCTTTTTCCTTGTTTCCTGAAAATCAGAGCAATATTTCTTTAGGAAAAACAAACAGCTTCTTAGCATGCCATATTGGAGCTGAATTTTGGACTCCTCATTCAGCTCAGTGAGTCTGGAGAGACACAGGGAATCTTTTATGCTCAAGAAAATAGGAACAGAAATAAGCTAGCATGGAATTTGCGGTTTTCTTGCCATGTAAGTCATTATACTAAGAGCCTTAAAAAGTATGAGTTGACACCTTCTGCTTGTCTAGGTTCTGTTCAATGGGTCTTCATCTTGGTCACAATCATAATCTATTAGCTTTTTTAATATGGAACTATACCAAATGTATTATACAAAGAACTTTTTTAGATGTATTTATTTGAAAGTCAAACTTGTAGAAAGAGAGAGACAGAGAATCTTCCATTCAGTGATTCACTCCCCAGATTGTTGCAATGGCCAGAGCTGGGCCAGGCTGAAGCCAGGAGCTAGGAGCTACATCTGGGGCTACCACATGGTTGGTCAGGGGCCCAAACACTTGGGCCATCTTCCACTGCCTTTCCCAGGCCATTAGCAGGGAGCTGGTTCAAAAGTGGACCAGTCAGGGCATGAACTGTCATCTGTATGGGACGCCAGTGGTGTGGGTGGTGGCTTTACCCTCTATACCACAACACCAGTTCCACAAAGAGCTTCTCTCTCTTTTTTTTTTTTTTTTTTAGTTTTTATTTAATGAGTGCATTTTTTCACAGATACAACTTCGGGAATGTAGTGGTTCTTTCCCCCGTGCCTCCCCCTACTTCTCCCCCGCCAGCTGCCATTCACCTCCCTCTCCCTCTCCCATCTCCTTCTTCATTATGGTTCACTTTTAGTTTGATTTTATATACAGAAGACCAACTCCATGTTAAGCATAGATTTCAACAGTTTGCATCCACACACACACAACATACAGAGTACAGTTTGGGAACAAAATTTGCAGTCGATTCTCACAGTAGAACTCACTAGGGACGGAAGTCCTACCTGGGCAGTAAGTGCACAGTGACTACTGTTGTTCCTTTAACAATTAACACTCTTATTTATGACGTCAGTGGTCACCTGAGGCTCTTGCCATGGGCTGCCAAGCCTATGGAAGCCTTTTGTGACCACGGACTCCATCGGTATTTGGACACGGCCATAAGCAAAGTGGATGTTCTCTCCTCCCTTCAGAGAAAAGTATATCCTTCCACAAAGAACTTCCAATAGAAGATTTTTCTGCTTCCAAAATCAGAAATGGTAGAGTACATTTGTGCTATGATTTGCTAATATAATCTTTCATATTTAGCTACAAAAAATATGACATAATGGTGGAAAGAATTAATGATAAATCCCAAATCTTTTTATTTAACTGTTCGGTTCTGAGCAAACCAAGACAGGCAATGACTCATTTTTTAGGATTTATTTTTTATTTATTTGAAAGGCAGAGTTACAGAAAGAGGAGGAGAGAGAAAGAAAGGCTGGTTCACTCTTCAAAAGGCCGCAATGCCCGGGGCTAGGCCAGGCTGGAGCCTGGAGCCTGGAGCCTGGAGCCTGGAGCTTCCTCTGGGTCTCCCATGTGGGTTAGGGGTCCAAGCACTTGGGCCATCTTCTGTTTCTTTCCCAGGAACATTAGCAAGGAGCCGGATCAGAAGTAGAGCAGCTGAGACTTGAACTGGCATCCATATGGGATGCTGGTATTGCAGGTGAAGGCATAATCTACAAAGTCACAACACCAGCCCCACCCCTAATCTTTGGCTGGCTAAAATATAGACCCAGTGTTTTTGGTTTTGGGGTTTATTCGGTTAATTCTTTTAGAAACCAGAATTACGGGCAGGTGTTTGGTGTAGAGAGTAAGGTGCTGGTTAGGATGCCCACATCTCACATGGGAGTTCTGGCTTCAGCTCGAGGTTCCGGCTTCCTGCTAATGTGGACGCTGGGAAGCGGCAAGCAATGGCTCACGGCACTGGGTTCCTGCCACCCACGAAGGAGACCCAGATTGATTTCCTGGCTCCTTGCTTCAGCCTATAACCACGACTAAAGTGAACACATTTTCTTTACTCTATGTATTCTCTTTAACAAAAGTTAATTGCTCACTCTGTGGCTAATCAACAGGTACATGATGCTTGTGTAAGAATTCCAGAGAGCAACTTCTGGGAAACTGCTAGAGTTTTTGAGACTTCAGAAAAGGAAGGAATTTGCAACCACCAAGCCCAATGCCAAAGGGCCCAGCACCTGCTCAGGAATTTACAACCATCAGCTGTGAACACCAAGTCTTAGACCCAAGGGACAACAATCAGCTCCCCAAGCTCCCAAGCTGCCCCCCCCCCATCCCTTCTCTCCTCTAAAAAGTTCTCCTAATATGGGCAGTAGCTAGCAAGGACAGAGCTGAGGTCACCAGCCCTCCCTATGACCCTGTCTACTTCACACAACTGCCCTCATCTGGCACTTCAGAAAACTGCTATTTCCACAAAAGCACTGACCAGAATGCGTGCTAGCTGAAAATACCCAACAAGGCTACTGCCCATGCGCCCATGGTAACCCCTAGCCAATTATAACAACATTATAAAAAATTAACCTGGAGGACATTCTCATTCCCATCACGCACCTGATGTCATGATCTTCTTTTCAAAAAAATTTTATTTATTTATTTGAAAGACAGAGTTACATTGGGCTAGCACCATGGCTCACTTGGCTAATCCTCTGCCTGTGGCACCAGCATCACATAAGGGTGCCGGGTTCTAGTCCCGGTTGCTCCTCTTCCAGTCCAGCTCTCTGCTGTTGCCCGGGAGTGCAGTGGGCCCTGCACCCGCATGGGAGACCAGGAGGAAGCACCTGGCTCCTGGTTTCAGATCAGTGCAGCGCAGGCCGTGGCAGCCATTTGGGGAGTGAACCAACAGAAGGAAGACTTTTCTCTCTGTCTCTCTCTCTCTCACTGTCTAACTACGCCTAATAATAATAATAAATAGATAGACAGATAGTCCCTGGTTTATGATGGGTGAACATGATTTAAAAAAAAAAAAAGAAAGACAGAGTTACACAAAGAGCAGAGAGAGAGATCTTCCATCTGCTGGTTCACTCCCCAAATGGCTAGACCAGTCCAAAGCCAGTAACCAGGAGCTTCCTTTGGGTCTCCCACGTGGGTGCAGGGGCCCAAGTACTTGGGCCATCTCCCATTGCTTTCCCAGGCACATTAGCAGGGAGCTGGACTGGAAGTGGAGCAGCTGGTCTTGAACTGGCTCCCATATGGAATGCTGGTTCAGCAGGCCCCTGAGTGAGGAGCTGGGTTGGAAGTGGAGCAGCCAGGTACGGAACTGGTGCCGGTGTCACAGGGAGAGGCTTAGCCTGCTATGCCACAATGCTGACACACTTCTGAGACTTCCAAAAAGGTAAGGAAGTGGGCAGCAAACACTGACCCAAACATCACCCCTCCAGATATTTAAGCCATGCACCAAACACCATCTCCTATGAATATTTAATTCCTCTAGATTTTACAAAGGGATAACCTTGAACCTCACTGGGCACAGCTCACTCTCAAGCTTGCCTGCACTCCCTCACCAGTGTGTACTTTCACTTTACAAATAAGTCCAGTTCCTCTGCTATACCTTCTTTGAGTTTCATCCTTGTATCCCTTCCTGCAGAGACAAGAATCCGGACACAGTCACTTAAACAACACTTTCTGAGACAGAAGTGTCTGCCTGTCTTCCAAGACTGCTAGCATCTTGGATATAAACCTGATACTCCTCGCATCAACTCCTGTCTGGTAAATAATCCTGATCTGGGATAAGGCAAGCAATTAGCTAGTTTAGGGCCACCAGCTAGAAGCCACACCTCCCCCAACCTATGTAATCCTATCCGTCCACCTGTCAGGCCAATGACTCCTTCCCCAGATGTAGCTCCCCTCACCTGGGACCTGGGGGTGGCACCAGGTAACCACGCCCCTTTCCAACCTCCTAAGAGGCAGGCAATGGAGAGGGGTTCTCTCTTCCCAAGGACTCAGAGGAGCCAGGTACTGGAACGTTCTCTGTCTCTCTTCTCTTCTCTTCCAGGCCCGCTCTATTGGTGAACAATGCCCACGTGTGTGTGGGATTCCCTTTATATGCTGTGCTTGTGCCTGGATTAGGGATTTTGGACCTCATTCTGCCCACAACACTTCCGGTGAGGAGCAGCCAGGCCCTGGTTCTCTGGCGTTAAGCCAGGCGCAGGCCCAGCCATTGCGGATATTAAGGTAGCTGGGCAGATGCTAGCCTGTGCATGTAAGATGGGCTGAAGAAAATGAGAGGCTTTAATGAAAAATAAATGTATGTGCAATGGGGTGAGGAAACAAGTCTTCAAAGCGGGACCCAGCCTCTGGTCTGAGTCCCCTGGCCCAAGGTGGCCTAGGGAGTGACAGCTGGCTGGACAAGGTTCTCATCACTGGACTGAAGGGGTCATTTGGTTCTCCAACAGATAACAACCCTAAAGGCCAGTGTGGTCTGCAGGGGTTTGTTTAGGGGAATTCCACACCCAACATCCCCACCCACACTTTCCCAGAAGAGTGAGGAGGGGAGAAGAAGGGGGGGGCCCATACTCCTGTCCGGGAAATCCCTAGTCTGAGAACAGCCTGGGCTCTCAGTGTAAGGTTGGTCCCAATGGAAATTTAGTGTGCAAAATACTTTCTTCCCCCAAAAGTTATCTTTAGCAAGATCAAAAGTGCCAGCCCTACTTCCATAGGAATCTCCGATCTTATCATGAGAACCGCAGGGAGTGGTGACTCCACCCTCTGAACTCCCATTCACTGTGAAACACATTAGGTGCCCTACCCTTGTTACGGCTCTTTTGTCTTACACTGAGCAAGCCAGACAGGGTGAACAGGTTGCAAATCAGGTCACTTGATGGGCTTTTGTCCTTGCCTAGTAACTGAACACAACCTGATTGTCAAGTTTTTTTTTTCCTCTCTGTGCTTAGAAACCCCACTACCCCCAGCCCCTTTGGGTTCTGCCTCTCTTGGAGGCCTCCTCCACCCCACTCTGGCTGGTGGTCTCTGACTCTTATAAATCTCACTTTTAATCTTTGCTTTGTCCACCTGGAAATTCTTCTTCCATGTGAGACAAAGAACTGGGGTAATATTTTCTTCCATGTGAGACAAAGAACTGGGGTAATATTTTCTTCCATGTGAGACAAAGAACTGGGGTAATATTTTCTCCGCCACTGTTTCACCTGTAACATTAACCCTTCACTGAGACGCCAGCCTGGTCTGTCAATTTCTGCCTTTTCACTTACATGGGCATTTGGGGCAGGGGTGAACCAGAGATGGGGGCTCTCGTGCTCTCTCTCACTCTCTGACTTGCAAATAAAAATATGTAAAATAAACTTTTTTTTTTTAATAGAAGAAACCAAAAGGAAGTAAGAATAATCAGGCCAGGAGACAAAAGCAGATTGATATAGTTCATCACCACACTGATTAATGATCTTCAACTAGTTGTAACCACAATTTGCTAACTAGAAAAATCAAAGATTATATTTTAAAGACTTGTTTATTTATTTGAGAGGTAGAGTTACAGACAAAGAGATGGAGAGACATAAAGGGATTATTCTATACTTAAAACGTAGGTTAGAATTAAACCAAAATTTGCTTTCATAATATAAATCCCACTAGCTATGGCCCGCCTCCCAAAACTTGCAGGCCAAGACCAAACAGACCTGATACTCTGCCCCTCCCTCATTCTGTCCACCTCCACAACACCATTGCTAGTTGACAATGGATTCTCACAGCCTGAACACTTAGCCCCTGCCCACAGGACTGAATCCCATGTGTCTTCAATCACTGCTCAAAATGTAGGTCCCTCGTCTCCCATTCTCAAATCTTCATAATGCTTTGGGGCTTTCTTCCAAGCCAGTTTCCCACGCTTCTCCCCAAGACTGTTCACATTATTCCTTGAACTCCACCCCATGTACAACCTACATTGCTGTTTGCTCGGAATCCCTTGTCAAACATTCCCCCAACCTCCTTGCTTCCATAGGAAGAATGACATCCCATTAATTCTCGTAAATATTATTTCAGAATATGAATGTGACTGGTTTTGGGTTACATCTGTACAGATGTATCAGCAGGCTAGGATAACACTCTCAGCTTCCTGGTGTCTAGCTGAATGACACTTTCACCAAATAGTGCTAGATCAATGTAGTAAGTGCTTATTTGATAACTGAATGCTTGAACTATACTATACTAGCTGTCCCAAATATCGGGGCGTTCATTATCTTCTCTCTAGTCCCGACTAGATCAACTGACAGAATCATCATCAAGTTACAGTAAGAACTCTTTCCTTAATTATCTCAAGGTCAAGCTATTAGACAACTGAGTTATGAAAAACACAAGAACTCACATTTTTAAAAGTACTGATTTCTAAATAGCAAGAATAGCTCCCACAAACATTGTGAAAAACATTGCTGTTCATATTTTTATTTTATATTTTTATTTTCTACTTCTAAATGATTTGGTGATATGATTTTTACAAGTTTATAGATAGAAGTAGTAACTTACAAGTATGTGCCAATGGATTTAATAACAATTGTCAGAATTAAAATATTAAATCTGACAGAAATGGAAGATTATATATATATATACATATACATATATATGACTCATTTATTTGACAGGCAGAGGGATGAGGGGGTCAGAGGGAAAGAGACTTTCCATCTACTGCTTCACTCCCCAAATGGCCACAATGGCTGGGACTGGGCCAGGCTGAAGCCAGGACCCCAGAACTCCATCTGGGTCTCCTACACAGGTGGCAGGGGCCAAAGCACGTGGATCATCTGCTGCTGCTTTCCCCAGCGCACTGGCAGGGAGCTTGATGGGAAATGTGGCAGCCAGGACTTCGTCAAACCCAACACCAGTGACTTAATGCTGGTCCCAAAAGATAAATATTTTCTAAAAACTACAAAATGCCACTTGGGGGAGCCAATAGTTTTTCGATAATTATCAACAAGCTACTAATGGCATTAATGATATTGTCATTATCAATGATATTCTAGTTGAATTAATTTATATTTATATTAGTTAAAATATTGTGCTTAATAAGAGAGAACATGGGGCCTGCCCTGTTGTATAGGGTGTAAAGCCGCTGCCTACAGTGCCGACATCCCATATGGGTGCCAGTTTGAATCCTGGCTGCTCCACTTCCGATCCAGCTCTCTGCCATGGCCTGGGAAAACAGTAGAAGATGGCCCTAGTCCTTGGGCCCCTGCACCCACGTGGGAGACCCGGAAGAAGCTCCTGGCTCCTGGCTTCAGATTGGCGCAGCTCCGGCCATTGAGGCCAATTGGGGAGTGAACCACCAGATGGAAGACCTCTCTCTCTGCCTCTGCCTCTATCTCTCTGTAACTCTTTCAAGTAAATAAATAAATCATTAAAAATAAAAAGAAGAGAGAATAACATATGTCTTAAATAAAAAGCAGATAATTTGGGCTGGTGCTGTGGTTTAGGAGATTAAGCTGCCACCCACAGGGCCAGCATCCCACAGAGGTGCCACTTCCTGTCCTGACTGCGTCACTTCCCATCCAGCTCCCTGCCATGGCCTCGGAAAGCAGCGGAAGATGGCCCAAGTCCTTGGGCTCCTGTCATCCATATGAGAGACCCAAAAGAAACTCCTGCCTCCAGGCTTCTACTGGCCCAGCCCCGGCCATTGAAGCCATTTGGGAAGTGAACCAGTGGATGGAAGATCTCTTTCTCTTTCTCTTTCTCTCTCTCCTTCTCTCTGTGTATCTCTGCCTTTCAAATAAATAATTCTTAAAAAAAAAATCAGATTTTTTTTTTACACTTGAGAACTAAAGAAGGTAACTTTCAACTACTAGAAAAATGTATATTTCTGAATTCTTTAAATGAATTCCAAGTAGTAATGCATTATTGTGTCTGCTTATATGGAGTTCAAGATATAAAATTCAAGAAAAGGAAAGACTTCACAAACTTCAAACTAAAGT
The DNA here is from genome assembly GCF_964237555.1 of Oryctolagus cuniculus. NCBI lineage: Eukaryota > Metazoa > Chordata > Mammalia > Lagomorpha > Leporidae > Oryctolagus > Oryctolagus cuniculus. The sequence continues at coordinate 3,090,535 of NC_091438.1, read as the reverse complement.
AGAATAGAGTGGACAGGCTATGGAAGCTATGGGACACTTTCAGACCTCTTAGTTTTTGGAAATCAGGAGAAATCTTTTTCTATCAGGTTCTTTCTTTCACTACAAAATGTATCCTAATTAATTAACAGGATAATAAAGAAGCAACTTTAGTTTGCTATATATTAGTCTACTTTGAAAGGCAATACAGCAACAGAGAGAGAAAGACAAAGGTCTCCTTTCCATTGGTTCACTCCTCAAACGCCTGCAATGGCAACCAGCCAGCTCGCTGTGGATAGGAAGGGTCACCACTCTCCCCCAGTGACAACAGAGATCCGCTCTGTGCACGTGCAGAAGTGATTCCCCAACTGTGTGGGATCCAGTCACCGTTTGGCAGCATCTCTGCTGTAAAGGACACCTACGAGTACCTGCCCCAAATTGAATAATGGCTGCCAGTGCAGATGGAGGTGGTCCTGGGTGGGTCAACAGCCGAGCACCCACGACCTTGCATAGAGCAAAGGCTGACAGCACAGCACTGCCTGCAACACAGGCACGGAACACTTTGGCTCTGATGAGCAGGCAATCGTGGGTTCAGGGGAGATGACAGACTGCATGAGAAATTGTCAGAAGCGACGGTGACAGCGCTGAGAACAAAGGCTGAACGGGTGGTGTCAGAAAGTGCCAAATGTGCATCAGAAGCTGGGTCCTCGGGGACCGAAAGAAAAGGGAACTGAACAGTACACGGACAGGGAAATCCTGCCAGCTAGCGCGAGAAGCTGTCAAAGCCACAGGCGCCGAGGTGAACGGAGCCTGCCCAGGAACAAGCTAGAGGAAGTGGGGTGCTGCTGACGCTGACCCGTCCAGGATGGACAGACCACCCGGCACGAGTGCAGAAGCCAACGGGCCAGCACGGAAACAGCATCTTAAAGCAACTGAGCGTTTGAGACGCACGTGCTCAATGCCAGCAGTGATGCGAGGTTCAGCACTACCTGTCTTTATATTTTACGTGTTATACACATGTATTCCACTTCGTCTTTTCAGCAGCTTCATGGCTACCGTTTTAGGGATGAGGAAATGGAGGCTGAGACATGACATTATCAGTAAATGGTAAAGCCAAGACAAGAACTAGGCCTGCCAGGTTAAAAAAGGCCATGCTTTCTAACTAATTCCCTTTGAACTGTTTGATGGGTTAAAGACGGACACGATTTTTGAGACCTCTCCCATTGAGAGGTGGGGTCTATGTCCTCTCCTCTGTATCTGGGCAGATGATGCTACAGCTTTGACCTTAGGATACTGTGGAAGTGACACCGGGCCTCTTTCTGTGTGTCTCAGCCGTAAGAGACTGACAGCCCCCATCTCTTGCAGCATTCACTCTTCCGAGGGAGGCGACACACAAGAACAATTACACTTAGACCCAGATACTCTGAGAGGCCAGGCAGCAACAAGAGGGCCTCGAAGACCAGATACCATCAGTAAGGAAGAAGGACCAACAAGCCCCAGGGTGCTGGATCTGTGAGAGAAGTCAGCCTGGAAGCGAGTCTGGTGGTCCACTGACGCCGTACGGATCGACAATGAACTAAGTACAGTTGGATCCTTCCAAATTCCTGACTTGTGAGACTGTGAACAAAATAAATGGCTATTTTAAAGACAATTTGTATTCATTTTGAAATGACTTCAGGCTTAGGAAAACTTGCAAAAACAGTGCAAGAATTCTTGCATATCCTTCACTCCGTTTCACCAACTGCTGACATCCGATATAATCACAGTATGATGCTCCAAACCCAGGCATCAGCATGAAAACTGTGTCCAAGCCTCACGGATGTTCCTGTCGGACCCGGGACTGCACGAAGTTTGGCTGTCTCCTCTGTCTCCTTCCACCTGCGACGGTTTTCAGTCTTTATCTTCCAGGGCCCTTGACCTTTGGAAAGAGCTGGCCAGTCATTTTACAGAATGTCCCTCAACGTGATTTGTCTTGTGCTAACTTGGGCTGAAATTCAGATTATACACTTCCGGCAGAACCACTACAGAAGTGATGCTGTGCCCTCTACATACATCCTATCAGCAGGCTGTACTACACCCGTATATCTCACTAAAACAAACAAACAAAAATGCCTTAATGCTACCTAGTTTTGGTGTAGCTCTTTATGCATAACAAGTTGTCAGGTAACAAGGAGAGAATTGCTTTGGCTTCTCTCTGGTAAATTTCTTACTTCTCTGATCTGTAAATTATTTTTTTTTTCCAAAGAAGGAAGGTGAAAGTGGGTATTACTGGGTAAATTCAAAGGAGCAAACGCCAGCTGCTTTTAGAGAAAGATTCTAAAGCACGAATATGGTAACATTTGAGCCCCAAAGCCTTTTGCTTCACTTTGCTTCTCATATTTTAAGCTCTTGCTAAAAGTTCTATCTTTTAGGATGGCTGCATAGTGGAGGTTCATGGAGTAAGGAGGACAAGCTTGGGTATTTAGTTTTTGTTTCTGAATGGCCACTAGGGGTCAGGATTGCAGCACCGAAAGTCAAGCAACAGCTTCAAAAGAAAAAAGGTTTCACTAACCGTCACAGTAAGCAGCCTTGCATGCAAATACATTTAGTCATGCTGCTTTAAAACCCTCACGGCTCAGCCCTGCCTACGTCCACCACTAATGTACTAACATAATACGAAATATACATAAAAACTGAATGATTCCCACTCTGCTTTCCCTCGAGTTTTATTAGATGTCTTCCAGTCTTATTAGTGACTCTTTATTATACATTTTTTCATAATGCATATTGATCTAGAAGTTCAAAAATGAGAAATTTAACATATAAACACATTTGCCTAGCCACAAGCAATTTTTATCTGTGCCTTGTTTGCAACAGTTTCAACAAAGTGCTAAATAAATATCTACAGAGTTGGAGGGTTCTTGACTATGGGTGACTTTGGGGTGAATTCTTAAAATTTGGTGACATCAAAATTACATAAAACTTTCAGAAGCAAGGCAGGTAAAACTGAAGAAATACATCACATTGGAAGTTCTGACTTATATTCATCAAATCTGTGTTAGGCATTTTGGGGACTGTGTGTGTGTATAGCATTTGCACAGTCACAGGATGGATAAGTCATTCTTCCACTAAAGGGCTCACAGACCAGGTAAGGGAAAAAACAATAACAGATCACACATCACTGCCAGGGGACAAAGGAGGGGATGCCCTGGCAGCTAGGGCACCGGGTCAGCACTGTAAGCCCCTGGAAAGACCCCCTACTGGCACTGGACACTGACAACCACCTTTCTGCTTTCCTCAAATCCCCTTAAGCCACGGTGCACCTTGGCCTATGTTGTCTTCTAGCGACACTAGAAGCCATCTGTCCCCAGGGGAAGGATGATTTTGATGCCTTTCCTGAGGACAGTGAACTTCTACCAGTCACCACCTACCAGCTCATCTTGTGTTTTGTGATTTTTTTTTCCATGTTTATTTCCATCCACTTGAAAGGCAGAAGGTGGACAGAGAACCCCTGGGTGAAGATTCCCTTCCATCTCACTTTGCTGCCCTCCTCCAGGTCTGGGCTTAGATGCTCGTTCCTCTTGCCGGGACAGGAATTCCCACTTGCGGCTCTCATCCTGTAGCTGTCGCTGCTACTCACTGTCTGGTTCCCTGTAAGGTCCCCGAGGGAGAACCTTCTCTGTGTGCTCAGACACTACGGGAGCAGAGCAGGGGCCCACATCAGCTGCGTGAGTGCATAGATTCCTACATGGTTCGCATCAGGGCAAGAGCCCCTTTAAAGTCATGAAACTGAGGTTACTTCTTCCTGTACTGTCCTGGGGTACTTACTGAGTCTAGAGTCGTGGCTGCTCGCTTTCTCCCGGATGCTGAGCCCCTTCCCAGGTGACTTGGTAACATCTTCCCTTCAATGTTCTGCTGCTATAATGCTGCACTCCTAGACAGGAGCACCGGAATTCAGGTACATTATCTTGCATCTTTTTCTCCCTTCCTCTGAAAGCTGGGGTCTAGTGCATCACACTGATTTGCTCAGGAAAACAGACTGATCACATGTGAGTCATGGTCTTCAGAGACACACAAGAGCTGCTGTTTTTAACAAGCACTCCCAAAACAGAATCAAGCAATACAAAATGCTCTGCAAAGTACAGTTCACACACAGCTGGGAGGCTTGAAGACCCTCAGGAAGTGAGACGCGATTCTGCTTGGAAACATGGATGAAGCCAGCGAGAGGCTGTCCCGAGGCCCCCAGCAGGGAACGCGGCGGACAGCGAAGCTCTCCCCTCCCAGCTTTGTGTCACACTGTGAAACCAGTAACGAGGGTATTAATCTTAGGGACCCTTTCTTTTCTCTCCCAGCATCTGGGTGTTAGTGAAGAATGAACACTGGGGACAGCAGGGACAAAAGTGATATAAGAAAAAAAAAACCTGAAAAAGAGTGGATAGGATGGGAGTGTGAAAGATCTTGAAAAATTAAACCATGCCCATGGCTCCACTGCTGCCCATCCTGCCTCTGTGAAGGCATAGGGGGGATTTTACTAATGCCACCTGGGACAGCTCCACTTCTCCTCTGCCTCCTGGAGCCACTGCAAGCTTGTCGACACCAGACGCAGGGCAGACCTTAAGAATTACAGTGAGACAGCCAGAGGACAGCCAAGGAGCCAGGTTTCCTTCTGCCCCAAAGCTGGCCACACAGTGCCAAACTAAACATACCACTTTACAGTACCTGTCACATGGTTAAATCCTAGTTACAAAGAACTTCTGGGTATACTGTTTCCTTCAACCATCACAATGTCTGTTAGGTGTAGAAGCCATTATTAATGCCTCTATTCTATAAAGGAAACTCAAATATGCTAGAGAACTGACTTAAGTTCACTTACGTGGGACCAGAAAGCCGGGTTTTCTTGATTCTAACTGCTCTTTCCGTTTGACCAGTGTTTTGCAATGATGGTTGCTTATTTATTTATTTATTTATTTTGACAGGCAGAGTGGATAGTGAGAGAGAGAGACAGAGAGAAAGGTCTTCCTTTGCCGTTGGTTCATCCTCCAATGCCGCCGCAGCCGGCGCGCTGCGGCCAGCACACCACGCTGATCCGATGGCAGGAGCCAGGTACTTATCCTGGTCTCTCATGGGGAGTACTTGGGCCCTCCTCCACTGCACTCCCTGGCCACAGCAGAGACCTGGCCTGGAAGAGGGGCAACCAGGACAGAATCTGGCACCCCGATGGTTGCTTATTAAAAGTACTAGGGGTGGCCGGTGCTGTGACTTACTAGGCTAATCCTCCGCCTGCGGCGCCGGCACCCCGGGGTTCTAGTCCTGGTCGGGGCGCCGAATTCTGTCCCGGTTGCCCCTTTTCCAGGCCAGCTCTCTGCTGTGGCCAGGGAGTGCAGTGGAGGATGGCCCAAGTGCTTGGGCCCTACACCCCATGGGAGACCAGGAGAAGCACCTGGCTCCTGGCTCCTGCCTTCGGATCAGCGCGGTGCGCCGGTCGCAGCAGCCATTGGGGGATGAACCAACGGTAAAGGAAGACCTTTCTCTCTGTCTCTCTCTCTCACTGTCCACTCTGTCAAAAAAATAAAAATTAAAAAAAAAAAAAAAAAAGTACTAGGGTGTCGCTCCCCCTCTTCGTGGAGGAACGACACAGGACCCTGCGCTGTTCTTTTGTCTGCTCGGCCCTCCCCGGGTTTGCTGCTGGTTCTTCCCGGGTTGGCTACCGTCCCTTCCACCTCCGTGGAAGGGCGGTTCCCCCTGCCACATTCCCCACTTCCGCGGGGGAGTGGCACACCGCCGGCCGGCTCTCTCGGGGGCTGCTCAGATGTTATCCGGATGTTCCCCTTAGATGTTCCTGGTGCATGTTGTCTCTCTCCTCCTTTATAGTCCTCTTCCACCAACCCCAACTCTGCTACCCACATGCCGAGTACGCTGCTCTCCTCCAATCAGGAACAAGTCCTACAGTTTATTAGTTGAACTGGAGGCAGCTGTGTAGAAGCTGTTTACTCCTCTCCCAGCGCCATATTGTGGGAGAGCAGATGCACAGAATAAGTCCTAATTCCAGTAACTCAGTCCAGTCCGAGTTGCTCCCAGTTGCTCCCCACACTAGGGGAGCTCGTAGCACACACTGATGCTGGAGAGCCACCTCTGATCAAACCAGTACGAATTTCTCATGCGTTGAATGGGGCCCGCATTTTTAAGAACTTCTCAGGAGCTGCTAACATGAATCCAGCCTTGGAACTGAACATTACCAAGAGGTCCCAATTCAGCAGCATACAAGCATCACCCAGGACGCTCTACTAGCACCCCAAGGTCTAATTGAATGGGTCTGGGTGTGCCCAAGCTTGCCAGGTGATTCTAAAATACAGCCAAGCGTGGGAAGCACTGCAAAGTACTCCTAAAAAGCCTTTTGTAAAATTCTGTCTCCCCACAGTTATTTTTTAATATTTAAAATGCTTTTGAAGGTCACTTCTGCAAAATTCCCAAAGTCAAACATCAAATTTAAATATCACGGGGCCAGCACTATGGTGTAGTGGGTAAAGCCACGGCCTGCAGTGCTGGCGTCCCATATGGGCTGGTTTGAGTCCTGGCTGCTCCACTTCCAACCCAGCGCTCTGCTGAGGCCTGGGAAAGCAGCAGAGGACGGCCTGAGTCCTTGGCCCCCTGCACTCACATGGGAGACCCGGAAGAAGTTCCTGGCTCCTGCCTTCAAATATGGCCAATTAGGGAGTGAACCAGTGGGTGGAAGATCTCTCTCTCTCTCTGCCTCTCCTTCTCCCTTTGTAACTCTGACTTTCAAATAAGTAAATAAATAAATAAATAAATCTTTTTTTTTTAAAAAAGAGATATCACTAGAAATGTGGAAATGTAGGTTCATTAATTAAGAGATTTAGAATCTAGGTGAAAATACTAATGATGATAAATAGCAGAAGCAACCACTATATTTTTAAAAATAAGACTGATATTTATCTGTTTTCAGAAAAATTTCCTTTTTTCTTAGAAATTAAGGTAGGACAAATGAAGATGTTAAATAATCTCTTTGTAACCTGTTACTGCTGATCATATAACATTATAAGAATGTAATATTTGGGGCCGGCGCAGTAGCAAGGTAAGCCAAGCCTTCACCTGTGGCACCAGCATTCCATATGTGTGTGTTTGTGTCCCTGCTGCTCCTCTTCCGATCCAGATCTCTGCTGTGGCCTGAGAAAGCAGTAGAAGATGGCCCAGGTCCTTGGGCCCCTGCACCCGCGTGGGAGACCTGGAAGAATCTGGGCTCTGGATCAGCCCAGTTCGGACCATTGTGGCCATTTGGGGAGTGAACCAGCAATGGAAGACTTTCTCTGTCTTTCCCTGTCTCTGTAACTCTATTTCTCAAATTAAAAATAAAAAAGAATGTATATTTCAATTTCCTAATTAATACACCTGTCAAGTACATTCACATACACAAAGAAAGGGTAGCTGATGTTTCTTACAGTGAGTCAATCAGTATAACAGATTTTATTTACTTCTATAAAATATGACAAAAGTACTTAAACTATCAAGATAACATTACATTTTATGCATTTAAAAGTGAGTAGGGATGGGCATTTGGCGTACAGGTGACGATGCCACGTGGGACACCCACCTTCCGTACCAGATTCCCTGAGTCGGCAGCCCTGCCTCCACTCCTCCATTCCAGCTTCCTGCCAGTGCGCTCTCTGGGAGACGGCAGGTGATGGATGCTCAAGTAGTCGGGTCCCTGCCACCCACAGGCGAACCTGGACTGAGTTCTGGGCTCCTGGCTTTGGGCTGTCTCAGCCCCAGCAGGCATTGGGGGAGCGAACCAGCATGTGGGGAGCAACTCGGACTAGACTAAGCTACTGGAATTAAGACTTATTCTATGCATCTGCTCTCCCACAATATGGCGCTGGGAGAGGAGGAAACAACTTCTACACAGCTGCCTCCAGTTCGACCAATAACCTGCAGGAGCTGATCCTGCTCCTGATTGGAGGAGAGCAGCGTACTCGGTGTGTGGGTAGCAGAGTTGGGATTGGTGGAAGAGGACTATAAAGGAGGAGAGAGACAACATGCACCAGGAACATCCGGATAACACCTGTGCAGCCCCCGAGAGAGCCGGCCGGCGGTGTGCCGCTCCCCCACGGAAGTGGGGAAAGTGGCAGGGGGAACCGCCCTTCCACGGAGGTGGAATGACGGCAGCCAACCCGGGAAAAACCAGCAGCAAACCCGGGAAGGGCCGAGCAGACAAAAGAACAGCGCAGGGTCTAGTGTCGTTCCTCCACGAAGAGGGGGAGCGACATAATGGTGCCGTGACTCGGAAAGGAAACCTAGGCAGGGTTTAGTGTCGTTCCTCCACGAAGAGGGGGAGTGACACCAGCATGCAGGAGATCTCTCTTTCTCATCCATCTTTCAAATAAATAGTTAATTAATTTAAAAAATGAGGGGCCGGCATTGTGGCATAGTGGCTACAGTGGCATTGATTGCAATGTTGGCATCCTATATCAGAATGACGGTTCTAGTCTCAGCTATTCTGCTTCTGATGCAGCTTCCTGCTAATGTGCTGGGAAGGCTGTGGATGATGGACCAAGTGCTTGGGCCCTGCCATCCGCCTCAGAGGCCTGGATGAAGTCCCTGGCTCCTGGCTTCAGCCTGGCACAGCACTGGCTGTTGTGGCTATTTAGGGGATGAACTTGCAGCTGGAAAATCTCTCTTCCTCCCTTCTTCCTCTCCTCCTCTCTCTGTTGTTCTGCCTTTCAGATCAATCTTTTTTTTTTTTTAAATTAAACTCTAAATGAACAAATATTATGCTATCAGATAAAATAATCATGAGCGTTGGGACACAATGCAGGCTAGTCTTTATATATCCGATAGATCATTTGCCAGCAGCAAAAACAAAACAAAACAAAACAAAAAACGCTGAGTGATCACTTGGGAGATTGCTGAAAACAGGCTACTTCTGTCAAATTTCACAACTGTCTTCAATGATCTGTGTCTTTGTGCATGCACGGGTACTTCAAAGATTTATATAAAAACTGAAATAAAAGTTTCTTTTGATGTCAAAAATGTGAATTCCAAGCACAGTGTTTTCAGAATATACATTTAGCATGAACTTCCTGGCGGCCCCTTGTATGTTTATGTATTTGTATACAACTGGGATTCTATTTTTTTTTTTTTTTTTTTTTGACAGGCAGAGTGGACAGTGTGAGAGAGAGACAGAGAGGAAGGTCTTCCTTTTGCCGATGGTTCACCCTCCAATGGCCGCCGTGGCCAGCACGCTGTGGCCGGCGAACCGCGCTGATCCGATGGCAGGAGCCAGGTGCTCATCCTGGTCTCCCATGGGGTGCAGGGCCCAAGCACTTGGGCCATCCTCCACTGCACTCCCGGGCCACAGCAGAGAGCTGGCCTGGAAGAGGGGCAACCGGGACAGAATCCGGCACCCCGACCGGGACTAGAACCCGGTGTGCCGGCGCCGCAAGGCGGAGGATTAGCCTAGTGAGCCACGGCGCCGGTCTGGGATTCTATCTTAATAGGAAACTATACACAATAAAATGAGTTAAGCTTAGTAAAAATATTTGAACGTTATAAAATTTTGAGAGATTAACATTAAGAAAAGAACAGCATAAAAGAAAAGCTAATCCACAAAATTTCAGTTCCGATTAATTCTATGAAATCAGAGAAAACAAGCTGTCAATATTATTTCCATTAAAAATTCTATTGAAAATAGGAGCTGGCGCTGTGGTGTAGCAGGTAAAGCTGCTGCTTGCAGTGCTGGCATCCCATATGGGCACCAGTTCAAGTCCTGGCTGCTCCACTTCCGATCCAGCTCTCTGCTATGGCCTGGGGAAGCAGTAGAAGACGGTCCAAGTCCTTGGGTCCCTGCACCCATGTGGGAGACCTGGAAGAAGCCCCTGGCTCCTGGCTTCAGATTGGCGCAGTTCTGGCCCTCGTGGCCAATTGAGGAGTTTACCAGCAGTTGGAAGGCCTCTCTCTCTCTCTCTGTCTCTCTGCCTCTCCTCCTCTCTCTGTGTCACTCTTTCGAATAAATAAATAAATTTAAAAAATTTATTGAAAATAAAATGTGCTCATCAATTACAAACGTGCCTCAAATATTAACAAATATGCATATTGCTGGCTGCCCAGAAACCACATCCCTTCCCGAAGAGTGAAGAATACACATGCTTTGAAATGCGGTACTAAATTTTTACTTCAATGTGAAAATTTAATCAAACTAAAAGCATTTATAAAACACAGCAGAAATGAGACAAAGTCTTAAATGTAACATCATTTTCTTATGAACAACTGATTTTTCTCAAATACTAATGATGTAAATAAGCAAAGCTCCTATTTCTACAGCTTTATGATATTTATATTCAGGCAAAAATGACAATTATTTATAAACTTACTTTATCTATTTGCACTTATCCATTCATACATCAGGAATGTAAAAAAATCCTTTTGACCACTGAGTCTCAGCAATTATGGGGCTGGCGCTGTGGTAAAGCAGGTAAAGCTGCCCCCTGCAGCGCCAGCATCCCATAGGGACACCGGTTCAAGTCCCATCTGCTCCACTTCCCATCCAGCTCTCTGCTGTGGCCTGGGATGGCAATGGAGGATGGCCCAAGTCCTTGGGCCCCTGCACCCACGTGGGAGACCTGGAAGAAGCTCCCGGCTCCTGGCTTCGGATCGGCGCAGCTCCGGCCGTTGCAGCCAGCTGGGGAGTGAACCAGCAGATGGAAGACCTCTCTTCCTCTCTCTGCCTCTGCCTCTTTGTAACTCTGCCTTTCAAATAAAATAAACCTTTTAAAAAAACCCAATTATCTACTTTTTCAGGAAGTGAAAAGTACAAGAGCTTCTAGTATATATTAAATTAAGTACTAGCACTGCAACTGATGCAGCAAACCATTCTCTGTTAGTAACCAGCTATCAAGGAAAGGCATATCCATGACTTCAGTACCCTGATTATATTTAGTCTTTTGCTTCAGGCTATAATTCAGTTTATTCAGAATTAGGTTAAGCTGCGAAATCGAGGAGAGAACTAGAGAGAACTTGTTTTTTATTAGGAGCTAAAGGAGCAGATAACTAAAGCACTCATTCTGAAAGTTCTTTTCCAAGAAATTCTGCTTGCAAATCAAGAAATTATGCTGGAAATCACAAATCTGTCTACCACCGTGAGAAAGAGATGTCCTCATTTAAGAAGATGGAGGCATTAGTTTAGCTGATTGGCCTGAGATCTGCTAAATGACAAAACACACACACACACACACACACACACACACGATCCAAGTGAGAGCTGTAACAAAGCTACCAGTTCTTTACTAAAGGATACCATAGCAATAGTATTTGCATTATTGCAAAAAAATTCTGTACTTATAGGGAGAGGCATGGAAGTCCTATGAAGGGGCCAGTGGCACTGTGGTGTAGCAGGCTAAGCCACCACCTGCAGCGCCACCAGCCATCCCATATGGGCACCAGTTTGAGTCCCAGTTTCTCCACTTCTGAACCAGCTCCCTGCTAATGGCCTGGGAAAGCAGCAGAGGACGGCCTAAGTACTTGGGCTCCTACCTGGGAGACCCGGAAGAAACTCTTGGTTCCTAGCTCCTGGCCAGACCCAGTTATTGTGGCCATTTGGGGAATAAACCAACAGATGGAAGACCTTTCCATCTCTCTTTCTCTCTCTCTCTATCTCTCCCTCCCTCTTTCCCTCTCTCTCTCTCTCTCTTTTTTTTTTTTTTTTGACAGGCAGAGTGGACAGTGTGAGAGAGAGACAGAGAGAAAGGTCTTCCTTTGCTGTTGGTTCACCCTCCAATGGCCGCTCCGGCCGGCACACCGCGCTGATCTGATGGCAGGAGCCAGGTGCTTCTCCTGGTCTCCCATGGGGTGCAGGGCCCAAGGACCTGGGCCATCCTCCACTGCACACCGGGCCACAGCAGAGAGCTGGCCTGGAAGAGGGGCAACCGGGACAGAATCCAGCGCCCCAACCGGGACTAGAACCCGGTGTGCCGGCGCCGCAAGGCGGAGGATTAGCCTAGTGAGCCGCGGCGCCGGCCTCTTTCCCTCTCTTAAACTCTGCCTTTCAAATAAATAAATCTTCAAAAAAATTCTATGAAATTTCTTCCCATTTAAACATAGTAAATTAAGCCCAATATTAAATAGTCTGAAAGTCTACTGTAGAAATTTTTTAAAAAATTTATTTGAAAGGCAGAATGAGAGAGAGAGAGAATGAGATCTTTCATGTGGAAAGAAGTGGTCATCAAAGAAGGAGGTACCTTTTCTCTGAAGGGAGGAGAGAACTTCCACTTTGCTAACGGCCTTGTCTAAATACTGATGGAGTTTATGGTCTCAAGAGGCTTCCATAGCCTTGGTGGCTCATAACAAGAGACTCGGGTGACCACTGACATCATAAATAAGGGTGTCAATTGTTAAATTAACAACAGGAGTCACTGTGCACTTGCTCCCCATGTAAGATCCATGTCCTTAATGAGGTGTACTATGAGAATTAATAGTAAAACTTGTCTTCAAACAGTACTTACCACTATATTTCAAAAAGCTGTACCTATGAAATTTATATTTTTATTAAATAGAGCTTTCAAAAAAGAGTTCAGATCCTTGGATCCCTGCCTGGAAGATTCTGACTCAGGGAGTCCTAGACAGGTGTGAATATCTACTATGCATTTGTGTCTCCCACCCCTTTCTGCAGATACTACTAATAAGTCAGCTCTAGAAACCACTGGTGCATGTGTTTTTAAGTTTTAAGAGAAGTTAAAGAAAAACAAATTACAAATATGAGTACTGGTATATGTCAAACGGAAGAGGGCTTTATCCAACCCTTGACTAAGTTTGGGTTCTGTTCCTTATTCCGCAGTCACCATTCTGTCTGCTTCTATGTTACTTCTGCCCAGGCAACTCGCTCCACTGAAGTGACTGAGCTGAAAGGCACCAGTGCGATCTCTTTCTGATTATTTGCTGAATTTCTTAAATCATTTTTAATTCTTAGGTGTTTTTATTTACTTGAAAGGCAGACAGAAGCAGAGAGAGATTCTATTCACTGGTTCACTCCCCACATGCCTGCAACAGACAGGGCCAGGCAGAATTCAGGAGTCTGCAGCTCCATCGGGTCTCTGACATTAGTGGCAGGTGCCCACAGACTTGAGCCATCATCTGCTGCCTCCCAGGGTATACATTAGCAGGAAGGCAGACTTGGGGCAGAGCCAGGACTCAACCCAGGTACTCTGATATGGGATGCAGGAATCCCACTGTGCCAAACGCCTGTCCTTCCCCTAATTCTCTAACTGGGACCTAATTTCCCAGGCTCCTTACAGCAGGGACTGGATTTTCTTACCAGAGATGGCCAACAAGTCAGGACAGATGCCAGCTCAAGGTATTTAATTTACTTTATATATATATATATAAAAAACATATATATAAACATGTATATAGAAACATATATATGGGGAATATACATATAAACACACACACACACACACACACATATATATATATATATATGCTTTATTTATTTATTTGAAAGAATTACAGAGAAGGAGAGGCAGAGAGAGAGAGATCAATCTTCCATCTGCTGGTTACTCCCCACATGGCCACAATGGTTGGGGCTGGGCCAGCCCAAAGACAGGAGCTTCATCTGCTTCTCTCACATGGGTGCAGGATCCCAAGGACTTGGGCCATCTTCTAGTGCTTTCCTAGGCCATAGTAGAGAGCTGGATCAGAAGTGGAGCAGCTGGGACTTGAACCGGCACCCATATGGGATGCCAGTGATGCAGGTAGTGGCTTTACCTGCTATGCAATAGTGCCAGCCCCAGCGAAAGGTATTTAGAGGCAATACACCGTATCTTTTTAATATATTTAAAAAAATTTTTTTTGAAAGGCAAAGTTACAGAGTGATAGGGAGAGATGGAGAAAGAGATGGAGAGAGAGAGAGAGAGGGAGGGAGGAAAGGAGGAGGGAGGGAGGTCTTCCACCTGCTGGTTCACTCCCCAGATGGCCGCAATGGCCGGATTTGGGTCAGAATGAAGCCTGGAGTCTGGAATTCCACCCAGATCTCCCACATGGGTGACAGGGCCCAAGTACTTGGGCATCTTCCACTGCTTTCCCAGCATCATGAGCAGGGAGCTGGATGAGAAATGGAGTAGCTGGGACTCCAACTCAGATTTGTTCATGTCGGCTTGTGTTCTCACCATTCCTGCCCATGCATCTTCTATTAGGGTTACTGCTATATTTACCTCATATCATGTAGCTTTTTACAAATGTCCATTTCTCCCACAGCTGGAGAAGCCTTTTAGGCCAAGGATCGTATTTTCACTATTTTTGATCACCTGGATCAATCCAAGCTGGGCATATAATAAGTGGTCAGTAATTTTCACTTATTTTGTTTTTAAAACTGCATTAATTGAGTTGGTCCTATTATTCAGATGACTGGAAACTGGGAAGCTTTCTATTCAAGGAAGAACAACCCAGGCTTTAAGCTTTTTAATGAGATGAAAATGGGTAATAAAATAATAAAACATTGCCTTCCAAAACAAAGTGAGCTTTCTTTCTTCCCAGATTTTAAAAAATGAGGCTAATCAGACACATGTAATCCAAAACAATCTAAAGAATTAGTACAAAAGATACATGAACTTTGGGGCCGGCTTTATGGCATAGCAGGTAAAGGTGCTTGCAACACTACATCCCACATGGGTGCCAGTTCGGGTCCCGGCTGCTCCATTTCCCATCTAGCTCCCTGCTCATGGACTGGGAAAAGCAGAGGAAGATGGTTTAACTGGGAGCCTGCCAACCTTGTGGGAGACCTGCACGATGAAGCTCCTGGCTCCTGGCTTCAGCCTGGCCCAGCCCTGGCCATTGTGGCCATCTGGGGAATGAACGAGTGGTTGGAAGCTCTCTTGCTCTCTCTCTCTCTCTTGCTCTCTCTCTCTCTGACTTTTAAATAAATAAATAAATAGATATTAAAAAATAAAATATGCACAAACTTTAAGAATATAAATGAGGCAGATATTTTGAATGATTTATTTTCTTAAACAGTACGAACAAAGATCAACTCCTGATCTGCCTCTAACTCTGGCTGACCCATGGTATAAAGAGAGATGTCTTGAAGAATGTACCCAGTTGGAAAGAAAGCAAGGAGTTCTTTAATCCAATATTCAAGAGGCTAACTATCAGGATAGGTTCGATGATATTCCATCTCTAATCTTGTGCCTTATTTATAATAAATGACTTCTGCCCTTTTGTAAGACCAAGTTTGTATCTCCTAACTGAATTCTGGTTCTGAATTGTTACCTCTGTTTAGCTGCTGTCCTGAGAACCTGCTCGACTGCAGGCCTGTTTAGGACGGGGACTTCACTTGACTCTTGCCAGCCCCTTGCTTAGAGATGACACCCTGGTGTTGGAACCACAGAAGTCTAAGCCATCACCTGCAGTGCCGGCATCCCCATGAGCACCGGTGGAGTCCCGGCTACTCCACTTCTCATCCGGCTCCCTGCTAATGATCCTGGGAAAGCAGTGGGAGATGGCTGCAGTCCTTGGGCACCTGTCACCCACGGGGAGACCTGGATGGAATGCCAGGCTCCTTGTTTGGGTTCATCCCAGATCCAGCCATTGCAGCCATCTGGAAAATGAACCAGCAGATGGAATACCTTTCTCTCTCTGTCTCTCTCTCTCTCCTTCTCACTCTAACTATGCCTTTCAGATAGATAAAACTTTAAAATATATACTTTATAACACAGACACACACACACAATGGCATCTTGCTTCTGAATACTATCCCTCTGGGGAGCTCCTGAGGTAGATGAATGCTAAAGATGTTGATCTGGGGGCCGGCGCTGTGGCTTAGCAGGTAAAGCAGCCGCCTGCAGTGCAGGTGTCCCATATGGGTGCCGGTTTGCATCCCGGTTGCTCCACTTCCTATCCAGCTCTCTGTTATGGCCTGAGAAAGCAGTAGAAGATGGCCCAAGTCCTTGGGCTAGGGGCTGGTGCTGTGGCACAGCAGGTTAAAGCCCTGGCCTGAAGCTCCAGCATCCCAAATGGGCACTGGTTCAAGACCCGGCTGCTCCACTTCCTATCCAGCTCTCTGATGTGGCCTGGGAAAGCAGTAGAGGATGGCCCAGGTCCTTGGGCCCTTGCACCTGGGTGGGAGATCCAAAAGTTCCTGTCTCTTGGCTTCGGATCGGCGCAGCTCCAACAACTGCAGCCATCTGGGGAGTGAACGAACCAGCAGATGGAAGACCTCGCTCTCTGTGACTCTGTCTTTCAAATAAACAAAAACAAAAACAAAAACCAAGTCTTTGGGCCCCTGCACCTGTGTGAGAGACCCAGAAGAAGCTCCCGGCTCCTGGCTTTGGATCGGCACAGCTCCGGCCATTGCGGCCAGTTGGGGAGTGAACCAGTGGATGGAAGACCTCTCCTTCTCTCTCTCTGTAACTCTTTCAAATAAATAAATAAATCTTTAAAAAAAATACCTGGAAATGGGCAAGTACATGGGGAAATTTTACAGGAAGTTAAGCACTCAGAATAGACCTCCTACAGAAAGTATCCTCACTAACAGGCTGTTTAGGATAGAGACCAAAAGAAGCTACCAAGCACGGTTCTCTCAGCGAGGTTAATGAGAATCCCTACACCGGCAGTACACTTCCAGCAGACACCACAACAAAGTACTGTCAAATGCTGAAAGCTAAAAAACAGATATTATTTTCAACAGTATTTCATTTGCTACTGGAAAAGTCTTTAAATTACACTAAATAAGTGTCCTCCTCCCCCCCACTGAAGAAATAGTCTAGCTTTTATGACGATGCCTATCTACAGTAGGCGATGGCAGGCAGGCGAAGGAGGGGAACCGCACAGTGCAATAACTGCTATCCGAGAACTCAGCCGAGCGCCAAAGTTGTCCCCTGTGCCCTACCTGACCGTATACAGCAGCATGGTTGAAGTAACCGAGCGGGGGGGGGGGGGCACATTCAGCACTTCCACTTGGGCGATGAAACAGGGTTAGGAGGGTAGATCAGTCCAACAAAGCAGGAGCCACCACCAGGACAAGGGAGACACTAACGCTCCCCTATCCCTATGCTGCCAGACTGTTGACCTGTATCGCCCCAGTGCAAACAGAACACGTGACAGAACGTGCTGACACCAGAGTGACACTGGGAAAGAAGGCGGCTCATCAGGGAACACTTCAGGTTGCCTTCTTCCCGGTGGCGTCAGTTGGCTGATGACACTTACTTTAAAACAAGTGCCAAAAGAATGAAAATGCAAATTTTTTAAATCCAATGACCCATACTCAAGAAATAAAGTTAACTGTAAATAGACACCTGCCCTTTTCAGTTCTAAACGTTGGTTCCACCTATGTATAAGGTAGACCTGGCTCCAGCCCCACATTAATCTTTAAAATAATTTTTAAAAACCTTAAGTTTTCTGAGTTGCTACAAAGGATTGTGAAGGCATTGATCATATCCCTACAGCAGCGTTTTAAAAGCTCAAATCAAGCATACAATTATACTAATATCTGCTTTCACACTGTTAGATGCAGTAACAGTAATAAACACACTGCATTCCATAGTGCATGAGCAAGCAAAAGCGGACCTGCACATTTCCTGCTTAACTTCTTCAAAAAATATTCTTTTTCCCAACTTGATCATATCAATAACTCAGTATTGAAAGGAAAAGCTGAGGTTACCAGGAAATGGGAAGTAGCTAGTATCTTAGTAGAAACAGATCAAAGGATTAATATATTTTTTAAATGGACAGACAGGAACTGCTATAGTTATTGCCCCAGGAAAATCATAGATGCCGACTACAGGTTTTTGGCACTCCTTCCTTAACTGCTGCTGGGGTTTAAGAATGACTTCAGTGAAACAGAGGTCTGCTCTCCTGACAACGCAGGAAGCCGGCATTGACAGGTGTCTAACAGTCTCTATCAGATCCTGCGAGATCACTGAGCCGCACAGGGACTCAGACCTGTGGATGCCAATCAGCCACAGGAGACAGATACTGAGAATAAGCAGAGAATCTGAGGAAGATAACCAGGAAGCGAGTATCCCTCCTGTTCCATTGTTTATTGGCCTCTCAGTGTGGATCTGCCTTGCATCTAACTGCTTTCACTCTGGTGTAAACCTACTTCCTTTCATTCTGTCCTCAGAGGAGGGAGAGAACATCTGGTCACAATGTTTCATGTCACTGAAGACGCTCTTGAAGGTATAAATATTCCCAATACCTTTAATCTGTCCTCACAGGCACTAACGTTACAGTTTCTGGTTGTTTACCTGTGAATTCTCTTCCAGATCTGTAGAAGTCTCCTAATAAAAATTAGAACTAGATAGAATTTTGTAGAATAGGATCCAACAGTACAGACTACTATAAAACAATTACCTCCAATATTCAGAGTATTAACTTTAAGCCCTAACACTAACCTACCTACTCCTGCCTTGAGCTTGAGATCAGCCAGTCCTTAAATCTTTATTGCCACACTTAGATAAGCCCTCTTCTTCTGAATAAGAGTTATGGACCAAAACCACCTGTAAGAAATCTTCTGAGATTAAAAAAACATCCATGATGCCTTATGATTTGAATATAGCAGAAACATAGGTCCTTGGTTCTCTTATTTGAAAATAAGAAGATTGACTAGATCTACACAGCTGTGGCAGTATAAGCTCTAGTGGCCAGAGAAGCTGCAACCAAGACTTGCTTCTAGAATAAGCCAAAAGTGCCTTTTAAATGGGAGGACCGTCCGGGTACCTAAAAACTCACATGGAGGGTGAGTCTATGAGTAAGAGTGAAGATGGAGAGCCAGCAACATGGAAAGGAAAATTCTCAGGCTGGAGATCCAGGGTGTAAATTGTTGTTGTTGTTTATTTGTTGTTGCTCCCTGGCTTCAACATAAGGAAAAAAAGACAAACAACAAATACTGTAAGGTGGGTGTTGGTTGGCACAGCGGGTAAACAGCCACCTGGGATACTTGCATCCCATATAGAGGGCCTAGGTCAAGCCTTGACTTTGTGCCTGATTTCAGCATCCCGCTAATGCATCCCTTGGAAGGTACCAAGTGATGATTTAAGGACATGGGTCCCTGCCACCCACATAGGAGACCTGGTCTGCGTTCCCAGCTCCTGGTTTAGTCTGGCCCATTCCTGGTTGTTGTGGGAATTTGGGGAGTGAACCAGGGGAACGGGAGACCTCTCTCTCTCTTTCACGTAAACTTTTAAAATTGTATTTAAAAAAGCATTTCGGCACTGTGGCATAGCATGTTAAGTCTCCACTTTTAATGCCTCACCCCATATCAGAGTGCCAAGTTGAGTCCTGGCTACTCTGCTTCCAATCTAGCTTCTTGCTAATGTGCCTGGGAGGCAGTGGATGTTGGCTCAAGTAGTTGAGAGTCCCTGGACATGAGAGATGCACATTGGATTCCTGGTTCCTGGAAGTCTGGCCCAGCCCTGACTCCTTGTGGCCACTTGAGAAGTGAGCCAGCCAACAGAATCTAAGTCATAATTTTTAACTTGCTAACTAATTCATATGTTGCTATGAATATATGTTAATATATATTTTATTCTCGCTTTAATTTCTTTTATGATTATGAATTTATTTGACTAGGCTGATGACTACTTAGGCATGAATAACTCTATGACTTCATGGCTAAAACTAAAGGATTCCTTCTTTTTTTTTTTTATTTATTTGACAGGTAGAGTTACACACAGAGAGAAAAGTCTTCCTTCCGTTGGTTCACTCCGCAAATGGCCACTACGGCGGCACTGCACCGATCCGAAGCCAGAAGCCAGGCGCTTCCTCCTGGTCTCCCATGCAGGTGCAGGGGCCCAAGCACTTGGGCCATCCTCCACTGCCTTCCTGGGCCACAGTAGAGAGCTGGACTGGAAGAGGAGCAACTGGGACTAGAACCTGGTGTGGATGCCAGCACCGCAGGTGGAGGATTAGCCTAGTGAGCCGCAGTGCCAGGCCCACTTTTTTTTTTTTTTTCAAAGATTTATTTTATTTATTCGAAAGACAGAGTTATAGAGAGAGGCAGAGACAGAGAGAGGTCTTCCATCCACTGGTTCACTTCCCAGAAATGTGAATATGTGGATTTAAGTAAAATTAACCATTGTGGAAGAAAATCCAAATATCAACAGAGGGCATTGTATATTCAACTATTCCAACTCTGAAAAATTTATTTCAGCCAAGCAACTGATTGAGAATTTGTATTGAATTACTGGTACTAATTTGCTTTGAGTGAGTGATTGACTTGATTTAACTTGAAAGAGAGAAGGAGAAGGAGGGGGAGGGGGAGGGGGAGAGAGAGGGAGAGAGAGGGAGAGAGAGGGAGAGAGAGGGAGAGAGAGGGAGAGAGGGAGAGAGGGAGAGAGGGAGAGAGAGGGAGAAAGAGGGAGAGAGATCCTCCACCTGCTGGTTCACTCCACAAATGCCGCCTGTGGAGGCAGAGTCAGACTACAGCCAGGAGCCAAGAATTTCATCCAGGTCTCCCGTGTGGGTGGCAGGGGCTTAGGCCATCACCTGCTGCCTTCTAGGCCTATTAGCAGGAAGTTGGATGTTGGCACAGAGGACCCTGAACTTGAAACAAGCACTCCAATACAAATGTGGGTGCTCCAGACAGTGGCTTACCCAGCTGGATCACAAGGCTCCCCCAGCTTTTCAATTCTTCCACACTGAAATAATTTAAAGATCCTATAAAAAGTCCTGGGTAACAAATTACAAAGATATAAAAAAAGTTAGTTGATTTTGAATTGAATTTATTTTTCCAATGAAATATTTGGGGCTCATGGTGTTAGCTTTGGCAACAAATAATTGGGTCTTAAATAAATTGTACTAAATAATTTCTCTTAACAATGTTACAGCCGATTAGCATTATTACAAATGACAAAATGTTACTGCTAAGTAACAAGATTTAGTGCTGAGACAAAAGAATAAGCAATTAATCCAGAATGTGTTCTGGAGAGAGACTCCAGATTACTTCTTGCCTCCAGCCAGAAATGCAGCTCTGGTGATTTGCACATGAGATTAATTGTGTGAGAAAGAACACCAGGATTTCAATGAGTTGTTGTTGTTGTTGTTTTTGGTTTTTGTTTTGTAAAGCCCTGCATTCTAAGGAATCAGTATCACACTGCCTAAGTGTTAAGTGGGAGGTGCAGACTCTCGGGTTATACATTTCAGAATCACCAGAGTCTCAACTGGCATTTCTACAGAATTGCCAGGCAATATGCATGCATATTCAAATGTGAGACCCACTTGCTAAAGTTCTTTCTAGAGCCAAGAATATATGAACCTGTAACAGTAAAATTTGATTTTTGATGAAAGGGTCTTTGAAATAAAGCAAAAGGGAAACTCAACGAACCCTACAGTAACATTTTAGTGAAGGAAAGGCTCGTGCTGGGCATTCAACAGCATTATCTCATTTAATCCTCAACAAGCCCGGAGAGATGGACAGTATCGTTCTCTTTGGGAGTTGGAGACAGAGGCGCTGGGAAGTGAAATGATGTGCCCAAGGCAGCGTAGTCTGCACACAGCTGCTCACAGAGAAGTGCCTGCGCAGTCACACAGACATAAAGCCAGTCAGACTTGACTCAACAAACAGAGCTTTACTGACTCTTACTCAGCGCTAAGCAGTGCTGTGCTGAGAAGAAAGTGAGATGAGCAAGAGACAGAACCAAGGCAGCATATAGTGAGCAAAACATCTCATAATTCACATAGCTACTAGAAGTAACTGGAGCTTTCAACCGACTGCACATTGTACAGAAAGCAGATACACGAGCTACAGTTTCACCAGGTCTCACTGCTGCTTTTCTCCCCTTTCATCTAGCTTTGCATTTTTCTTTTACAGATGTATTCATTTATTTGAAAAGCAGAGTTATAGAAGGTGGGGGGGAAGGAAGGGAGAGAGAGAGAGACAGAGACAGAGAGAGACAGAGATCTTCCATTCTCTGGTTCACTCCACAAATTGCCACACAACTAGTGCTGGGCAAGGCCAAAGCCAGGAGCCAGGAGCTTCTTCCGAGTCTCTCATGTGGGGGCAGAAGCCCAAGGACTCCATTGCTTTCCTAGGTGCATTAGCAGGGAGCTGGATCAAAAGTGGAGCAGCTGGGATTCGAACCAGCATCCAAATGGGATGCCGGTGCTGCAGGCCATGGCTTAACCTGCTGGGCCACAGCACCACTCCGCATTTTTCTTTTCTGATACTATACTATCTGTTCCTATCTATTCTACCTACTGGTTCCAAATATAACCTGCTTCTCACAAACAGCAGATGGCACCCTGTATCAGTGGAGGAATGACAAAAAAATCATAAAAATTAAGCTGTCAAAAGTTTCATCTTCTAGAAAATGACTCAAATTATCCAACTAGCTTTAATATAATGACAGATAATTTAAAAGACCTGATTTTGATAATACAGTAAAAACGAAATTACTTTTCAGTCAGCACTGATGATCAAAATTTATGTAAAGAAATAAAAGAGGAAAGAGGCATCATAAATCAAAAACTCTGCTGAAAATCAGTTTACAAGTAGAGTTTTGGGGGGTATTGCCCAAAAATCCTTATGTGAAAACTACTCCAGCAAGGACTTCTGGAAGAATAAAAATTCAAAATGCTAAATTATTAAGGAAATACACAGATTTAATATACACTAAGGATCATAAAATAAATCATTATAGCCTCAAAATGGATTTCTTCCCCATCACTAATCACCAGGGAAATGCAAATCCAAACCACAATGAGATAGCACTTCACTCCAGTTAGACTGGCTAGTATCAAAAAGATAAAAGTTAGTAAGTGCGCATGAGGACATGTAGAAAAGGGACGCCTCACTCAAGGCTGCATCACTGGCCTGGGCACAGGGCGGCAGCCACCGAGCTGCAAGCCTCGTGGGCGGCCCGCGCTCTGGCCTCTGTGTGTCCCTGGGTCCCAGCACCCCTTCAGTGGTGGGTGCTGAACTCACACCAGCCTTTCTGATGGTGAAGTGTTTCCTGGACCACAGCATACTCCGAAATTCTCAGGACCGAGAGCTTACTGCCTTCTGTGTACCGGAATCCCTGCAGCTAACACGTCTTGACAAAGACACAGCACAGCAGGAGCAACCTCCTGACCCAGAAAACGGGATGCCCCACTAGGTGCCTGTTTCCTGCCAATGTTGCCGCTCACTGCACATCCTGAAGTCTCTTCTGTGGACCCAGGACTCACGCCATGGAACAAGTTCACTGCAAACGTCAACCATGCCCAGCTGATAGTAGTGGAGGAAGCAAGTGTTTATTGTGTGAAATCCCACAGCGGCAGTTGGACCAAAACCCACCTGGAAGCCTGGGCCTTCTTTAGCTCACTTGACATCTCCAGAATCACCCAGGAATGTGGCCCTACTTGGTTCAAAAGCAATGTGTGCAACACTACGAAGCATTTTGAGTAGATCTTGACCCAGCTACAAGGTGAGGGAGGCACTGGCAGCTTCAGCGGTGGCCTCAGATCTGACCAACAAGGCAGTCACCGTGGTCACACTGTGAGCCTGGGGTGCTGCGGTGCAGGCCCTCCAACCACCAACACCACAGCACTTCAGACAGCACGCTCAGCCCCCTCTGCCTTTTCACTGTACTTTATTTTCCAAAATAAACTCCTAAAAGAAAAGGGAAAGGAAACCCTTTCATTCTGTTAGTGAGAATATAAATTAGTACAGCCATTGTGGAAAACAGTATGGAGATTGCTCAAAACAACAAAAACAGAACTACCAGGTGGTTCCAGCAATCCCGCTACTCGGTAAATATTCGAGAGAAATGAAATGTCTTTGTTGGAGAGACATCTGCACTCCCTTGTTTGTTGCAGCCAAGAAATGGAAACAACCTGAGTGCTTTTTACTGAAGAATGGATAAAGAAAATGTGGTACATATAATACGATGGAATACTCTTTAGTCATAAAAAGAAGAAATCCTGCGTTTGCGACATCACGGATAGAACTCTGATGTCATTCAGTTAAGACACAGAACAGAGAGGATGGCTCATATTAACAGACTGGTGGGCCAGCACTGAAGCCTCTGCCCGCCCGGCTGGCATCCCATATGGATGCCAGTTGGAGAATCAGTCCCTCCACTTCCGATCCAGCTCTCTGCTGTGCCCTGGGAAAGCACTAGAAGATGGCCCAAGTCCTTGGGCCCCTGCACCCGCGTGGGAAACCTGGAAGAAGCTCCTGGCTCCTAGCTTTGAATCGGCACAACTCCAGCCATTGCACCCAGTTGGGGAGTGAACCAGCAGATGGAAGACCTCTCTCTCTCTCTCTGCCACTCCTTCTCTCTGTGTAACTCTTTCAAATAAATAATCTTTAAAAAAAAAAAAAAACACACAGTAAAAACCTAAGAAGTAGGCTAAAGCAAAACACTGTTAGAGTATAATGGAGCCCTCCTTTCTGTGACCTAGCAAGTCAGTAGGCAAATACACATTTACTTCAGAGGCTATTAGGAAAAGAGATCCCATAGATAAATTTCTACATAAGTCATGGAAAGAAAGAAGAAAGGGTTAAACACAAAAGTGAAAAGTAAAATGAGGCAAAAATTGTTGATGTTTAAAATTTATATTGGCTCTCAGTAGATATTTGAGTATTTTATGTTTCAAATATAATAAGCATAATTATTACCATGTATAATATAGAATCTTCCTGAGATCCACACTGTTGTGTTTATTTACTTGTGATATTCTTAATTTCAGTATCAGACTTCCTGACTTAGCTTCTCTTTTATGGGGAGGTATTTTTCTTGAAAAATTGTTGAGAAAATCCCATGACAACTTAAATAAAGATTTATTTCTCTATGGAAAAAAATTTATTAAGTCTAAATTTTACAAATCTCTTCCCAAACAGAAAAGTTGCTGGGGGAGAGAACTGGAAATCCTGTTTCCAAAGTAAACAGAGAAAAACAATTTTAGCAAAGTTTTTTTTCATGCAATAAATTCTTCTTTCTTAACCTTCAGCCTACGCAGTGTCTCGGGGGGCAGTGTTTCCCACTACCCTGCGTTAGGTATTTTACCTAGGGGAAACAGCAAGAATACTTCTTTTTTTAAAAATATTTTATTTATTTGAAAGGCAGAGTTACGTGGGTCAGGGGGTGATGAGAGACAGAAAGAGAGAGAGAGGTCTTCCATCCACTGGTTCACTCTCCAGATGGCCGCAATAGCCAGAGCTGGGCCAATCCGACGCCAGGAGCCAGGAGCTTCTTCTGGGTTTCGGGCCATCTTTCACTGCTTTCCCAGGCACATTGGAAGGGAGCTGGATCAGGAGCGGAGCAGCCGGGACTGGAACATATGGTTGCCGGCACTGCAAGTGCGTCTTCACCCACTGTGCCACAGCACCAGCCTCCAAGATTGTTCAAACACTCGGTTTGCAGTTAGCATTGACCCTACTGGCATTAGTCCATCACAGACACGTGCAAGTAACCATCACCAGCTCTCACGGAGCAGCCGCCGATCTCCTTATCTCCTCCACGGCATTGCTAACCGCCATAGTCCCCTCTGAGACACCTAAACCAGGCCATGCAAGTCCATCGTAAAGATCTGCAACAGTGTCTCTCAGAGCCAGGAGGAAATCCCAGGTCTTCCTCACCCAGCCCCAGGCTCTGGGGTAACGTGGGTCCTACCCACCGGCTGGTCAACCTCCCTCTAGGTTCTAGAAGCTCCAGCTTTCTTTTCGGTCCTCCTGCACCAGAGCGTCACACGTGCCTCCTGCAGCACCCATTTCTCAGATCCCAGCTTCACCTGTCACTCACAGAGCCCTTTCTTGAAACCCTACACTGAGGCAAGTTTCTTTGTCACAGAATCCATAGGCAACCTGTGCTTTCCCTTCACAGCAAGGACTGAAGTGTAAAACAATTCCGATGTTTGTATTTACCACCTGTCTGCCTGTTATTCCATCAGCCCTACTGGCTATCAGGACTAGTTAAGTGTCTGTTAGATGTCCATCACTTCCTAAATAAATGAATGACTAAGGAGAAATTCCTTATTTAGATACCTCTGGTCCCCTAGATGGATGAACTATGAGCTATTTTTCTAGAGATAAAGACAAAGCCTCATTTCAAAACTATCTGGGGGGCCGGCACTGTGGGGTAGTGGGCTGCAGGGTCAGCATCCCATATGGGTGCCGGGTCAAGTCCCAGCTGCTCCTCTTCTGATCCTGCTCTCTGCTGTGGCCTGGGAAAGCAATAGAAGATGGCCCACGTCCTTGGGCCCCTGCACCCATGTGGGAGACCCAAAGGAAGTTCCTGGCTCCTGGCTTCAGATGAGATCAGCTCTAGCTGATGTGGCCAACTGGGGAATGAACCAGTGGGTGGATGACCTTTCTCTCTCTCTCACTCCCTCTGACTCTAACTCTGCCTCTCAAATAAATAAGTAAAATCTTTTTAAAAAATCTATTTGGAAGTATATGCTGCTCTTTTCTTGCTTGCTTGCTTGCTTGCTTTACTGGCATTCTCCTAAATGCTACAAGTATTAATCTGTCTCCTATTCATGTCTCAAAATAAATAGCCATCCACATTTTCACTCCTTTCAATGCCTTTAAATTACTTGTGAGTCCTTTTTGATTCCTACATAAACCTTCAATAATCTAACATTTAAAAATCTAGCTATACTGCTGACACAATGCAACATGCTAATGTAGGCTATGATTTTTTTTCCTCCAAAATAAGAAACCACATCAGAGAAGTGGCTGTAAAACAAAATCTAGTCAAAGCTTTTGCATACATTGTATACTAAGTACACAAACCGTGGTACTCTTAGACAGTTTATTTGGTGTTATACCACATTCTCTTAAGCATGTGCTTAATGCAAAATATAAAAGGCACAAGTGCTAGAGGATACTTTTATAAAATCAACAAACAATCTGCAACTTTATTCTTCAATGCTTTATTTTTAATGCATGTATGCAATATTATAAGACACCTGTTTGGGCTAGCGATGGGCCTAGAATGGTGGGTTAGGCTGCCACCTCTCAAGGGTAGAGTGCCAGTTTGAGGCTTGCTGTTTCAGTAAAGGATCATCTGACAAGCAAAAACAAATGAATGAAAAAGTAAGCAGTGTCCACCCTGACCCACCAATGATGGGACTCAACAGTGGACATTCCCCCAGTCTGCATTAGGTATTACTTTCTTATGAACTTACAGCCAACACATCACTCTTCTCAGTGTAATGTGAGGTTGCTTGGCAGGAAACTGCTAATATTGAATGATTTTTGAATTTAAAAAACAGCAAGAGGCTGGAGCTGTAGCTCACTTGGCTAATCCTCCACCTGCAGCGCCAGCATCCCATATGGGCGCTAGTCCCAGTTCTAGTCCCAGTTGCTCCTCTTCCAGTCCAGCTCTCTGCTGTGGTCTGGGAAGGCAGTGGAGGATGGCCCAAGTACTTGGTCCTTGCACCCACGTGGGAGACCAGAAAGAAGCACCTGGATCCTGGCTTTGAATCGGCGTAGCTCCAGCCATAGTGGCCATTTAGGGAGTGAACCAACAGAAGGAAGACCTTTCTCTCTGTCTCTCTCTGTCTAACTCTGTCAAATAAATAAAAAAAAATAGCAAATTCCTATGGTGCAACATAATGCAAAAGTCTTTGATGATTTCAACCTGTCTCCTGCTAAACTTGTTTATTAGTTCTGTGTCTCCAGTATCAGGTACTCTGAATGGCCGACAATGAACGACTATCGGTGTTGGGCGAGGGCTGAGTCTGGCTCTGTTTGCACACGAGAAGTACAAACAAGCCTCTGAAACCCCCCACTTTTGAAGAGGGAAGACTGGTAATAGAGCCACCTCTCCTTCAGGCTGAGGCACAGAAGGTGCCCGTTAACCACTAACAGTGGTGGCACAAGCTCAAGATAAAACCACATGGTGGGGCCAACATTGTAGCGTGGCAGGTTAAGCAGCCCCCTGGGATGCCGCCATCCCATTTGGCCACTGGCTCCGGTCCTGGCTGCTCCACTTCCGACCCAGCTCCCTGCTCATCAGCCTGGGAAAGCAACCGAGGACGGCCCAGGTCCTTGGGCCCCTGCATCCACGTGGGAGACCCAGTAGAACCTCCTGGCTCCTGGCTTCGGTCTGGCCCAGTCCTAGACTGTTGCAGCCATTTGGAGAGTGAAACAATGGATGGAAGATGTCTCTCTTTCTCTGTCTTCCCATCTCTCTCTGTAACTCTGCCTTTCAAATAAAATAAATCTTTTTAAAAAAACCCACAAAAACTACCACATGGAGAAAGCCAGTCACACTCATGGCCCTGGGACCCTAACTGAACAAACTGTTTGCCCTACAGCTATTACTGAGTTTATGTAAAACAAAATCCTCATAATACGCCATTCACCTACGTGTAGAATCTGTAAGCATGACCACCTATTTTTACTGTCAATGAAAGAAATAGGCTTAGTCACAGTGACTTGATAGCAACCATAAAAAAATGAGTATTAAGCAACACCTCTCTTTCTACAAAGAGGTATTTGTGAATCAGCTTTTTAAAAATCCCTGATAATTCAGAGAAAGCAGTAGCTTTAAATTTTCAAGAGATCTTCAAGCTTAAGGCTTATAGGATCCCATTTTGACCATTATATACCATTTTCCAACTCAGTGAAAGTGAACATCTGAATGAGCCCCCAAGTACTTTGGGGAAAATGCAGATGCACCTTCATTCCCTATTTGACAACTGCTCTCTCTAAACTGTTTCGTCTTGTTCTTCTCCTAAATCTTTATGAAATAAAATATCTGCCTCTTCTCCATCACCATTTGTCCTGCTACAGTTATGCCGGGAGACAAATCTGGTCCAGATACTCTTCCCAAGGAAGTTCCGCTGTGAAAACACGCCTCTGCTCTCCGTCAGCGTGGCTCTGTTGATAAACCCACAATAACGTCTGACTAAAAAGGCCTTGAAAAAAATCAACACACCAAGGTTTTTACCCCTAGAATCAAGGCTAAAAACATAGCAACTCACAGAAGCATTGCAGAGTATTTCTCTTCTGTTTTGTGCTTCTTTGGATTCATTACTTTGGACTATTCTCTTACTTCCTAGAATTTGCCAAGCTAATGAATTCAAAGAAATTGGGGGGAAAAAAGTACCATTTCATGCCTCTCCATCTCACTCTTTCCACTCCTCCAAAGAGGATCACGCCTGTATTATTCAGTAACTCCCATATGGGATAGAAAGTAGTATCCCCCACATTCTTTGCTTTTGCTCCTTCTGTTTAAAATGACCAGAAAGCACACGTCCTTTAGCTCAAAGGCATTTCAATGTGTAAGCACACACAACTGTTAAATCAGCACTCTTTTTTTTTAACTTAACTTTCACATTTATTTTAGTTTTATTTAGTGGAAGCCCAGAATTTTTTTTTTTTTTTTTTTTTTGACAGGCAGAGTGGACAGTGAGAGAGAGAGAGACAGGGAGAAAGGTCTTCCTTTTTCCATTGGTTCACCCCCCAAATGGCCACCACACTGCGCCTAAATTAGCACTCTTTAAACTGTGACAAATGAAAAAACAAACACCCTGTGTTTATTTATTAAACATGCAGAATTGTAGGGCTACATCCTACAATAATCTTTTTTTCTTTACAATTTCATTTATTCACTTGAGAGGCATGGAGACAGGAAGAGGGAGAGAGGAACAGAAAGGGGGCAGGTAGAGAGCGCACTCCCATTGGCTGATTCACTCCCCAAACAATCACAACAGTTGGAACTCAGCCTGGAGGAAGCTAGGAACCGGAAGCCCAATCCAGGTCTCCCAGGGACCAACCATTGAGCCGTAACCTACTGTTTCACAGGGTCTGCCTCAGCAGAGCCAGGACCTGAACCCAGGCATTCTTATTTGGTATGTGAGCATCCCAAGGGGTGTCTTTTTTTTTTTTTTTTTTAAGATTTATTTTATTTACTTGAAAGACAGAGTTACAGATAGATGGATAGACAGAGAGAGAGAGAGATCTTCCATCAGCTGGTTCACTCTCCAAATGGCCACAATGGCTGGGGCTGGGCCAAAGCCAGGAGCCAGGAGCTTTTTCCACATTTCCCATATGGCTACAGGGGTCCAAGTCCTTGGATTATCTTCTGCTGCTTTCCTAGGTGTATCAGCAGGGAGCTGGATCAGAAGTGGAGCAGCCAGGACTCAAACTGGTACCTCTATCGGATGCCAGCATGGCAGGCAGTAGCTTAACCCATTACAGCACAGCGCTGGCCCCACAAAGAGTGTCTTAACTACTAGGCAAAACACCTGCTCCTCTCAAAGAATGTTGAGTCTAAGATGGGCCTACAGAATTTTAATTTTTTTATAGGCACCCCCAGTGAACCCCACCCAATTTATTTTTAATTGAGATATAACTGAAAAATCATAAAAGCTGACCTTTAAAAGTATACATTTAGTAGCTTTTAGTATATTCACTAGGTTGTACAACCATCAGCACCATCTAATTCCAGAATATTACCTCACTCCCCAAAGATACCTCAGCTCACTATCTAATCCCTAGTCCCTCCAGTTCCTGGAAATGAATCTACTTCCTGTGTGTATGAATTTCCCTATGCATTTCATATCATAGGGATTATACAGTCCATGACTTTTTTGTCTGCCTTCTTCCCAGTAGCATGTTTTCAGGTTCATCCATGTGTACCATGTATCAGTACACTGTTCCTTCTTACAACTGAATCATATGTATTATGGGATATATCACCTTTTTGTTCTTTTATACTTGATGAGCATTTGGGTTTCGTCCTTTTGTCAGATGTTCTAACGCTGGCATGAATATTCGTAGGCATTTTTTTGTATGTGAACATACTTCTTTTAGTTCTGCTGGGTATGTATTTGGAGCCAATTGGTACGTTTAACCTTTAAGGACCTGCCAAACTATTTTCCAAAGTGGTTGCACCTCTTTGTATTCCCATCAGCAATTTATGAAGGTTTACATTTGTATATCTTTGGAGAAATGTCTACTAAGATCTTTTCCCCATTTTTACATTTGTGTTTTTTTCTTGGTGCAATGTAAGAATTTCAAATATTCAAGAAACAAAGTCCTTTTCAGATAAATGATTTCCAAAATTTACCTTCTCCCATGCTACAGGCTTTTTTGACATTTGATAGTGTCCCTTGAAATACAAGTTTTATTATTTTTAATAATTATTTATTTGAGAGGTAGAGAGAAGGAGAAGCAGAGAGAAGTCTTCCATCTGCTGGTTCACTCCCCAGATGGGCACAACGGCTGGAGCCGGGCCAATCCAAAGCCAGGAGCCAGAATTTCCTCTGGGTCTCCTACACGGGTGCAGGGGTCCAAGTACCTAGGTCATCCTCTACTGCCGTCCCAGGCCACAGCAGAGACTGGATCAGAAGTAGAGCAGCCGGGACTTGAACCAGAGTCCATGTGGAATGCCGGTGCTGCAGGTGGAAGCTTAGCCTACTATGCTACAGTGCCATCCCTGAAACACAAGTTTTTAATGTTTACAAAGTCTAATTTATCCACTTTGTTTTTTCTTGATGTTTATGGCCTAGGTGTCATATATAAGAGGCTAATCCAAGGTCGTAAAGATTTACACTTAGGTTTTCTTCTAAGAGTTTTATAGCTTTTGCTCTCATGTTTAGGCCTCTGATCCATTTTCAGTTTCAGGTAGAGGTACAATTTTATTAATTTATATGCAAATATCTAGTTATCCAGAAACACTGTTGGGAAGTTTACTCTTCCCTTATCAAACTGTCTGGGGAGCTTTGTCAAAACAGTGCCCAGAAATATCTCCTCAATCCCACCCCATTAATCTACAGGTATACACATATGCCACAACTACACAGCACTGATTACTGTAGCTTTGTGGTGAGTTTGGAAATTGTTCCTGCTCCCAATTATTTTGATAAAAGTGGTCTATGGAGCTCACTTTGAGAAACAGTCTTATACCTTCAAGCAGAATTATACTCTTTCGTCAACTATCTTATTTCTATGATCACTTCTCATTTTTTCAATATGTGTTTCTAAAATATATTCATTTATCATGATGTAGAGTTACTCCTACCACCTCAAATTTCCCCTCGGAAAGAATATTTTATCTTGTTATTCAAATCAGAAGTCCAAATGGCAGCTTTTGGCTGAATCTGGACTGATGCTACATTCTATTTGGTCACACAGTGTTTTTACACATGTTGGCCTGGAGCTCACCTAGGTGAGGGACATACTTTACAATGCACCTCAGTCCTTGCTACTCCGCACCGGGATCTGCCTAGCCCACTGCACCCTTTTTGTGCATTTGAGTCTGCTGTAACTGATCTAAGTAAATCCTAAAAACAGCCTCGCTAAGGAGCAGTGGGAAGAATGCCGATTTCGTTTTATTTTGTGATAAAAAGCACCCAATTTTTTCCAGAGCTTTATCCAGTGTGTGATTAAATCGGAGGGTCTTTTATTGAGCTCAGGGTGGTTTTAGCAGCTACTCACCGACTGGGAGTACTTCTGTGATTTGAAAGATTAAGGACAGGGAATAAAGCTCCACCAGGTCAAAGCACTTTTTGCTATCAGGTCTAGGCACACGATCTACAGCTGAAAGCAGTGCATCTAGTAGGCAAAACGTGATTCAGGCTTATCAGTCAATTTCAAATAAAAGCCAAATTTATCTTTAATTAGTAAAGATGTTTAAAAACTGGCTCTTCATTCTTAGAGATAAACACACAGATAAACAATGCTGGCTGGCACAACTTTTAAAAGTCATTTTAAAGACGGAGCTAAAGAAGATCTCAGGAAATCTATGCCACTGTAGGGGAGACGCCACGTCTCTGTCCGAGGGAACGCGAGTGCTTCAGGCCACCGTTCTGGGGGTGGCTGTACCTTCACCATGGCTTTCTTTCCCGGCCTGGCCTACCACAGAAGGTTCCATGTACACTGCTGTGGGTCTCCTCCACCCTCACATGGCCAGAGAATGCTTTATTGTACATGGTGACATACGGTAGCGAGGGCCTCAACATGGAGCGGGTTTATCAAACAGAAGAGCTGAGTAGAACCCAACTGAGACATCAAAAAAGCCAGGACAAGATCTTCCTTCCTATCCTCCCCTTCTCGGGGCACAGCACACGCCCTCTCTGCCTGTCGGGACCAGGCACTTCCTGACCTAGGCCAACAGGTACCACAAAGCAGAGCAATGAGGTCGAGACTGTCAGGAGCAAAGCTGACACGGGCAGCCGTTCTATCAGGGGCGACGTCTGTCTGCACACACACTGTGAATCTCGGGCCAGCCAAGTGGCTGAGCTTCGCTTTCTTCTTCAACCTGGCTGGGTGCAAAATATTAGCAGGATCACAATATTTGAAATTGAAAAACCGAAACCCAGGCCAAAAAGCTAAGAAGAGGAAGCAAAACACGGCACAGGAGTAAGAGCAGGAGACAAAAGATGAAGAGAAGAGAGAAGCCTTCACAGACAGGCTCCCTGTGGTCCAGGGTGGGGGTGTTACCCTTGGGAAGCAGCTAGGACAGACAGACAGACAGACAGACAGAAGAAGCCCATCCTGCCTGGTTCCTGATGCAAGATGAACGGGAATGGAACTGGGTTTTGGAGAAATAATTATTCTCTAAATCCTTCAAGACTCTGTTACAGCTGATCAACATACAGGGGGGCTTCTTTTTCACTTAGTATTGAACTGTATCTTCCTCGTGACCTGACATTAAGAAGGATTCTCACTTCATAAGGAATATTTGTAAAGTTTGTATGTGGTCCACTATTAGATACAAACAAAAAGCAGCTACACTGATTTTTGCAAAAAAAAAGCATGACAAGAATTAGATCTAGGACAAGCATTAGATCATGCGTCTAGATCAGTGAATAAGCAAAATAATATCTGACTTCTAACACTGCCCTGTTTCTCAGAAGCCTTGGAGCTTCATGGCATATTACATAAATATGCGCAGCACTGTCAGCTTCAACTCATTCTCACTTATTTTAATCTGTTTATTTTCAAGTTGAGAGCTTATTAATTACTAGATAAAATGTGCTTTGATTCTAATTTGTCCTATTTATTGGGGAAAATAGTACATTTAAACTAGAGGTATTATCTATACTATTAGATATCTATTTTTCGTCCTTCCCAAAGAATCATATATTAATATTTTTAATAAGATTTATTTATTTGCAAGTAAGAGTTACAGAGAGAGAAGGAGAGAGAGAGAGAGAGAGAGAGAGAGAGATCTTCCACCTGCTGGCTCACTCCCCATATAGCTGCAACAGCCAGGGCTGGGCCAGGCCAAAGCCTGGAGCTCCATTCACGACTCCCATGTCTGCGGCAGGGGCCCAAACACTTGTACCACTTCTGCTGCTTTTCCTAGGCCAGTAGCAGGGAGCTGGACTGGAAGTGGAATAGCCAGAACACAAACTGCTGTCCACAAAGGATACTGGCAATGCGGGCGGCAGTTTTACCTGCTACACCACAACGCCAGCCTCCAGACTTTAACTGCATGGCTAAAAGAACACTAAGAATGCACCATTTTTTTGTCTGCACTAAGGACCCCCATGGACAAAGTGGACTGCTACCTGACAGAACAATCAAGAGAACAGGTCTGAAGTAGTATGTGCCTACTTCACTGGGATATCAGAAGAACAATGAGACCATTCCTTAACAAAAGCACAAACCAAATGCTCTAAGTGCCTTAAATAAGGGACAGCTAAATGCTTTAAGTAGGCACCTAGTGCTGAACTGCGATGTGGTCCAAGCTGCAATCCGACAGCTGGTCAATGAGCCAACAGGAAATCCTTCTAGTCAATTCTGGGAGATGTCTGGCAGCGTTCCTCAGAAAAGTAGAGTGAATCCGGCTGTAGTCTTAAGACACGGACAAGGGGCACGAGGCGAAGTGGATCTTTCAAAACTAAGAGCTTCTGAAAGCCCTGGTGGGACAGCTGGAAAGCAGGAGGCCATAGTTCTTTCTAACCACGACAAGCAGCAGTTCTAGCACAGGTAATTGGTACTGCATGTCTAGGTACAAGCAGGGGGCCTGGGTAAGTGACAAGAAGGTCAAACCGCTGCTCGGTTAAGCATGCCAAACAACGATAACGCACCTGCAAGGGGCAGCTGGAGAAAAAAATACTAGGAAAGCAGGACGGAGAAAACCTACTAGACCATGGAAGGAGCACTGTTATCAACAGCCTTGGATGGAGAGACCCAAACTGAGGTTGAGAGTTGATGAAACTTTAACCTTAAAATCAGAGCAGAAAGACAACGACTTCTTCAGAGAGACAATCGGTTTACGTGCTTGCAGCTATGACGGACAAGAATAATTAGACTCTACACATGTGAAGTAAAAATGAATTTTGAAACTGGACAGTTACAGGAGGGACGTGACGGGCAGAACTTTGAAGATAAGAACAAGTGGGGCAAGGTATGTAAAGATTTTAGTGCGGTGCGTGCCCCAAAAATACTCTCTTCTAAAGAAAGCTTGCTGATATCCTGCTGTCGAATCTCTAAGAAATACAGCGGGAAGCCAGAGAGTCCTTCAGCTCAACTCGGGTATTTTTAAAACAGGATGGCAGGGGCAACTCACCATTCTTCGACAGAGGTCTCGTTTTCAATCTACTTCTAGCTGATGCTATATAATAGAGTTCCTCCTCTATGGTACAATACCATTTATAAATTAAAGAGTACTATTACTAATAATTTCAATGGAGGTCTTATTAGTCTTTTCATTATGATTTTTCTAAGATTTATTTTTATTTACTTGAAAGGTAGTTACAGAGAGAGAGAGAGAGAGAGAGACAGAGACAGAGAGAGAAGGAAAGATACTAAGACCGAGATCTTCCATCTGATAGTTCGCTCTCCAAATGGCTGCAATGGCCAGGGCTGGGCCAGGCTGAAGCCAGGAGCCCAGTGCTTCTTCCAGGTCTCCTACCTGGGTGCAGGAGCCCAGGAACTTGGACCATCCTCTGCTGCTTTCAAAGGCAGACTAGCAAGGGAGTGGGATCAGAAATGGAGCAGCTGGGACTCGATCTGCTGCTCATATGGGACATAGGCATTACAGGCAGCAGCTTAACCCACATCGCCACAACATTGGCTCCCTAGTACTTTCATAATTCAATTTCCAGCCATTGGAAAAGGCTCAAATATTTCATGAGAGAACTTAAAAATGGTGTTGTGAAGACAGAATTAAAAGATAAGTTTCTTTTGGTGCACAAAGTTAAAAATTTACTGATTTGATGGTTGGGATGGAATATGCTGGCTTCAGAATCATTGTATACCTATTATTGGGGTCAACAGAGATCCCATGCATATTACACACAAAACATATTTTGGATGAATTTTTTGAAGTACCCTCAGATCATTTTATTAGATTATCATTAAGATAATCTATAGAGGTCAAAGTTGCATGTTCGCTTTGCTCAAGACTCTGTCCTCAAAAAGCATATCTCATGAAAATGATTTGGAGTACAGCTTCAACATCACCAATGAGGACAATTTATAATATCAGAGATTATAGTGTACATTAAAGCTATGCGACTGCCCAATCTAATTAAAGAAATACCTGTGACCGTGTAACACATAGCATGTTTCTGTTTGAATTCTGATTTCTCAAATGCCTTATTTCAACGCAGTCAACTCTAACAATTTCCGTCCACGAGCTATATGCACACTAGACATATTCTGAGCCAGATCCAGCAGTGAGCCTCCCAGTACACCCATCTCCCATCTCCCTGTCATTCTCTGTTGAGTGGGCTGTAAGGTGACTCAGACCATGCCCATCCATCGCCACAGCAACCGGACAAGAGGACAAACGGGTGAAGGCAACCCCTGCCTGTCACCGGTGATTATGCAGACGTATTTAAAAATATGTGCAGGACCCATCAGGCTTTCCTTCAGAAATCAGACAGGGATTGTCAAAAGCCGCCGCATTAGGGCTGAAAAGCCATACAGAACTTTCTGAGATATTCTGGGCTCTGTATAAAATAGAGCAAGAATTTAATAGGGAAAAGGAGCTTTGGAAAGTAATACAAAGTGAATGAATAAGTAACTACTAGCCTCAGGCTACTCTCACAGGAAGTAAAAGGACAGAACTACTTAAGAAAGGGAGGAGACTGGCGCTGCGGCTCACTAGGCTAATCCTCTGCCTTTTGGCACCGGCACACCAGGTTCTAGTCCCGGTCGGGGCGCCGGACTCTGTCCCAGTTGCCCCTCTTCCAGGCCAGCTCTCTGCTGTGGCCAGGGAGTGCAGTGGAGGCTGGCGCAAGTGCTTGGGCCCTGCACCCGCATGGGAGACCAGGAGAAGCACCTGGCTCCTGGCTTCGGATCAGCACAGTGCTCTGGCCGCAGTGCACCGGCTGTGGCAGCCATTGGAGGGTGAACCAACGGCAAAGGAAGACCTTTCTCTCTGTCTCTCTCTCTCACTGTCCACTCTGCCTGTCAAAAAATAAAAATAAATAAATAAATAAAAATTAAAAAAAAAAAAAGAAAGAAAGGGACGAGTGAGTGTTTGGCTTAGGGGCCAGCCCCGTACTGAGATGGCCCCAGCCCACGCCAGAGTACCTGGTTGACTTCTGGCTCCACTCTCAATCCCAGTGTCCTGGTCATTCCCAGCCTGGGAGGAGGAGGCAGCTCAAGGAGCTGAGTCCCTGCTACTCACTTGGGAGACCTGGACTGAACTGCTGGCTCCCAGCTTCAGACCCACCCGGCCCTGGCAACTGGAAGGTCAGTCTCGCAGCATAATGGAAGAAAACAGGAAGACTGAATGCAGGCGGCACTGAGGGAGAAGTAAGGGAAGACGACAGGTCAACGCCAACAACAAGAGTTCTGAGCAGGGAGAAACCGCTGACGGTGTACAGCAGAGGAGTGACTCGGCCTGACAGGTGTTTGATGGAATTCTGTTGGGATGCCATGGAGAAAATGGGATAAAAAGGACAGGAGAAGTAGACAGACGTTTAAGACCTATTCTGGAGACAAAATTGATAAACTAATAATATACTGTTTTCTAAATATACTCGAACTACAAGTGTTCAGAAATAAATGCATATGTCATAAAAATGTAGTCATGCATGGGGATTATAAAAACTGAATTCTGGATAATGGTTTTCTGAGGGAGGCTAAAGGGGGTGTGGTCAGGAAGTACATACAAAGTTTCTAAACTCCTTGGTATTTTTTTATTTCTTTTTAGTATAATTTTTGTTCATGTATTTTCATTTTATTGGACAGAGAGAGAGAAACTGAGAGAGTTATTGCATTTGTTGCTTTATTTCCTAGATGCCCACAACAGCAAGGGCTGGGCCAGGTGGAGGCCAGCAACCAGGAGCTCATGCCTCCCAAATGGGTGGCAGGAGCACATGGCCTTGAGCCATCATCAGTGCTTCCCAATCCGGGCATTACCAGGAAACTAAATCAGAAGCCAACGAGGCACTTCAATATGGGAGGGAGGCATCCTAAAACGCACCTCACTTGCTCCAACAAAGGGCCACCTCAGTATTCTTTTATTAATTTTTAAAAATTATTATTTATTTATTTAAAACACAGAGTTAGAGAGAGAGAGAGAATCTTCCATTCACTAGTTTACTCCCCAAATGGCTGCAACATCTGGGGCTGGGCCAGGTGGAAGCCAGGACCTCTGAGCTTCTTCAGGTCTCCCATGTGGGTGCAGGGGCCCAGGCACTAGGACCATCCTCTGCTGCTTTCCCAGGCGCATTAGCAGGGAGCTGGATTGGAAGTAGAGCAGCCACATCTAAAACAGGCACCCACATGTGATGCTGACATTACCAGCAGTGACCTAACCCACTACAACACAATGCTGGTCCATTTTATTTCTTAACCAAAATGGTAGACACAGAGGAGCTAAATGTATGGCTTACTTTTTTAATGTTTTAAATATTTAATAATTAATTTTAGTCTAATTTTTATTTTATGGATTTCTCTGCAATAAAAAATACTATGCAGTAACTTTAGCTATTCCAATTCATTAAGAACAAGATCAATTTTATTAGGAAAACAATGTCACCTTAAAAGTTCAAGTCAGTAATCTTTCTTCTGAACACAACAACTGAACACCATGGGTGATTTAACAGGTCAGAGGCATCCTCTTTTTGAGTCTTCAAGGTAATACAAGTCTGATTTTAATGAAACAATATATCACTCCTATTTTTAACAATAAACATGTACCATTATTTAAAAGTAATACACTTATCCTTCTGTTTTCATCTTTCATCATTATTCTACTCTATTTTTATTTAAAGAGGAACCAGTATTGACCTTAAATGTTTCTGAGTATCAAAACCTGCTTCTAAAATAAACATTGCAGAAAAATGGTACTCTGGGTTATGCTGGAACAACGCACATAACAGTGACATTGTCCAAACATTCTGTAACAACATCATCTGTTTCCAAGACACCTCTGAAGGCACAGAAACTGAAAGACCAGACATTCCTTCATTACCACATTAAGTCACAACATGTCATCAATAAAGCATACCCCACGCTGGTCCAGCAGCACATGTTGCCTTCACCTTAAAACTATCCAGACTTCAATCCCTACTCCCCAAGGCTGTCGTTGTCTTGGCCAAGCAACAGATCCCACCCAGATTACTGCAGATGCCTCCTAACTGGTCCACTCATTTCTGCCTTGAACTCCTGACACTTTTGTCAAAACTGCAGTCTGAATGGTCAGGATGCACTGTGCATCTGTGCAGGTCCTACACCCCAAACCCTCCAGCGGTTTTCCATTTCAAACCAGTGAAACCGAATGCTTTCACATCATTACAAGACCCTATCACGATGGGCTATAGTTTTCTTCCTTCATTTTTTCTCCATAGCACTACTTACCCTACTTAGTCATTTGTTTGTTTGCCTCTTTATGAGAGGCAGTTTTATCTGCTTTTTCTTTATCATTGGCTGTACTCTTAAACTGGAAGGGTGGCAGGCATTTAGATGTAAATTAATTTAGATCAATAAATGTTTATTTAATGAGTGAATGCTCCTCTAGATGTTGTAAGAAGCACAATGATTTTGCCATTTTCATTTGAGAATTCTGCCTCCCCCTGTAACGTGAGAAGTAATGACAGCACAAGAAAGAGTGCTGAGTCAGCTCATATGAGAACTGTAAAGAACCTGTGGGAAAGAGTCAGGATCCAGGAATGAGACTGTACAGGAACTGAGTTTTTCTGGTCCAGAAATTTTCTATTGATAGGTAAAACCATAAAGCAGTCTACATAGTTTTTAGTCTACATACTAACTTGGTTAGCCAAGGCATTTTTTTTTCTCTACTCTTTTGGTCAATTACTATTCGTATGAGTTTCCAGAAACACTCATGTCTATGTCAAAGGTGTTGCTATACCATATATCATCAGCACATTCTGCTAAGTTTCTTTGGGCGGGAGGACTGAGGGTAAAGAGGGAGACCATTATGTACTGAACTGACTTCAGACAACTTCAGAACACTGCCTTGAGAAGCAGATTCTACCAGGTGGCATTTCACCAGATAATACGCTACTGTCATCTTTCATCATCCTAGGAAGAAGGAAGACACCAGAGGTAAACTCTGATTTGAAGGGTCAACGGTTTCCTCAAATTTCATGAAATACCAAGGTATTATATAAAGCAGAATATATTTGGCACTCTAAAAACTGAACTGAGAAGAGTCCCTTTCAAACACCAGCTGTCAGTTATCCTGAAAAATACTGTTTTTCCTTAAGTCTTTTGAAAGAAGGTGTAGGAAAAGAAAGAAAACAAAACACCACTTTTGGAGAGCTACTTCAATGGCTCCTCGGAAAGGAAACAGAATGAAACTTCTGGGAAAATGTTTGCAAGGAAGTATCCCAGCTGTGGGAGGGCGGTGATTAGAAGGCTAGTTAACTGAAGAAACTTAGAAACAACTAAACAGACCATGGAGCAGAAGGCAGGGAACAATTATTAACTGAGTATTTCTTTTGTAGCAGGCACAGGGCTAAGCACTTTATAGCAATCTCATTTAATCCTTAAACTAAACCTGAGAGATAAGTATGGCTACCTCCTGTTACAAATGAAGATATTGGGATTTGCATGGCTCTTGTAAAAGGAATGAGCTGATCCAGAACGGGTTGACTAAAATGTCTAGGATCTTAACTCAATGTTGCACTGTCTTTGTATGGATTCTTCTACACTGAGTGCTATGCTAAACTTTCTCTGTGATGGTAGCTTCTCTCCTAAGAGGACCAAAGTGATTCATTCACCTCTTAGTTCCAGCCTAGAGTCCTAATCTGTGTACAACTTTGGAGACCAAGTGAATCACTTCCATCACCAACTGAGTTTCTTTTTGTTACATATTCATGAACTGCAATCTGACCCAGGATCTGCTAACTTAAAACGAAAGAGAAACCTGTTCTTCACTCAAAAGGAAGACATTGAATTAAAAGCAATCCCAAGGTGGGATGCTCAGACTGCTTTGTCTGTATCTAGTCAAGTCAAATATATGCACACCTTAACCCAGTCATCCCGTTCCTAGGTGTGTACCGCTGGAAGTGTACTGCTCTGTCTGCCAAAGACAAGATCAAGAATGGGAATAGCAGCATTATGCGTAACAGCTTCAAGCGGG
Organism: Oryctolagus cuniculus; assembly: GCF_964237555.1. NCBI lineage: Eukaryota > Metazoa > Chordata > Mammalia > Lagomorpha > Leporidae > Oryctolagus > Oryctolagus cuniculus. The sequence goes on along the minus strand of NC_091438.1, from coordinate 3,049,127 downwards.
AAACAACTCAATCACTATCAACAACTGAATGGAAGGGTGGAGAAACTGTAGTACATTCACATAACGGAACAAACTATACGTAGGTTCAATGATATGGATGAACATCACAATCATAGTGAGGAATGAAAAACTTAGACAAAAGCAGTCATAAGATTCTGTCCACATCAAGTTCAAAAACATACCCCACCAATCTGTGGTATTAGAGGTCGGGACACGGCTTACTCTACAGGGGTCACTGCTAAAAGGGTGGTGAATGGGAGGAAGGTTTCTGAGATAATGCTCTGCTTTTCTGATCAGGGTGCTGATGACTTTAGTATATTCACTTTGAGAAAAACCATCAAGGTTTCTACGAATTTTTGCACACTTTCTTCTACTCAGTTATACTTCAATAAGAAGAGCTGGGGACAGACATCTGGCACAGTGATTAACGCACTACTGGATGCCCTCACCCCATATCTGGTGCTTGGTTCAAGTCCTGCCTACTTTGCTTCTGATCCAGCTCTCTGCTCATGAACACCTAGGAGGTGGCACATGGTGGCTTAAGTGCTTTGGTTCCTGCCCCTCACGTGACAGAGGTGATGGAGTTCCAAGCTCCTGGCTTCAGCCCGGCTCAGACCTTGCAGATGGAAGATCTTTTTCTGTTTCTCTCTTCCTTTCTCTCTGCCTTTCAAATAAACAACAATTCTAAAGTGTAATGTTATATTCTTAGTGGAATATTGGTACAATATTTACACTCTAAGTGTTAATTTATTTGGCCCTTATGTCTTCAAATAGAGGCGGATTAAAAAAACAGACTTTTCAAAAATGATTTTCATTTTATTTATTGGCTAAAAGACAACCTGCACAGAGTTCCATTCATGTTCATAGAAAAGAAAACCCATTTTTGAACTGTGGTTTCAAATATGTAGCCCTCCATCTTCAGTTAAACGAAGGAACTACCTGTGCTCACCACACACTTGTACTCGACTTTAAGGAAACAATTTAAATGGAACTGTTAACACTAGGAGTGTTTGACTCAGACTGCACTGTTAACGGGTATGTTCTACCTTTCCTGCCACATTCACCTCATACTCTTAAACTCAGGATAAATGAAGGAGCTCCTAACAGCATGCAGCTTAGGGAATGTCCTTTTCACTTTGCCGCAGGATCTCTGAGTGGAAACCTTGCAGAAATTTATTTTTTCATCAGAACGAAAACTTTCTCAGTTTTCCATCTCAGGATTTCCTTCCATTTGTAACTAAATATGAATTCTTAGCCATCAGTATTTGAATTGTTTTTGTTAAAAAGGAGGATAAGACAAAAACAAGCACTTATAGATGATCTATTTAAGGCTATGTTGCCATTCCTTCTCTTAGACTATTTTATCACATATGAAAGAATAGTTTTTGATATAAATATTTTATTAACTACAAGAAGGAAAGGGGGCAGGAAGTAAAAGTTTATTCAAAAGTTTCCTTTGTAAAATATTCCTTGACAAAGATGAGTTAGTGGAAAGAACAAATATCCTGAAGCACACTACAATACTGTTTGCAACAAAATTTATTTCAAAAGTCACTTTCCTCTGTTAAGGGATGGTACCATTTATTTCCCTGGATAATAGGAGGCTAGGATTGGAATCCACTGCATATTTTGGGAAGCTATGGAACTTCCTTAAATCATTACAAAGTAAAGGCTTAAGGAGGAGAGAAAGTAACATCTATGATGATTTTTTAATTTTAATGAACACTACATCTCTCATAGACTGTAACTATAAAGCACAGTTGACAAGTGGTAGGAAGGTCTACACATTTTCTTTTCTATATCATACATTGTTTTCTTTCTTTTCTTTTTTTTTTTAACCATCTGACATTAGAAATTGAAGTCTCTTCAAGATGGAATCTCCTAGAAGTTAATTTGAATCTAGTTCCCAGATGACCCATATAGTAGGGCCTGCTGCCAGCTGCGCTACCATTCAAGCAGAGATAATTTTCAAATATCAGTATTCCAGTGAACTCAAGGACAATGTCCCCACTCTACTCAAAGCGATTGAGAAATCCCATTTAGATGGCATGATTGACCACATTAAATTCATTGCCTTTTCTATAATGAACACTATAGAACCAATCTAGTATGACATTAGATAATCTCTGAGCAAAATATGTGAAGCTGTGATATCTGCATGCTCACACTGTAGATAATGCAAAAACTGTTTAAATGTCAACCCTCCACTTGTCTATTTTTATTAATTACTACAAAATACTAAAACCAGCTAAGTACATAATACATAAAGCCTGTGGATAGTTGTTTATTAAAACAGACTGATTATTAGCTTGTTTTAAGATTACAGAACTCAGAGATGTAGATTTGGTTTTTACTTCAAAGAGCGTTAAATAGAAGAGTGAGAACTGTTCACCATGCTTCCTTGGATCATCAGGCAAGGCAGGCTTTTTAGTACAAAAAACTCTAATTGAGGAGAATTAACGTCAATCATATTGTGTAGCTGTTATACATTCAGGATTCAGGAGCTGATTCTGTGAGCCCAGCAAGTCACCAAAACGTGTTTTTTTTTTTTTTTTCCATTGAAGTACATTACAAATGATGAAAAATCTTACAGACATTCGCAAAATCTCTGCGACCTTCAGGTACTACGCAACCGCTAACAAGAGCCTTGGAAGAGCAAAAGCCCAAGGTCGACTGCACGTAAGACGGTCACAGGAGACTCCTGACCACACTGTTGTGTTTTATAGGGCTTATATAGTTTATCGTTTTAAACCTTATTTTAACACTTAAACTTGTAGCTCCTGGAGTGACAGGGTGGTTAAAACAGACTTTTCTTTTGAGAAAGAGAAATCTACCTAAAAACAAAGTCTGGTACAACAAAACTATGTAGATTGTATTAAGCTTATAATTTGGAGTATTCTATCTTTTTAGAACAGTTCATATTTTATGTGCATTTATAATCCCATTTAAAAATACATCTTTCTCAGCCAGTAACTTTCCTATAACTGCTAAAACTGCATGTGTGATGTGTAATGTATTATGCATTACATGTTACAGTATGTAGTAACTTAAAAGAGTAAAATAAATGAATAGAGCACTTAAGGGACTAAAAACAATAAGTATAAGCACCTAAGAAATTGTGCACACCAATCTCTGAAATATTCCATTGTCTAAAAATATAATTATACGACATAGGCATCGTGTACCGTTTTCTCCTCACCTGGCAGAAGCCTCCCATGTCACATACAGAGAGCCACCTTACGAATGGAGGGGACAGTTACCACACAAGTCTCATTATGTTCACTCTTGGAGAAAAGTCCATTCATATTACAAAGACCAGATTCAAAAGACCTTTACATGGGTAATGCATTCCTGCACAGATACAGGCTCATTATGAATTTAACTATACAAATTTGCCACCTCATTTTCCTTTGTAGGAATGACATGTCTGAATATTTTCATCCCTCACAAATAATAAAATCCCAATTTGAATTGTCATTACTAAAAATTCCATTAGAACTTTTCATCAGTGAGTGTCTAAGACAATGTCACAAAAAGAAAATAAGATGAAGAAAACTGCAACCATTTTAAGTAGAAACTTTTCTATTTTAGCTTAGATATGAGAGACGGGAGTCACTCTACCTCACAGAGCAGCAGGTCAATGATGTGGAACACCATGCAGAGCGGGAACTTGGCCGTGAAAAGGGTGAGAAACCACTGGGATGCATACATATGAGCTTCCAGGTTCAGATCACAAAAATGGCTGTGCAGGTCTGGTAGCTGCTCCTAGAAGTCAAAGTGAAAAATTTAAGGCAAGAAACATGGCCGAAGCTTTGTTTCCCTGCCACAACCACGATTCATAAAAGTTTCCATGATCACTTCATTTTAGCATTGGTTGTAATTTATGTAATTACACAGAAATAATGACAGGGCACAGCAGCTGAGTATGAAACATAATTGAGAAAAATAAAGACAGACTGGTTAGAAACAAGTAGCAGGGCCCCCTTTTGCTTCCTTGACTGTTTTTGTTTTTTGGGAAACATTTGTTCTGACAGAACACCTACAGCCCAGTGGTTATCTTGACTCCAGTCAAGTCACAGCATACCCATTCAGGTTACACTCAGACCACGAGCAAAGAAATGCATCTTCTTCGGATTCCATCTAACACCAACATCACTCGGAGACGAGGATATCATTTCAGTATATTTTTGGGCACTTGCAAAACCCTACGGCATAACCAAATATTTCCAAACTGTATCTTCAACATATTAAAAACTGCAATGTAAAGGAACTGTGCAAAGGTATGAAGTATGAAACTGTCTTCTAAAAAATGATTTAAATAAGGAAATACTTTTGAAAAGTATTGAAGAGAAAGTACAACACATTAGCATAACTAAAAATGTGTGTAAGAATATTTTTAAAAGTCAAATGGATACATAATTATGATATTAAGACCAATGTAGATTTTGGCCAGAAACCAAGTCCATTTACATTTATATATTATTGGTTTTCAACTCTATTAGGTTTTTTTCTGTAACTCGACATATCCCCTAGTGATAAAAGCTCCTAATTTTTATTTACCTGCATTAGTCTCTCCAGCTGATAGAATTTGCAATGAAGATCTTCAAAGTTGTTTTTGTAGAGGTCTCGCAAATGATAGTCATACATGATTTTCACCAGAACACAGAAGGCTTGTTCCTCCGGCATCTACAGGAAACACAGGCAGAACAGGACTCGCGGCATTTCACGAGCACATCTTCAAGCCCTCCACGCCGTCAGTGTTTTGCATGAATGGCTGAAGGCCTACAGCGCACGAAGCCCTTCAGAGCAAGCTTCATGCCAAGCGACATCAGTAAAATTTGTGTTCAAAGCTTCTAGCCTCCTCACTGGAGATGAGTTACCCTCTTTTGTTGATTTTAACCACACTGTCAATCACCCGTCAGTCTCAAACAATCAGGAGAAAGGGCATTTAGCCTGGCAGTTGAGATGCTGGTTGAGACACTCATGTCCACATCAGAGACCTTGGCTTCAACGCCCAGCTTCCGGCTCCTAACTCCAGCCTCCAGCTGATACAGATCCTAGAAGGCTCAAGTGATTGGGTTCCTGCCACCTACATGGAGACCCGAACAGGGATCCTGACTCCTGGTTCCGGTCCCAGCATAGCTGGCTGTTAAAGGCATTTGCAGAGTGAACCAGTGGATAAGAGTTCTGTCTGTTTCTCAAATAAACAACTAAGAAAAAGTTAGCTAATATGAGCAAAAACTTAAAAAATCAAAAATATAAAAAAGTAGAGATCAAGTCTCACTCTTCCCTGTCCTTGCACACAACTAGTCCCTAGTACCTCCCTCCGTTACCTCTTCTGCATGACCCAACTACTCTTAATTTCTCCTAAATCCTGCCAATATTTCTTAATTTCTATTGCTCACTTTCTTACACAAAAGGTGACGTTTTACACTCTTCATTGTGCATCTTGCCTTTTTTCCCTTACCAATGTAAGCTGGAAATACTTCCACTTCAGTGTATAAAGCGGTGTGCCTATGTTTCTAAAACGGCCGCACAGTACTCCAGCCTGTGGACATACCATAGTTAATCTAAACATTTCCTGCTGATGGATGCTTTGGCTGTTCCTGAGCTTTTGTCACCCAGAGCTACAATAAACAATCATGTATAAGCATCATTGATCTACATATGCAGGGCAGGGCAGGGCAGGGCAGGGCAGGGCCCATTCCCCAAAGAGCAATCGCTGGGTCGAAGGATAGAGCATTTTTAATTTTGACAGACAGTATGATACCATGCTCCCAGAGTTTTCACGACATTGCTATTTTTTTTCTGTAAAAAACAGTTTTCAGGAAAGGATCTTAAGAGCTTCTACTACTAAGATTTAAATGACCAATAACACCTAATATATTAACCCTCTTAAAAGTATTTTTTTATCTGAACAGGAAGTAAAATCTAAAGTCAAAGGAACACATTTCTGAATTGCAGTACAGTAAGCTGAAAGAATATGGATCGGCACATGTCCAATATTCTGAAATTAAATCAAGCAGACAGAAAACCCTGATGTCCTCACACAGTGTCCTAGGATCAACTATTATGTAACATTCACACCACACGTCACTTCCCTGGACATCTGAACGAGGCTGGCTCTGCTGTTTCACACCTCTGATATAGTTCTGAGTCGAGCAGCTTCATTTATCCATTGAGAAGTGTAACTGTTTATTAAAATTCCTATACAGATTAGCCACAACCAGAAAACACCAAAATTAAAGAAAAACCTCCCGAGGTTAAATAAGTACATTATCTATTGTCAGTTTATTTCTCTACGTATTTGATTTTTCCTTTTTTTAATCTATGAGTTGTTTGAGGCCTTCTCAAAGTTTTTGGTTTTTGACCTCTGCTGTCCAAGTCAGCAAATATTTTTCGGTTTTTGTCACATAGAACAAGTACACTGTATTTTGTATTCTTCATACGCTTGCAATTCTTTTTTTTTTTTTTTAAGATTTTATTTATGTATTTGAGAAGTAGTTACAGACAGAGAGGGGGAGCCAGAGAGAAAGTCTTCCATCTGTTGGTTCACTCCCCAAATGGCTCCACTGGCCAGAACTGGGCTGATCCGAAGCCAGAAGCCAGGAGCCTCTTCTGAGTGTCCAACATGGGTGCAGGGTCATCTTCCACTGCTTTCCCAAGCCATAAGCAGAGAGCTGGAACGAACGTGGAGCAGCCGGGACTTGAACCAGCACCCATAAGGGATACCAGCACAGCAGGTGGAGGCTCACTACTCTGCCACAGCACTGGCCCCACGCTTTCATTACTGTGTCACTGACGCCTCAAGAGACATTCCCTTGTACATACATGACCTGCGAAACTTCTCCACCACCTGATTCTACGTTTCCTCATCTTCCTCTTCGATTGCTTCCCATGCAAACACTACATAAACAGCTGCATGCGAGAAGTCTGCAACCAGCCCTAGAGCAACTGAGTCACTTCAAGTCTCTCCAAATGAACTCAACTGGCTGAGTATTTACCATCTGGTACCTTACACGGGGGACAAACCATTATTGCCTTGAAGGTGGTAAAAATCACAGCAGTAAATAAAAGGGCTAAATGCTCTTCGGCACTCCTACACAGTCACCAGGGTGATGACATGTGGGCAGCGGGTAGGCTCTGGGCCTGGCGCAATGAAGGAACAGTGACTTCCCAAAGGATGTATCAACCGACACCTCTACTTGCGTTTCACAAGGACACAGAAGTCGTGGGGTGCAACAGGTCGGATGTGTGGATAAGAAGGTAGACCTCACGACAGACAGGCCAAGCAGAAGGACGGCTGAACACGGGCCAGATCAGGACACGTGATTCAAGGCAAAGATGGGGTCATAGCAAATGGACAGACACGTCTGCTCCTTCCGAGATACGGAGCTCACATACCCTCATCTCTTTCCTCCTCTACCTTTCTCTTCCTCAGAAGTAGAAAACAATACATTTAATAGATGTTCTTTGGAAACAAACAGTTTTAAAGGTTCTGAACAGATTTATCTCTGAACAACAGTTTATGACTACTAACTGACAATCTCAGCCCAGAATCTTTATTTTTTTAAAATAACACTCACATTCTGGGACGAGGGGGCACCTCCGAGTTAGCAGCCATCATGTCTAACCTTCGCGATATTAAATTGGTTGTGCACCCCTATGCTGCATGAACACAGCAGACTAATACAATCTGCACTGACTACTACCTGTGAAGATCAAGGTTACATACACCAAACTGTTGCAGGCTCTCAAATAGTATCTCATCATAAAACTGACTAAAGTGGATCCTTGTACAGATAGCAAAAAAAAAAAAGAAAAAAAAAAAAAGAAAAAAAAAAGTCTGGTGCTGGCATTGGGCCGTAATGGGTAAACCAATGCCTGCAATGTTGGCACTCCGCATGTGCACCGATTCATGTGCCGGCCGGCTGCTCCACTGCCCATCGAGCTCCCTGCAGATAGCCTGGGAAAAGCAGCAGAAGATGGCCCAAGTACCTGGGCCCTTGCTACCCACATGGGAGACCCAGATGAAGCTCCTGGCTCCTGACTTCGACATGGGCCAGCCCTGGCCATTGCAGTCATCTGGGGTGTGAACAACAGGTAGAAGACCTTCTTTCTCCCTCTCTCCATTTCTCTATAAGTCTTTAAAATAAATAAGTAAATAAATAAATAATTTTTTCTAAAAAAATAACCAAATTTCTGAGCCGGCGCCGTGGCTCAATAGGCTAATCCTCCACCTTGCGGCGCCGGCACACCGGGTTCGAGTCCTGGTTGGGGCGCCGGATTCTGTCCCGGTTGCCCCTCTTCCAGGCCAGCTCTCTGCTATGGCCAGGGAGTGCAGTGGAGGATGGCCCAGGTGCTTGGGCCCTGCACCCCATGGGAGACCAGGAAAAGCACCTGGCTCCTGGCTCCTGCCAGGATCAGCGCGGTGCACCGGCTGCAGCGGCGGCCATTGGAGGGTGAACCAACGGCAAAAAGGAAGACCTTTCTCTCTCTGTCTCTCTCTCTCACTGTCCACTCTGCCTGTCAAAAACAAAACAAAAAAAAAAAAAAACAAAACAAAACAAAAAAAAAAAAACCAAATTTCTAACAAAATGAATGAGAAACTAATGGGAAATACATATAATCTCTGGAAAAGTAGAAACACAAACTTTTCTTTCCAGTTTAAAGATTAACAGCATCAGGTGAACATGCCTACTTAAGCTTCCCTTGGTATTTATTTTTCTTCAATTAACATGTTCAATATCACAGCATCAATCAGGGTAGGCAAACAAAATCTAGCCAAAACGTCAAATATTTTACAAATAAAAACAAGTGTCTAGAGATGTATGAAATATAGCTAACCAGCAAATACCGATTGATATTCACACTGGCAAAGAACAAAGGATAAGTATTGATTTGTCGTAGTATTCTGCTTTAGAAGTTGAGATAACCCATGTTTGAAGACGACGTTACCTATTGGTGCAGTGGCAACACGAGGGAGTGAAGGCTCAGCTTCACTTTGTGGTACTGTGTAACACACGATAGATGACGTGGAGACATAGTTTGCAAATTTTAAATATTATTTACTTTTTAGTAGCTACTAATGACTTCACTGATAGCTTTGTCAATATAAATAAATAGAATACTTCACTAATAATTGCAGTAACAAGTAGCATTAGCCTTGTTAGGCCACTATCCGAGCTCACAGAACACTGGAAAATAAATGGACTGGAGATGAGAAGGGACACACGGGTGGTACTGTAGCACGTCACTACCGTCCATTTCTATCATGCAGATAAAACAGACAACATAGTTCACTCCCCAAATGGCTGCAATGGCTGGAGCTCTGCTGATCCGAAGCCAGGAGCCAGGAGCCAGGAGCCAGGAGCCAGGAGCCAGGAGCCAGGAGCCAGGAGCTTTTTCTGGGTTTTGCACATGAGTGCAGGGCCCCAAACACTTGGGCCATCTTCTACTGCTCTCCCAGGCCATCAACAGGAAGTTGGATTGGAAGAGGAGCACTGGGACTCAGACTGATGCCCATATGGGATGCTGGAGCCGCAAACAGATGCTTAACCTATTATGCAACAGCGCTAGCCCCTACTTTTTGGTTTTAATGCAAGTTTATGTGGCTGAATTTTTAACAATGGCAATGTTTAACAACTGGTTCACAAAATTCCCTAAAATTCAACACCCGGCTCTCATGAGCTGCTATGATCTCAATCTAGCACACCACTGATATAGGCTATAATGAAGAGTTAGAGCTGTGTTCAAAGTCTAGCAGGAATCACTTCATTTATTTATTTGTTTTCATTTGTTTACTTATTTATTTTCAAGGCAATATGATACAGAAAGCAACAGTTAGACATACAGAGAGACCTTCCTTCTGCTATTTTATTCTCAACTGCCTGCAAAAACCAGGGTTGGATCAAGCCTGGTCTAAGACACATAGTCCAGGTCTCCCCCATGAATGGCAGGCATCCAATTACTCAAGCTCTCACCACTGCCTCCCAAGGCTGTATCAGCAGGAAGCTGAAGAACTGAGCCAGGAACTGAACCTAGGAACTCTGATAAGGGAGGCAGGTGTCTGAATGGGTGGGCTACACACCGCAGAGACTTCAGCAGGGAATCTAGGTTTTGATTTTTAGCAAGGTCACTCAGTGGCTACATGCGGCACAGACTGACGGGAAAGATGGATTAGACAGAAGTTGATTTAGGAAGCATCTATCACTCTTCAGTATGAAAGTGGCATCCATGAGAACTGTATTCAACCACTGTCCTCAAGAGGTTGCCCCAAATTAGGCGGCAAATGAGGAAAAGGTGTTACAGAGGAAACACATTCTTTTGGAGTTATACCAATAGATGTGAATTGTCACATAAGCTTTTAGTTACAAGCTGGGTGACCGTAAGCAGGAAATCTCCCAATGCCTGAGTGATTTTAGTCCTAAAACATTAGGAAAAATAGTATCTGGGGGCTGGCGCTGTGCCACAGTAGGCTAAGCCTCCGCCTGCGGTGTCAGCATCCCGTATCGGTGCCAGTTTGTGTCCTGCCTGCTCCTCTTCCAATCCAGCTCTCTGCTTATGGCCTAGGAAAGCAGTAGAAGGAGGCCCAAGTGTTTGGCCACTGCACCCAGGTGGGAGACCCAGAAGAAGCTCCTGGCTCCTGGCTTCAGGCTTCAGATCGGCCCAGCTCTGGCCATTGTGGTCATCTGGGGAGTGAACCAGCAGATGGAAGACCGCTCTCTGCCTCTCCCTCTCTGTCTGTAACTCTGCCACTCAAATAAATAAATAAATAAATAAAATCTTAAAAAGAGAAAATAATATCTGTCATAAAGATATTGAAAAGGTTAAATAAAATATATGTATGCAACAACATATACATATTATCAGGATCAATAAACGTAAATCCCCTGCTTGAAGATAGAGTCTATCGGGGCCAGTGCTGTGCCGTAGCAGGTAAAGCTGCCGCCTGCAATGCTGACATCCCATGTGAGCACCAGTTCAAGTCTGATTGCTCCACTTCCAATCCAGCTCCTTGCTAATGTGCCTGGGAAAGCAGCAAAGGATGGCCCAAGTACCTGGGCCCCTGCCACTCACGTGGGAGACCTACAAGAAGCTCCTAGCTCTTGGCTTTCTTCTGGCCATTTGGGGAGTGAACCAACAGATGGAAGATCTCTCTGTCTCTCTTTAACTCTGCCTTTCAAATAAATAAATGAGTTTTCCACTATTAAGATGTTTTATTAGAATCTACATTAACAGAAAGTGGCAAATGTGTTGCTTTTCATACAAAGACAGCATCTCTCGTGTATGGAAAAAGGTCCTCCTTTTCCTCTCCACCCTTTTGATAGCTCACACAGTGACAAGCTGCAGGTTGTCCTTGTAGCTAGGCATAGCTGCTCAGGGGCGGTCTCTGGCTTGGGGCTGCACAATATGGCACAGCTCTCCTCTGAAATCCTAAGTGTGATCATAAATGCACTTAGATCATGAAAGCTCTATTTCCTTTAACGTGATGGTTGTTTGTTTTCTCTGAATCTCCAAATGCGTTGCTGCAGGCATCAGTCATTTATGCGCCCCTAACCCTGTACTCTGTACCCACACCCCCAGCTCTTACATGAAGCCTTTCATAATATCCAGTATGAATTATTTGTTGACGATAACTAGCAAAGCGCTGTCAGTGAAGGCACACCCGTGAACGGGGCCAGCTGGCGGTTATCCCCAGCACAAGAGCCAACAGAAAGCGGCACTGCGGGGAAGCCAATGGACGCAGACTGGCACGTGGGTTCTCTTAACATTATTAAACATGCTAAATACCAGAAGCTGGTCTATTATTTATACTGGCTATAAAGCTGGTCCCTCAATCAGCATAAATAAAACCAATCAATATCTGCCCAACACCTGACTGTACTAGCAAATCTCACTTTCAGACACCCTGTTCACCCCAGAGGCCAGAGCCGAGGCCGGAGGAGTGGGTGGTGCAGCTGCCTAGACAGGACCGTCTGTTCCCTCCTAGTGTGGCCGTCCCTTCCACCAGCTGCCACGAGCAAGCGCCTGGGCTCCAGGCGAAGGAGAAGGAACAGCAACGCAGAGGAGAATCACCTGTCCCCCCAGACCGCAAGGAGTAGCAGAAACCCTGTCTTCCAGGATTCCTGGGACACAGAGACAGCACCTGTGACGAAAAAACAGTAGAGAAAACAGCCCAAGAGGAAACAAAGCATCCTCATGTCTTCAAGCAGTGGCAGCAGCAGCAGCGGCCTTCACACTCAGGGAGAGCCACGGTCTGACAGCAGCATCCAGCCCACGCCTGCGCAGTCTGCCTTGCGCCAAGGCCCTCACTTCCACATCAGCCGGACCCTGAAGGTGGCCACCTCCACAGCCTGCCGCACCGAGGACGGCCTCCAACATGATGTGCCGCAGCTTCGTGCCTTCTGTGAAGGGGCAGTGCTGTGCAGATCTTTCAGCTTACAATTTGTTTAAAAAATTGCACACACAGGGCTGGTGCTGTGGCATAGCGGGTAAAGCCACTGTCTGCAGTGCCAGCATCCCATATGGGCACCGGTTCGAGTCCCAGCTGTTCCACTTCCAATCCCGCTCTCTGCTATGGCCTGGAGAAGTAGCAGAAGATGGTCCAAGTCCTTGGGCCCCTGCACCCGTGTAGGAGACCCGGAGGAAGCTCCTGGCAGCTCTGGCCATTGCAGCCAATTTGGGGAGTGAAGTGGATGGAACCCCCGCCCCCCGCCTCTCCTTTTATAACTCTGAATTTCAAATAAATAAATAAATGAATCTTAAAAAAAAAGAAATTACACACACACACACATACACACAAACTGCCTGTTGGCTTTTCAGTCTATATTTGAACTAACAGGTTAACAGGCAATTGTTTACTTGTGGTTTTGCTGCACTACTGCAATTTCAAAGGGGTTTGAAGTACATTTTTATAAGATTCTTTTGAGGGAGGTATCAGGTCCATTTCCAGGGAGGGTATAAGGAAATCTCATCTGCGTGTTGAATCCATAGTATGTCCAATTCAGACTGATTTCCAGAACTGTCAAGTAGATTCTGCTTTATGTAAAAAGGCCTTTCAAAAATGAAGGATCTTCAATTTTTAACTCAATGTACTAGTAAAGAGTGTCTAGTCTGCATGAACAAACATACTTTTTTTCCCCAAAATACAGAAGGTCTGATTCAGTCTTGCACTGGAATTAACCGCCACATCATGTCTTGGTATGCAGCTGTTCTAATGCAAGGACTCTCCGTTAGAGGAGAACAAGCTAACTCAGCAGAGACTGCGCCTGAATCGCCCTCCCCGGGAATGGTCTCCCATCTTTGTTATGTATTTGGATCAGTCTCTGGGACACCCTGATCACTTCTGGGTCAGTGCTCTCCCTGTCTGTGCCGCAGACTTTAGTAGATAACACTGCACAGCTCCGAACGTTGAGAAATGCGCCATGATGTCTGTGGTTCCAAACTTGTTCTATCAGCAGCTTATGTGATCTCCTTGAGAAGTCCACCTCAAGAGTCGACAGGCCAGACACGGATGGACGCTGCTAAGAAGCGTGCGCCATCTGAACTGATGCATAACTAACAATACAGGACAACCTGGCCAGGGATTCACTTCGTGCTTAAGGTCACCCTGAACAGGAACTAGGGGGCCACTCCATCCTTCAAACTGGAAAGGCAGGTGCGGCTAGAAACAAAATGCGCAGAGGCCTCTTTGCTTTATTATTATTTTTTAAAGATTTATTTATTTATTTGAAAGGCAGAGTCGCAGAGGCAGAGAGAGAGAGAGAGAGAGAATTTTCCATTCGCTGGTTCACTCCCCACATGGCCACAACGGCCAACAGCCGGAGCTGCACCGATCGAAAGCCAGGATCCAGGAGCTTCTTCTGAGTCTTCCACATGAGTGCAGAGCCCAAGAGTTGGGCCATCTTCTACTGCTCTCCCGGGCCATAGCAGGGAGATGGATTAGAAGTGGAGCAGCCAGGGCTCGAACCAGCGCCCATATGGGATGCCAGCACCAGAGGCGGGAGCTTTACCCACTATGCCACAGTGCCACCCCTATCATTCTGTATCTCTGCTGGCTGCCTGAGCTGGAGGCGTGGCTGGAGGGGCAGTCACAGCCCTGTGCTTACCCAGGGAGTGGTCTCAGCAACCATTTTCCCCACTACCATCTCCCCACTTCTGAAACCAGATGTCTGGTGAGAATTCTTACAGGTCTGACGGCAGGGAACGCGGAAGGGCCACACTGCTGATATTCTGTCCAACAGGGCAGCCAACAACAACTAAACGCTGTAAGAAGGGAAGCGGTTTGCGCTCTCAAACACACACACACACACACACACACACACACACACCAGCGTTCAGAAGTACCCCAGAGGACGCCTGCAGGCCTAACGGACGGCATCCTCCTGAAAGAAAACGTGTGTGAACGGGAGAAGCTAACACTCCAGGAAGCATGCTTTCGTCTCCCACCCGAGGGAAAGCTACGGAAGATGCTACTCTCACCACCAGAACCAACTTTTTCCGAGTAGAACAATCCCGCCGCAGCGCTGGCAGCTCATGTGTGCACCCCACTAAATAATCTAAGAAATGGTCTCCTGTCCTGCACACTTCCTAGGTAGCATTTCTATCACGAGGCCACCTGGTAGCGTCAGTGGGCATCTGTTAAAACTCCTACTAGCTCAAGCTAGTAAAGCCTAGTACTTCCCTGTCGCATTGCCATTAAAAGCAGCATTACATGTAAAAAAAAATCCTGTTCCTCAACGAGGTGGTATTGTGGTATCAGCACACTTTTAAAAATAAACATTAAGGGGCTGGCACTATGGCACAGTAGGCTAAACCTCTGCCTGTGGCGCCGGCATCCCTTATGGGTGCCGGTGTGAGACCTAGTGGCTCCTCTGCCAATCCAGCTCTCTGCCAGTGGCCTGGGAAAGTAGGCAAAGATGACCTGCACCCGTGTGGGAGAACCAGAAGAAGCTCCTGGCTCCTGGCTTCAGACAGGCTCGGCTCCAGCCGTGTGGCCATTTGGGGGCTGAACCAGAGGATGAAGACTTCTCTCTCTGTCTCCACTTATCTCTCTCTGTGACTCTCCCTCTCAAATAAATAAATAAACCTTTTTAAAAAAACCCTTAAAATGATTATGTAAGCTATTATAATAATTAGCTTAATTGAACAATTTAACTTATCCCTGACTTACAACTGATCTAAAGTATAATAAAAATAAAAAATTGATCAATGTTTGTATAAAATATAAAGGTGTTAGAATATCCATTTTTGTCGTATGCAGAACTCTGTCATGGGATCCATGCTGTTTAACTGGGAAAGGAAAAGACAAACAAAAATCTCCTCACTTAAGATACCAACATATCACCCAGGGCATTATGCAATACCAGCCAATTGCCTGCCTTTTTTTTTTTTTTTTTTTTTGACAGGCAGAGTGGACAGTGAGAGAGAGAGAGAGAGAGAGAGAGAGACGGAGAGAAAGATCTTCCTTTGCTGTTGGTTCACCTCCAGTGGCCGCTGCGGCCGGCGCGCTGTAGCCGGCGCACCACGCTGATCCAAAGCCAGGAGCCAGGTGCTTCTCCTGGTCTCCCATGGGGTGCAGGACCCAAGCACTTGGGCCATCCTCCACTGCACTCCCTGGTCACAGCAGAGGGCTGGCCTGGAAGAGGGGCAACCGGGACAGAATCCAGCGCCCTGACCAGGACTAGAACCCGGTGTGCCGGCGTCGCAAGGCGGAGGGTTAGCCTAGTGAGCCACGGCGCCAGCCCAAATGCCTGCTTTATAAGCATAATCTGAAAGCCAAACATATCGATATAATCGCTGTGTGGGAGTAAATGCTGCTGTGCTCGGCCATCTGTACTGACAGGGACAGTCCCCAGGCTCCGCTGCTTCTGTCCACAATGAACCCTACAACAGAGCAGCTTCAAGTACTTCAAAACGTCTTTCAGACTCACCTGAACTAATACACATCAAGATAGTTTGGGGGGGCGGCGTTGTGGTGTAGCAGGAAAAGCCACCGCCTACAGTGCCAGCATCCCATATGGGCGCTGGTTCGAGTCCCAGCTGCTCCTCTTCCGATCCAGCTCTCTGCTGTGGCCTGGGAAAGCAGCACAAGATGGCCCAAGTCCTTGGGAACCTGCACCCATGAGGGAGATTGTTGGCTTTGGATCGGCGCAGCTCTGACTGTTGCGGCTATCTGGGGAGTGGACCAGCAGATGGAAGATCTCTCTCTCTGTCTCTCTGCCTCTTCTCCTTTCTGTATGTAACTCTGACTTTCAAATAAATAAATAAATCTTTTTTAAAAAGATATTTTTTGAAATAAGATCATATTTTGATGATTGAAAAAATACCTATTTTTAGGCTAGGATAAAACTAGTTTTCCCATGTCACACAATTGTGCTTCACATCTTTTGGAATGATCCACCTTTTTCTATTGAAGCTAGTAAACACTCCACTGATTTTCTAAATTTTCAACTGAGACGGATGCTAGTGACTAATCTGAAAATCATAAGCTCATGAGTCTTCATTTTCTGTTTACACACTGAAAAGCAAATAGAATGAAATCTTACAGCCATTTGTTTATGCAAAAATACACCTAACTTTGGGGCTGGCACTGTAGCAGAGCGGGGTAAAGCCCTGGCCTGCAGCACCAGCAACCCATATGGGTGCCGGTTCAAGTCCTGGCTGCTCCACTTCCGATCCAGCTCTCTGCTATGGCCTGGGAAAGCAGTAGAAGATGCCCCAAGTCCTTGGGCCCCTGCACCCACGAGGGAGACATGGAGGAAGCCCCTAGTTCTTGGCTTCGGATCAGTTCAGCTCTAGCCATCCAGGGAGTGAACCAGCGGAAGAAAGACCCCCCCACCCCCGTAACTCTTTCAAATAAATAAATTATTTTTAAAAATACACCTAAATTGAATGTCTATTTATAAGCCACAAAACACAGTCATTGTATGATGTATTTGTTTCCTACGTTTAATCAATTTCCATTAGTGGGGCCAGGGACAAAAAAAATTGAGTAGGCAAGTAATTATTAATTTCAGAAATATATAGTGCCAGTTGCCACAATTAGGCACATTCATTCATGACTCCATTTGATCCTCAAAAAATCCTGCCAGGAAGGTATTTTCTATTTTAAATATAGGACTAGTGAAGATTAGAGAAGTCCCGTCATTTGCCAATAACTGCGAATCTATTAAATAAAGTCCTGCGTTAATACCATGACTGCACTTGGTGTGGGCCAGGAACCAAATAAGAAACACTGTGGACACCAATAACTTAAGGACTCAATACTCAGAAAAAACTAGGAGCATGACGACATTCTTTCCATTCTATAAACGAAGAAACTAAAACTCAGCTTAGGAAACCTGCCCCAGGTCATGTAACTTAAGAAGTATTAAACCACAAGTCAAATTTATAATTGTGCTTTTTACTATTCTTTGAAGGAGTTCAGCTTTGAAAGAGCAGAGAAACATAAGGTAGCAGTTAAACATGAGGATTGGGGCTGGCGCCGTGGCTCACTTGGTTAAATCCTCCACCTGCAGCGCCAGCATCCCATATGGGCACCGGGTTCTAGTCCCGGTTGGGGCGCTGGATTCTGTCCCGGTTGCTCCTCTTCCAGGCCAGCTCTCTGCTGTGGCCTGGGAAGGTGGTGGAGGATGGCCCAAGTGCTTGGGCCCTGCACCCCATGGGAGACCAGGAGGAAGCACCTGGCTCCTGGCTTCGGATCGGCGCAGCACCGGCCATAGCAGCCATTTTGGGGGGTGAACCAATGGAAGGAAGACCTTTCTCTCTGTCTCTGTATCTAATTCTGCCTGTCAAATAAAAAAAAAAAAAAGAGGATTAAGAGAGGATTCTTTTTGGGGCCAGCTTTGTGGCATTGGGGGTAAAGCTACCACCTTTGACACTAGGGGTGCCAGCTTTTGTCCTGGCTGCTCCTCTCTGATCCAGCACCCTGCTAATGGCCTGGGAAAAGCAGCAGAACATGGCGCATGTACTTGGCCCTCTGCCACCTACATGGGAGAACCAGATGAAGCTCCTGGCTTAGACCTGGTCCAACACTGGCAGTTCCAGCCATCTGCGGAGCGAACCAGCGGATGGAGGATTCTCTTTTTCTCCCGCACTTCCCTGTAACTGATTTTCAAAGTATTAAATAAATAAATATTTTTCAAGGAGAGAGTATTCTTTTTTGAAGGTAAAATGTCTTGAGTGTATTATAGGACTCAAGGAAAAAGACACTGGTAAATAGCTCAAAAGCTCAAGGTACAAGAATTAACTCAAAATAGGAAAATGAATGCTTCTTTCTCTTTGATTATGAGGAAAAGTGATTTGCAACAGAAGGATTTATTTAAAAAATATACTAAAACTCTTGTTGAAAAGACATCCTCCTATACCTTTCTCTGAAGGGAGGGGAGAACTTCCACTTTGACCATGGCCTTGCCTAAATATGATCAGAGTCAGTGAACTCAGGGGGCTTCCATAGCCTTGGTAACTCATGACAAGAGCCTAGGGTTATTACGGATGCCATAAACAAGAGTGTCAATTTGTTAAGTCAACAACAGGAGTCACTGTGCACTTACTCCTCATGTAGGATCTCTGTCCTTAATGTGCTGCACATTGTGATTTAATGCTATAACTAGTACTGAAACAGTATTTTTTACTTTGTGTTTCTATGTGGGTGCAAACTGTTGAAATCTTTACTTAATATATACTAAATTGCTCTTCTGTATATAAAGAGAATTGAAAATGAATCTTGATGTGAATGGAAGGTGAGAGGGAGCGGGAGATGGGAGGGTTGCAGGTGGGAGGGAAGTTATGGGGGGGGCATTGTAATCCATAAGCTGTACTTTGGAAATTTATGTTCATTAAATAAAAGTTAAAAAAAAAGAAAAGAAAAGAAAATACACCCTCCTACGAGCATGTGATCTATCAGCCAATCACCTATCTCCTCATCA
The DNA here is from genome assembly GCF_964237555.1 of Oryctolagus cuniculus. Taxonomy (NCBI): domain Eukaryota; kingdom Metazoa; phylum Chordata; class Mammalia; order Lagomorpha; family Leporidae; genus Oryctolagus; species Oryctolagus cuniculus. Next base: position 3,030,195 of record NC_091438.1, on the reverse strand, counting down.
TTTAACATCAGGATCCAAGGGGTGCTGCTCCCAGTTCACTGTCACCACTGAGGTGTACCGAAGACTGGGCAAGTCAGAATGTCCTACAGCCCTGGGCTTACACAATGATTCAGGAACTCTCAAACCAGGCCAACTGGAGTCCAACAGGGAGAAAGAGAAAGTCTGCTTGCTTCAGGAGCTACAGTAAACATGGTTCCTTTTAAATGAAGTTGCAAAATGAAAGGAGATGAAGCCAGGACAGCCAACATACATTGTCGCCCCTCTTATGCTCCATATATATGTAATAAAGGTTGGGGCTGGTGCCATGGCTCACTTGCTTAATCCTCCACCTGCCTGCAGCGCCAGCATCCCATATGGGCACCAGTTCTAGTCCTGGTTGCTCCTCTTCCAGGCCAGCTCTCTGCTGTGGCCTGGGAGTGCAGTGGAGGATGGCCCAGGTCCTTGGGCCCTGCACCTGCATGGGAGACCAGGAGGAAGCACCTGGCTCCTGGCTTGGGATCAGCAGAGTGCCGGCCGTAGCGGCCTTTTGGGGGGTGAACCAACGGAAGGAAGACCTTTCTCTCTGTCTCTCTCTCCTACTATCCAACTTTATCTGTCAAATAAATAAATAAAATAAAGGCAAGAAAATTCAAGAAAAACAGAGAATCCTGATGAAAAAAATATGAACTCTAGAATCTAACCACATAAATATCACCTATGTCCTGGTTGAATGAATTAAACAATTCCCTTTAACACTTGAACTAATTTGAGTTAAAGTTCTGTCACGTGTAGCAGAAAGTCTCTTCAATAATATAATGTTGGGGCCTGGCACTGTGGCATAGCGGGTAAAGCCGCTGCCTGCAGTGCCCACATCCCATATGGGTGCCGGTTCCAGTCCCGACTGCTCCACTTCTGATCTAGCTCTCCGCTATGGTTGGGAAAGCAGCAGAGGATGGCCCAAGTCCTTGGGCCCTGGCACCCGCATGGGAGACCCGGAAGAAGGCTCCTGGCTCCTGGCTTCAGATCGGCACAGCTCCAGCCATTGCGGCCAACTGGGGAGTGAACCAGCAGACGTAAGACCCCTCTCCTTCTCTCTGTGTGTAATTCTGACTTTCAAATAAATAAACAAATATTTACCAAAAAATGTCACAAATAGTTTTATTTATATATACATATAAAGCCATTTGGCAGTCTCAATCTTGTTACCACAGGTTCCATGAAATCTTTATTTTCTGGAAAACCTATAAGTAGTTCTGTTTCTTATTTCTTATTCCCATTTGAAAGAGGTACTAAAGTAGTTAAATTTTTTTTAAACTTCTATAAATTTTTAAAATCTATTGAATGCATTTATTTTATCTCCATGTCAGAGAGACAGAGACCTCCTATTCACTGTTTCACTGCCAAATGCTCTCAACAGCTGGTGCTGGTGACGCTGGAGATACCACCTGCCACCTCCCAGGGTGTGCACCGAGGGAAGCTGGATTGCGAGCAGAGCGGAGACTCAAACCCAGGGCCTCCCACACGGGATGCAGGCTTCCCAAAACAGCATCAGCTCCTAAGCCAAATGCCTGCCCCAGAAGTTAACAATTTTTAATATCATCTTATTCTGAAATACAACATACAGAAAAATACATAAGAGTTAAATGTAGAAGGACACTGGAAAAAGAGCATGGAAGAATGGAATTAAAAGCTACGTTTATTTGGCACAAAAACTTTTCTAATCCATGGATAAGAGGGGCTTTAAAAAAAGTTCATGAAAAAATATGTATCATGAATTTCAAAAATTTTCAAACAAAATAAATTCTTTTTATTCCATTTTCCACATATGTTAATGAATACATGATTACAAAGTAAAAATAAACAACTATAAAGGACTTATGTGTCTACCACCAAGCTAATAAAGATATACTGTCAAAATTTCACAAGAACGTTCATTTTCTCACCAAAGAATTCACTGTCTTGATGTTAGCAGTGAATCAAGTGGATTAATTGGTCTTCCTCACAGTTTTTACACCTCTTTAGCCTCCTAAAAGTGGTTTAGTTTTGCCTGTCTTGAGCTTGATATGAAATGGGTTCATAATAAACACAATCTCGTACTTGGCTTTTTCACTGAACTTTCGAAGCTTAATTTGTGTTAATCAGTGTAGCATAAAACATCAATTTCTCTGCTACACAGCATTCTACTACACTGCAATATCTAATTACAACTCTGATGTTGGACACGCACGTGGTGGAGAGTTGTGCTGTTTCAATGTCTTCAGTGTTATAAACACTGTTCTTCCGACAGTTCTAATACATGGATTTTGGTGTATGTGAATAAATCTGATTCACAGGTAGAATTACTGAGGGCGCATATCTTTATCAGATAAAGCCCAACTGATGTCCGATGAAGTGTGTCTAGTCACACTTTTTAAAACAATTCTGTATCTTCAAATATTAATTAATATTACATAAATGAAACATTTCATTATCCATTTTACCTCTGCTGAAGCAAAGACTAATACAATGATGATATACAGATTATTATTGCATTTTAATTTCAAAGGTAGATGCACATTATAACGGCTGCAGGCAATCTGTGGTATAGATTATTCTCCAACTGTAAATGATGAATTTCTCCTAACTCCATAAATGGATATAATAGCATCTACGCTGGTTAACGTTCAATTCATCTAGTGCTTAGACACAGAAAAACTTAAAAACTCGAAATTTTGTTTCCGAGCATACTTTCCTCTCTGGTTTTCTTTCCTCTTAGGTAACGAATGTGAAACAGAAATGACCGTGGGCGAGGACACGACGCAGCCCAGGGAGCAGCGGCTCGGCCGATGACTTACACGGCGCTCCCAAAGGAAGGCTGGCAGCAAGAGGGGGCAACAGCTTCCGTAACTGATACACATCAGTCAGCAGGCACGCAGGCACACCTCCGCGGAAGTGAGATGGTGTATTTGACGAACTGTGTAAGGCAACCTGTGTTCTTTTACCTGTTCTTCTCACCAGAGGCAAAAAGATGAGGAAGGAAAATACAGTTCACTTATCCAAAGTGGTTGCTGGATAGCTGGGTCTTTTAATGGAATTTATTCACAAAATTACCAAACACAATGCCAATTAAAGTTAGAACACATTGTTTTCATTAACACAGTTCTCAACATCACTCAATCTTCCTTCAGTGATTTTGAAAGCATCCTGTATTTCAAGAAATGGCCACAATGGCTGGAGTTGGACCAATCCAAAGCCAGGAGCCAGGAGCTTCTTCTGGGCCTCCCACATGGGTGCAGGGGCCTGACCACTTGGGTTGCCCTCTGCTGCCTTCCCAGGCCATCAGCAGGGAGCGGGATATGAAATGGCATCTGGGACTTGAACCGGCACCCATATGGGACTCTGGTGCCAAAGGCAGCACCTTTAGCTATTATACCACAGTGCCAGCCCCATCACTGAATTTTAATCAATACATATTATAGGACGACAGGTCAAAAACGCTAAACTATGATACATTCAAAGATTAATCTGTTTAAAACAAAGCTTCAAGAAAAACTTCTCATCAGAATGATTGCAAATAAGAAACATGGATCTGAACCTTGATGATCATTCTCATGTCTCTGCTTACGGTCTCCAGTCTCCTGAGCTGAATGTTCTAGATACAAGGCAGAGCTTCCGTAGTGGAAGAAGGGCCCTTGGGAATCCAACTTAAAAGTGCTTGATCATTACAGACCCCCAAGAAGATGGGTGTGGAGATAAGAGAAAAAGGACAGCGGGGGCTGGGCGCCTACGTATGACTGTGTGGAGTCCCCAGCCTCCCAACACACTACAGGCTCTGGGGCTCAAGCTGCTACACAGAGCACACACAGGCAGCTGGCTCTGGGGACATCTCTGCCGCTCTGTGGACGGGGCAGGTCCTTGGCACCCCAGGACTGTGGGAGCCTTGTGTGCTGAGACTGTGGGACACTGAGACTGCGTGAGAGATGCAGGGTGCAGCTAGGTCTCTGGGCAAGCCCTGTGAGCGGTCCCACATGCTCAGAGCTCCCTGAGGGGAGTCACTGCAGCAGGGTCCGTGCCCGCTCTGAGGACTGCACAGGTTCTTCTGTGGTTCCCAGGGCAGCACGGATGGGTACTGCACCCACTGCGGGCTAACACCAGCGCACTGATCACCTTGGAAGAGAGGAGGTGACGGTGTGCCAAAAGGGCTGATCAAACCCTCCCTTCTGATTAAAAAAAAAAGGAGATCTACCATATCCAACTTGGTGTCCCCCTGGAAACTCGCCCCAGCATGGAGCTCCACCCCACAGCTCCCTGGCCACACCCAGCACATGCCTCTGAGTATTCACTGACAAGAGCAGACATCCACTAAGCCGCAGAGGCATGGTCCAAAGATGAAAGCCATCTGCACAAAAAAGTCAACAAGTGTCTCCACAATGCCTAAAAATAAGCACAGAAATTCAAGGAACAAGAATAAGGAAGACAACATGACTCCCCCAAAGGAACACAACATTTCAATATTAGAATTCGAAGATGAAGAGATGGATGAAATGCTGGAAAAGGAATTCTGCAGATTAATCACAGGATTACTCAGAAGCAAATCCGTGAATTAAATAAATCCACACATGACATGAACGAAAATGTTTCCCATAAAATTGAGATTTGAAAGATAAATCAATGCAATATTTTTTTTTGACAGGCAGAGTGGACAGTGAGAAAGAGAGAGAGACAGAGAGAAAGGTCTTCCTTTGTTGTTGGTTCATCCTCCAATGGCCGCCGCGGCCGGCGCACTGCGGCCGGCGCACCACGCTGATTTGAAGCCAGGAGCCAGGTGCTTCTCCTGGTCTCCCATGGGGTGCAGGGCCCAAGCACTTGGGCCATCCTCCACTGTACTCCCAGGCCACAGCAGAGAGCTGGCCTGGAAGAGGGGCAACCAGGACAGAATCCGGTGCCCCGACTGGGACTAGAACCCAGTGTGTCGGCGCCGCAAGGTGGAGGGTTAGCCTAGTGAGCCGCGGCGCCTGCCAAATCAATGTAATATTAGAAATGAAGATTCAATAGATCAAATAAAAATGTGGAGGTAAGCCTTAACAAAGAATTGGTGAGGCAGAAGAAAGAGTATCCGAGCTAGAAGACAAATCTTCGGAAATCTCAGAGTCAGACCAAAAGAAGAAATTAAGAACAAAAAAAGAAGAGATGTATGGGATACTATCAAACAAGCTCCTGAAGGCATGGAAAGAGAAAATGGACTAGAAGGCCCTTTTACAGAAGTAATTACAGAAAACTTCCACAATTTGGAGAAAGAACGGGATGTCTAAGTACAGGAAGCACATAGAACCCCTAACAGATAAGACGCACTGTAGTCAGTCTCCACAGTAAAACATGAAGGAAAGATTCTAAAACGTGCATGCGAGAAGCGCCAGATGACTCTCAGAGGATCTCCAGTTAGACTCACAGCAGACTGCTCATCAGAAACCACACAGGCTAGGAGAGAACGGTGAGACACAGTCCAAGTCTTGAGAATGTCAACCCAGGCAAGGAGGGTTCCAAGATGGTGGAACAGTGACAGGGCGGTCTGATTCTGCAGGACGAAATTAATATCAAAAAAGTGGAGAGGGGCCGGTGCAGTATGTAATGGGCTACATCGCTGCCTGCAGTGCCGGCATCCCACATGGGCGCTGGTTGGAGACCCAGCTGCTCCACTTCTGATCCAGCTCTCTGCTGTGGCATGAGAAAGCAGTAGAAGATGGCCCAAGATGGCTCCTGGCTTCAGATCGTCACAGCTCCAGCCATTGCAGCCAATTGGGGAATGAACGAGCGGATGCAAGACCTCACTCTCTCTCTCTCTCTCTGTGTAACTCTGACTTTCAAATAAATAAATAAATCTTAAAAAACAAAGTGGAGAGAGTGCACTCTCGGAGTAAAGCCACAGTGGAAACTACAGTGGGACTCCCAGCGAAAGCAGTAGCAATGGCCTGAGTCTGTGCAGAAGTGCAGACCTGCAGCGAGGTACAGCGAGACGACAGAGGACACAGCAGCATGGATCCAGGGAGGGGTGCCTGCCTGCCTGCCCGCCTGCCTGCCCGCCCTGGCAAACCAGGCGAGATGGGACTCCAGGGCTAAATTCATATGGAGACACAGGAAACCTCACATAGCTAAAGCAATCTTACACAACAAAAACAAAGCCGAAGGCATCACAACACTAGATTTCAAGACATACTACAGGGCAGTGATAAACAAAACTGTCTTTTGCTGGCAAAAAAAAAAAAAAAACACACACAAAAAAACTTGTAGACCAATGGAACAGAATAGAAATGCCAGAAATCAATCCAGTCATCTACAACCAACTTACGCTTTCCAGAGAAGCTAAAATCAAGCTCTAGAGTAAGGATGGCCTCTTCAACAAATGGTGCTGGGAAAACTGGATGTCCACATGCAGAGGTATGAAGCAAGACGCCTACCTTACACACTATACAAAAATCCACTCAACATGGATCAAAGACCTAAATCAACAACTCAATACCATTAAATTACTAGACAACATTGGGGAAACTCTGTAAGACACTGGCATAGGAAAAGAGTTCTTGGAAAAGACCCCAGAAGCACAGACAATCAAAGCCAACACTGACTAATGGGATTACATCAAGTTGAATAGCTTTTGTACTGTAAAAGAAAAACTCAGCAAAGTGAAGAGGCAACTGACAGAACAGGAGAAAATATTTGCAAACTATGTAACTGATAAAGGGTTATCATCCAGAATCTATACAGACCTCAAGAAACTGAACCATAACAAAACAAAACAATCAATCATTAAGAAATGGGCAAAGGACATGGACAGGCATTTTTCAAGAAAGGAAATTCAAATGGCCAACAGTCACTTGAGAGAATGCTCAGGGTCACTAGCCATCAGGGAAATGTGAAGTTTCACCTCACTCCTGTTAGAATGGCTCACCTACAGAAGTAAACAAACAAAAAATGTTGGCAACGGTGTGGGGAAAACATAACCTAATCCACTGTTGGTGGGAATGTAAACTGGAGCAGCCACTGTGGAAGACAGTATGGAGGTACCTCAGAAATCTGAATATAGACCTACCATATAATTCAGCCATCCCATTCCTGAGAATTTACCCATACAAAAAGAAATTAGCATCTGAAAGTTATCTGTATCCCCATGTTCATGGCAGCACATTTCACACCAGCTAAGATGTGGAATCAACCCAGATGCCCATCAACTACTGGTTGGATAAAGCAATTACGGTATATACACACACTACGGAGTACTATTCAGCTGCCAAAAAAAGAAAAATGAAATCCTGCCTTTTGCAACAAGATAGACGAAACTGGAAACCATTATACTTAGTAAAATAAGCTAGTTCCCAAAAGACAGATCTCATATGTTTCCCCTGATCCAAGGTAACTAATAGAGTACTTAAAATGTAATGTAATGGAGTGGATTGGACATTTTGAGATTAGATGATTATTTATAGCCCTTGTCTCTTCCATCAAGGAACAGTGTTTGTTTTTTTTCTCTTCATACTATTTGTTGAACTTTTGCTTAGTGTAGAACTAATCTTGTGAGTATAAAGTTAACTGAAAATAGATCTTTGTGAAAAATAAGAATGGGATTAGGAGAAGGAAGAAGGGTGGGAGTATGGGAAGGAGGGAGGTACAGTGGGAAGAATCACTGTGTTCCTAAATTTGTATGTATGAAATGTGTGAAGTTTGTGTACCTTAAATAAAAGGTTTCTAGGTTAAAAAAAAAAAAGGTGTTCAGTGTTCCTGGGCTTTACTTCGTTCTTACTCAATTTCGCAGATGATCTGAGCTACTCTCATGATTTCTACTATCAGTTACCAATATCCAACTGATCGTTTGACAGTTCCAATTAGATGTCCCAGAAATATCGCAAACTCCAAAACAATATGCACTACCAGCTCCTAAACCCTTTTCCCCTATTCATTTTCAATGGGTGTTAGTTCCTGTCTCAGCTCAAAGTACCCACCTGCCCAGGCCCCAAAGACGGAAACCTAGACATGTCACCTCTGACAATGCCTGTGCCAATGCAGCCACAAGACTCAGGAATTCTGCCCCTAGCATGTCTCTTAATTCTGCAGTTTCTCCCTCTGGGCTTCAGTGTTGCTCATTTCCATGGACGTTTTCTAACTGGTCTCTTGGTGCCTGTTTGTTGCCTGCAGGTCCTCCCTCTACACAGCTATGACAAGAATCTATCTGAAATGAACATTGGATTTGTTGTTCCCTTGCTTCTGACTGATCCAGGGCTCGTCATCAGGATTAGACCAAAACCCTCATTTGTGACTTGATCATGCAGTCTTCATAATTCGTTCCCTGTCCATCTTATCATTTCCCCTCAGGCCACTCCCTCTGCACAGTCCCTAAAGTCAAGTGTGCTTTCACACTGTCTTCCATATACTAGGCCTTTCTCTTCCTTTTTTTCTAGAATTCTCTACTCTGTCCTTTTCCCCTCCTGCCTTTCCTAACCTCAATTACGTATGCCTTGGCGAAGCTGCCACCTCGTCCAGAATGCTTTTTCCGGCCAGTTCTGGCAGAGCTAGGTTGGGTAATTCTCTCTTCTCTCACCCTGTGCATCACTTTCATTTAGTACACTGTAAGTTCTTTAATGAACATGCATTATTTTTGTCATCAGAAAAATCAATAAAAGAATAAAAAAAGAATAAAGTAATCAATAAAAGAATAAAACTAAGGTCTCGGTCTCTGAGAACACAGATTGTAATTGATTCATTTTTCTGTAATCCCACTTCCTAGCCCAGCACCTGACAACTCATGCTCAGTAATGTGTGTTAAAGGAAGGTAAGGAAATGAGAGCCTACAGAAATAAACCAGAGAAGGTAAGACTTCCTTACCACAGTATGGAGGTCTGCAGGGTGCAAGTCCTGATACTGTGGCAGTTACACACACTGACATCTATAATTCTAGAAGATTCTAGTTAAAAATAACTCCAAATTTATTCCCTTCTGGCCAGCAAAATTAATTCTATTGTGAAACTGTCCTGTTCTTCACATCAGATCTCTTACTGTATTACCCAAGGTACATTTTTTTTACAAGAATGCCATATGTAATCTCCATCAGGAAAATGGGATATGAGGAGGAAGAACAAGACCAAGTGTAAAATAAAATACACTGGGCAGTACTGTGCTAACACATGGAACATTACTTACATGTAACAGCAAGACAGCAGCGAGAAACGACTGTCCTTGACAGTACCCAATGTCTTCATCATACACAGAGTACGCCTAGGGAAAAGGAGAAGAGAAAGAAATACTGTGAACATGCACAGATTTTAAGTGTTAGCTCAGACCGGGCTGCCGCTGTTCCTGTCCCTGAGCCCCCCGACAACCCCCCTGCATGCGTGTGCCATTAACACAGCGGGATCTCCCGCAGAGCCTGTGTGCTTCCTAAAGCAGTTCCAGACGTCCCACTGGCCCGGGTTCCTCTTTAGAATTTGGAAACAAAGAGATGCTTAAAGCACCTAATTTTAAACGTCCTATTATGGTTTGAGGTCAGGTGGGTCAATGAGAACATGGCAGGCGGCAGCAAAGGACAGGAAAAAGGGTTTAAGGCTGATGTGGGAGTCCACTGTTCTTCAAGGGGGAAATCTGTAGTACAGACCTGCCATTCTGATAACTGGTACCCTCTAGACCTCTAGAAGTTCTCCAAGACCTTCTAGACGACCCTCCCACTTCCCAGAAGGCTGACGAGTAAAATGGCTCCTCTCATTTGTATCACTGGGGCAAACCGGAAATACAGAACAGCCTTGCTGTGTGTCTTCACAGAACGGCTGAGTCCCATCCCCACCCCCCCACCCCCACACCACTGCAGCTGCCTCTGGCCATTCCCTGTCTTTCCCATCACTCCAATCAGGCCGCTGGAGCACAGCCAAAGGGGGGATGCAAAGGAAGTACAGCACTCCTCGGGCTGCAGCTATCACACCATTCACCTCTTTGTCTTTAGATTAACGGGAATTAGGTTGCATGTTTAATATATACTAACTTGTACTTCAAACACCTGGCATGTGTCTATTTAATTAATTAATTAATTTATTTGAAAGGCAGAGTTACAGAGACTGAGGGAAAGACAGAAACAGAGATTGTCCATCCACTGGTTCGCTCCCCCAGTTGCTGCAATGGCCAGGCTGGACCAGGAGCCTGTAACTCCACCTGGGTCTCCCACTTGGCCCAGCTTTGGCTGCTTTCCCAGGCAGGGAGCTGGATCACAAGTGGGACAGCTGGAACTTGAACCTGTGTTTACAGGGGAATGGGTGTCACAGGTGGCAGCCGAATTTGCTGTGCCACATGCTAGGCCAGGATTATATAAGAAAACCAACTTGTACTAATTTTTAGGAAGGCGAGTCAGTTAGAATAGGTAGAATGTGCTGGCCAAATAAGAATGATAGTGAGAACGCTCTTTCTCTGTAAGTCCAGATAGCACGTGCTTTAGGCTTTCGAGGATAATTAATATACATTGTTTTTGTTTGACAACCTCTGAAAATGTAAAAATCATTCTTAGATCAAAGGCAATATAAAAATAGGCTTCGTGGAACATGGGTCACTGACCTCTGATTCAGAATTTGAAAAAAATTCAGGTGCTCTAGAGTTATTTTCAAGAGACAACCACCTCGATAGTGCAGCTGGAATTATGATCTCCATCCCACTCCATGAACGCGATCCATGGGTTATGCTTCATTTTAACGAGGGAGTCCCATTCCCATTCAGTTTGTTCAAGACACTGCATTCTGATTTGGCGAGCATAAAACTGCCTCTTTCCAGGGAATGGTTATCAAAGACAACTAGGACAAGTTACGACACTGGGAGGGCAAGTGTACCTTCCATCCGCCAAAGGACTCAGAGAGCAGGGTCTAGAACTCTTTTTTAACTTAAAAAAACCTTACTAAAGCATGGCTTATATTTAATCCAGTGCATACATTTTTAATTGCATAATTCTACGATCTGGGGCATTTACATAGTCTAACCTTCAGAGTATTATCATCCCTCCAGAATATTCTCTCACATCTCTTTGTAGTCAAACACCTCTACCCTAGGCAACCAACCACTAGTCTGATTTTGTCACCATACGTTAGTTTTGAATTATTTACAATTTCCTGTCAATGGAGCCATCTAATACACATGCTCACGTGTGACTGGCTTTTCTCCTGAGCTTGCTTCTGAAATGCTTCCGTGTTGTGTGTATCAGCGTTCACTCCTCCTCACTGTAGAGCAGTGCCCACCGTATGAATACAGCACGACTTGTTTCTCCATTCTCTGTCTCCAGTTTTTGGCTGGAACGAACAGAGCTGCTGCATGAGGGTACTTTAATTAAGCCATCACTTGGGATGTCCGTACCGCCTACCAGAGAACCTGGGATTGAGTCCCAGCGACTCCATGCTTCTGACCCAGCTCCCTGCTAAATACACCTTGGGAGGCAGCCAATGATGGCTCAGTGAGTTGGGTCCCTGCCACCTACATGGGATTTTTCCAGTGTTATCAGATTTTTTTTTTTAATTCAGACACCTGTTAAAATTATGAAAGGGAGAAGAAGGAAAGAGAAACATTCAATTTTTTGTAACATATAAATAAAAGAAAACCAAGTTATTAATGATTACCTTATAAGCCAATGACACAAACTATATAATGACCAAAGCTGACAATCAAAGCAGATGTCAGAATACTGCTGCCCATGCCATCAAATCTCTGTAAGCAATTAACAAAATGTAAATCTTCATTGACAAATAGGTAAATTTCTATATTCACGCATATGCTTCTAAAATAATCTCTGTATATTTTAAAAAATTAAAGACCTTTTCATCTAGAAGTTAAGCTGCAAACTTTAAAATATTACATCATCTTCAACTCCAGATGAACTTTTGTCTGTTTTGTTTTTGCTCTGTCACTAAAAATTATTAGAAATATTTATGGAACTTCATATTAGAAGCCAAAACCGAGTATCTTACTATCTCTACAGTGACAGTCATATCTGAGTTTTCACTACCAAAAGAAGCCTCTTTGCAACTAGGATGATAAAAGGAAGGATTCCCTATTTTTTTTTTAAGATTCATTTGTTTATTTGAAAGAGTTACAGAGACAAAGGGAGGGACGAGAGATCTTAAATGAAGCCAGGAACTAGAAGCTTCTTCCGAGTCTCCCACAAGGGTGGCAGGGGCCCAAGAACTTAGGTCATCTTCTACTGCTTTCCCAGGCACATTAGCAAGGAGCTGGATCAGAAGTGGAGCAGCTGGGACATGAACTACACCCATATGGGATGCTGGCTTCACAGGTGGTAGCTTTCCTTGCTATGGCACAACACTGGCCCAAGAATTCCCAAATATTTAAAAGGGCCTCAGTAAATCCACTCAAAAGTCTTCTTAGGGAAACACTGTCGTCTCAACAATATCCAGTCCCATACAAGCATCTGTCCTGGAAGTTAAGATTTCAGTCTTCATAGGATAACTACAATTATCTTAGAGATAGTTATTAATTAGTGTCCAATGCCCTCAGTAAGTTTTCAGTCTGTAATCACGTCTTCCAGGCCATACAGTAAAGAAATTGGATATCTCAAGGTAGTATCTGTGTAAGTAACTGATAATGACAAAGTTGTGTTTTTTTTGTTTTGTTTTGTTTTGTTTTTTTTTTTAACTAAAACAGTGCTGGTTTTACCTGTAAGAACCTCTGTTATCTGGGATTGCGTTAACCAGTGTTGACCTTCACATGCAGATGAGCACTCGAATACGGTTCTTAACATTTTCACAAAATGACTACATGCTTCCTGCAAGTCTCTCTGTTTAGCCAGAAGCATGCACTAGTAGAATCACGAGAATCAACATTGCCATGTCTTGGCTGCAGCCCAGCCCCAGGACACATGACATCTAAGAACAAAGGCTTACTGACGCAGCTTCTCAGCTGCTCAGAACTCTGGCCACTTCTTACAACTGACTCAGCGTTCTTCCTTCTATTTACAAATGTTTACTGAGGTACAGTTTATATACAGTAAGATTCACTCTTTCTCCATTTTTCTGTTTTTGGAGAAAGACATACCACTGGGTATGTCAATAACATTTCTAGATTCTGATCAGAAAACAAAGTATCTTACTCCACAGAACTACCTTTATTAAGTTGATAGCTGACATTTCATAGTTAGCTCTAAGACTTCAACACACCCCACTCCAGAACGTGGTCCATATCAAAACCATCCATGCAGGCAGTATTTACACATTTTATGTAGAGATACTCTAAAGTCAGTGTCTACCATATTACCCCGACATTCCCATCCCAGGAAAATCACTAGTGACATTGCCTTCACTTTCAAAAGTTTCCTAATTAGTATGGTAAATAATAGAGCTATCCAATCTTCACAAATTTCTCTAATTCTGCACCTAAAATATTTAGACCTTTATTTTTAAGTAGATGCTAATAAGGTAATAAATATCACATACTTCAGCTCTTATAGCTATAAGTGCTGGTTCAGCACTTTTGGCGATAAGTGCTGGTTCAGCACTTTTAGCTGTAAGTGCCAGAAATTAATAACCAAATGGATTATTCCATTTTTTTAAAAAAAAAGCAGTTCACTTCTGGCACCTGATACTATCCACTCCTCTTTGCTACTGAATCTGTTTTACACTCATTTTAATTTTATAAATTCTTTCAGGCTTTTCAATAAATAGAATGGCAATCACTCAACCAAGAAAATTATATTTTGGTAACGTTGTTCTCTTTTCATCTTTTTCTGCTAATAATGACATCATCACATTTTCCTCTAATAAGAGAAAAAGGGGTCCTTGGAGTCATCACCTAACAGATCTGAAAAGCCTCCTCAGCTTCCAGAGCTCGGCCTCATCTTAAAGACTGAAGAATCAATTAGTATATTTCACTTACGCGATTTTCTTTGACTTATGCAGCTGTATTTCTAATTGCTTAAATTATACTTTTATCCGGGGCTCCTGTGTGTGTGCGTGGGTACGCATGCACGCACACGTGTGTCTGTATGTGTGAGTACTGGGGGTTGGAAGTAGGATACAAAGAGGATGTACAAGAGAAAAAAGGGAAAGAGTAGAGAGGAAAGTTCAGATCTTATGTATCCCTAGCTGGAGCGTTCCTGATTACAGGGTCTGTCACATCCTTTATCATTAACTGGGAACTTGGAGATTTACTGATGAGAGAATATGTTACACGAGTGATAAATACACATATTCTCAAAGTTTCCCCTCATTCATGAAAGATGTCAATCCTGAGGACGCCTTAAAACTAGGTTTCCTGGGGCTGAAGCTGTGGCATAGCAACAAAGCCGCTGCCTGCAGTGCCGGCATCCCACGTGGGTGCCAGTTCGAGTCCCAGCTGCTCCACTTCTGATCAGGCTCTCTGCTAAGACCTGGGAAAGCAGTAGAAGATGGCCCAATTTCTTGGGCCCCTGCAAGCGGGAGACCTGGAAGAAGCTCCTGGCTGCTTGCTTTGGATTGGCTCAGCTCTGGCCATTGCAGTCATCTGGGGAGTGAACCAGCGGATGGCAGACTATTTTCTCTTTCTCTCTCTTCCTCCCTCCTCTCATCCCTCTCTGTAACTCTTTTAAATAAATAAATAAATCTTCTGTGGGAAAAAAAAACCCGAGTCTTCAAAAATTAACCAGACTTCATCAACTTTGGCATCACTAAAAAACATTTTTGAATGTATTTATTGAAAGGAAGAGAAAAAGAAAGAGATAGAGACAAGGAGCTTCCATTGCTGGTTCAGTCCTTAAAGGCCTGCAAAATCCTGTGCTGGGCTAAGGCCAAAGCCACAAGCTGAGAACTCATGGCAGGGACCCCGTTAAGTCAACCATTAGCTGCTGCCTCCCAGGGTCTACATTAGCAGGAAGCTGGAGGCAGGAGCCAGAGCTGGGTATCACACCCAGGTACTACGGTATGGGATGCAGGCACCTTAACCACTAGGTCAACGCCTGCCTCCTCTAACATATCACTGTGGTCCATGTTTGCTCCCCTGTTATACAAAATTGTGCTATTTATATTTTAAGAAAAGCCTGAGTGAAAACAAAGGCTCAGACCTTATCAGATAAAGACAACGGGTTCATTGGCTCTACAGTGTATGCTCTAACTAGAAACTTCAGGATAAACACGAAAATCAGGAATGCAAACTTATTTTCTGCTTGTTTTGGGGTTGGGTTGGTGACCAAAACGATTTTTAGAAACTATTACACTGATTCTAAGGCCCAGCAATGGGTTTGGAGGCAGTCTGAAAACACAGTGCTGTACTCTTTCCTTTGGAATTCTTCAAAGCATGAGTCTACTTGGTCAGAGAAATCTCTAGCTGAATTGAACACAATCCTCTGGAGATGTTCAAAGCTTGCTTTCCCTTCTTACCTCTCCCCACTCCCCACCTTAACTGCTTCTCTGGCTAGCAGCCTACTTAGCCTGGCTTTCAAAAAACATCTGGGTATTACTTCTGATAAAGGAGCAGTAGCTCCTTTTAGATGAACCTTAACCCTGATGGCCAATTCAAAATGCATCAGGACAAATATATATACTACTTTAAAGGACTGAAGTGCTGAACAAAAGCAAGCAAAAATTGCAAAGGACTATAGAATCGGAAGAGGTGAATGACAGTAGATAAAACTTCAAATCTTTATGGAATTTGCGAGAAGACAGGATCCGGTAGCACCACACTGGAGAGTGGCTACAACTTGGGCATGATTTTAGGGAAGTGTAGAACCAGAGAACATACTGGAGGGACCATAGAAACAGAGTGGAAATGCTAGAATGGAAACAGTGGAAATGCTAGAATCAACAGCAGCACAACGGGGCAGGCGGGCTGGGAAGATGAATCCGTCTATGAGTCTACGCATAAAAACTTGCGTATCAAGTCAGACTAACGTTCAGTAGAAATAAAATCGAAGCAGGTTCTTCCAGATGAAAAGCCAGGGGTCGACTGGAAATACATAAGGGGACTCCTATCCCTGGATCACATAAATACATGCATTTGTTACAATTACAGTGATAGCACACTTCACACTGGTGCATTTCAGTGAAAGTTTCCTCCACAAAAAAAAGTAACTATTAATGGATACTGAACTCTAGTTACTAACGTACATGTTGCAGTATCAGGCATGGGTATGGTACTATTCTTGCAACTTTTCCGTGTATCTTATAATGGTTGGGGGCGGGCAGAATCTATAGCCAAACCATGTCCCTCCTTTCTGCTCTGGACTATAGGATACTTTTCTGGCTGGGTTCCCAGGCACACCTCATGTCTTCATTCATCAAGCAAGTATGTGCTGAGCACCTGTTATGTGTCAAACATGGTGCTGAGAAAGGCAGACACAGGGATGAAAAGAATTAGTCCCTGCTCTCAGCTCGGAATCTGACAGAAACGATCAGTGTACACCATGACAAAGCACACAGTAAGAGAACTGCTGATGGATACATGGAGCTCAGAGGGAGAACACGGGTAACTGGGGCACAGCACAGGGAGTAAAGGCAAGCAAGGTCATGTCCTCTCAGTCTTCAAGAAGAGAGTGAGCAGAATCGCCACAGAGTTGGACTCCTGTTTGCAGTGGCAGAATATAAAGGTTGTTTGCCCACGCTGAAGAGAAAGGACACAGACAAGGCACGAGACAGCTGGGACATTTGTGATGTGCAGACTCTGGGCTAAACGCTTCTCCATGTTCTTCTTTATTCCTTACACTGGCCTAAGACATGAGAAAAATGAGATTTAGAGAGTAGCTAACTTTGGTAAAGAAACTTGGGAAGTGGTTTAGTTAGGATTCGAACCCAAATGTGCTGAAAAAAAGAGTCCACACCATTAATACCTTTATTGTAAAACTTAAGAATCTCTCCATGTAGAGTGGTTCTTAAAGAGTTACACGTCTGTGTCCACAGAAGATGGGAGAGCCTACATCCTGTTTTGCCTCTGGGTTCAACAGAGATGAAAAGCAGGCTCCCATATGCTCACAGAGGAATGGCAATCTAACCAAAGGCAGCTTAATTCTTCTCATTCCATGTCTTCTGGGTTTCAGAAAGGAGAGCTTCTAATTTCCTTATGTAATATATGTATTACCGTGCTGACCACAGGCAAAAATTTAGGCATGAAAACACAGACAGTTGGTTAGGTTTAATGTTGCCGGTGCTAACATTCATACAAAATGTACCTTCTCCTTAATAAAACAGAAAAGACACTTGACTTCTGTGCCTCGTGAGAAACTGTCACCCAGCGATAGGAATGCTGATTTTGAAATAAATGGCCACAGAAGAGTGGGACTATATTTGCCAACTGAAAACACACAGTAACATCTACTGCTTTTGGATTAACTTAAAATCACAGAAGAACATCTTTATTCTTACAGTTCCATTTTCCTAAAGATTTCTTTTCTCCCGAACACTCCCCACACACGCATGCCTTCACTCGGTTAGGACTGAACGGCATTTCTCTTTTGCCCCAGGAACAGAAGCACGCGGGGATATTTTTATCACACAAGCACACTGAGAGGGAAAGACGAGGCGAGCTCGCCTCTCGGGAAAAATGAAAGGGAAATCAAATACATTCTCTAACAAGATGGACAAGGCGCTCTGCGGGCACGCGAGAAGGGGCTGAGCGTCTCACAGATGCCCATTCAGCTTCCTGGCAACCGCTCCGGTAACTGACATACCTGCTAATTTGCTCACTATTGAAACAAGGACTCGGGGTGACCAGTTTTAGCTCTTCGCTATTGCACGTAGTTCTTTCTCCAAATCCTAACCAAAACGTTGGGCTGTCATGATTTTCACAGTGCAGATCTAAGAACAGTGCGGAGAACAGGCAATAGTAACGCAGCTGTCCTTCTCACATCAGTAGGAGTCTGTTGTTTATGGAAAGCAATTTGCCATTTATTAGACAAACTATTTAATCTATCTCCAACAGTAAGTTTCTCCCAAATCATGGTCAAAACAAACAAACAAACAGTCAGCCTTTGGATTATTGTTCCTGGCACGATTAATCCCTAATGAAGATATTAATGAAACAATCAAGAAAAACTTTATTTACAAACTAAACTGTTCTCATACAACCAGGGAGACAAAAAGATATACTAGGATAGACTTTTGAAGTAATGCCACAATTAGCTAAGTAAAAAGAGTCACAGAGTGACAAGAACCTTAAAACATTGTGTAAAAGAAATCAGACATTTATAGAAACGTAAGAATAAAATTGGCTTTTCACAGAATACTTTAGCATTAATTTGTCTACCTATTAAATAACCATTAACATTTATTTAATGACGGCTACTGCCCAGGTGGACACTGTGGTATCCTGAGATAAGATGCTACTTGGGATGCCTGCATGCTCCAGTTTCCTGTTACTGCATCAAGGAGGCAGCAGATGTGGCCCAAGTTCTTGGGTTTCTGCTCCATGAATGGAGTCCTGGCTCCTGGCTTCAGCTTGCCCCGGCCCAGCTGGTGCGGGCATCTGATGAGTGAACCAACAGATGGGAGAAGGCTCTCTCTGTCTCCCTGCCCCACCTTGTCTTTCTCTGTCACTTTCTTTCATATAAACAAATCTTTTTAAAAATGATCCAGTAAATCTTACCCTCTGTCAAAAGTATTTACACATATCAAAGAGGTCTTCGAAAAGTTCATGGAAAACAGCTTTTGAAAAAACTATGCACGGACTTACAAAATTTTGTACCAAAATAAACTCATCTTTTAATCCAATTTTCCATTACCTTTTAAAAGTATCTGAATACTAACTTACATAATCCTAAAAACAAACCCTAGAATAAGTACTATCTTCAGCCTCACTTTCTAGACGAAGAAACTCAAGCACAAAGAGATTGAACAACTTGTTCAGGTAACTCGGGCAGTGCAGCCCAGAGCCCAGGCTCTTCCCCACTGTCCATTTGGTCTTCGGAATGTTTCTTTTTTTGTCTTCTCTTTTTATTGAGAGACAGGTAGAGGGAGAGACATACACACTCAGCACGCACTCTTCTGTATGAGTTCACTCCTCACATTACCACAACTGCTGGTGGAAGCAGGCAAAGCCGAGAGCCAGGAACTCACTCCAGGTCCTCCCATATGAGTGGCAGGGGCCCAAGTACTTGCACCATCATCTACTGCCTCTCACAGTAGCCAGAAGCTAGAGTCAGGAGCTGGAGACGGGAATTAGGACTCAAATCCAGGCACTGAGATATGGGACCTAAGTACCCTAACTGGTACGTCAGACCAGACAGACACTTTTTGTCTCTGGATTTTTAATATCACTGACATGTACTGCCAAGTGTAAGCGAATGACCATCAACCCTAACAATAAAACACAAATTTCTCATTTTGTTATGTATTCCAAAGATTTTCATTAACTAACAAAAGAGATGACTTTAGTTAGAGAACATGATAAGCACAAAATTCAAAAGAGTAGCTGGCTTTGGTGGGGGAAGACAGGATCTAACAGAAACACTTGGGGGACATTCAAAATGACCGATAAAATTATCATTCCTAAGTTGTAGGTACAGGATACTACTTCTGTTGTGTTTTTTTTTAAATCATAAATTGTAATAGTTTTAAGCAACTCATTAGTAATTGTCCATTCAATAATTTGTGTTAAGATTTTAATTCAGGTGACATTTCTAGAATGCAAATATCTGTAAGACATACATCAAGGCTTCAAGGAGTTTAATGTAAATGATTCAAATAGTGAGGTAGGTAGAGAACCAATGAAAATGCTTCTTTTCAAGGATAACCATATATGTGCACAGATGACCTTTGTTCGGAGAAGTTGTGTTCTCTAAAGTTGTCCCAGTGCTGAATTAACCAAAACTGAATTACTGCCCCTTGGGTATACATAGGGTTAGACTCCTCCAAACCTCTACTCACGAAGATAGGTCTTGAGTGATTCAGAAATAAATCAAGTCTTACCTTCGTTTTAAGTGTGTTTGCAGACACCTTCTGTACCATACACTGCTGACCCATTAACACTGAACTCACAACCAAAAGCATTGGATCATGTCTACGTATCACTCACATCTGCACGAGGCTCACCGAGCACATGAATTTTCTGCACAAGGCTCATCACAGCCTCCTGGTGCTTAGCAACACTAGACAGCACTTCAGCACTCTAACTGGGGTCCACTTTAAACCACAAGATCAACAATGTAAGCATACCATAAAACGGGTTTACAGTATGCGAGCTGAAGCAAGAAAGCAGAGCATGGAGCTTTCTGCACCAGCTCTTTCAATGTGTGCATCTGGTGACTCAAATTTTTTGATACTGCTTATTCATGTGTCAGTGAATGACCAAAAATCACTGCAAGTGTTGGTTTTTGAGGCCGCAAATAAATTTTAGTGAGTGGCAAATCTGCAAGTAGGGAATGCATGAATAATGAAGATATACTCATGTATACATATGTATATGTATGAATATGTGTATGTGTGTGAGTGGATACATATTATTATATACACACATATATACCTATGTATATTCACACATTATATCCATATCCAGAAATAAGTCAAAACAGTTTATTTCTATATTATCCTACAAAAATAAATTAAAGAGCTTTTAATTAATAAAACCAGAATTGTTATTGATTAGAGTCATGACTTAACAGTTTCAGGAAAGATCATAATTATTGGAAAAATCAAGTTAGTAAAATATTAATACAGATGTATTCCCAGACTATAATTTTGAATTTTCAAACTTGGTTATAAATGCATATTTTTATGAAAAGTTTTCAGTACCCACTGTTTCTCATCACATTATTTTCCCATCAAGTCTTTAGAATCATGGCCAACCACATGTTCATTTCCTTTAGCATTCAGTACAGGTAGTCCTCAGTGATGAACAGAACATTTTCTAAAAGATCATTTACCAGGTTTTTTTTTTTTTTTTTTGTAAGTTTTATTTTATTTGAAAGAGTTACAGAAAGAGAGAGAGGGAGAACCAGACAGAAACCTTCCATCCACTGGTTCACTCCCCAAATGGCCGCAACAGCCAGGGCTGGGCCAGGCCGAAGCCAGGAGCCAGGAGCTTCTTCCGGGTCTCCCACGTGGGTGCAGGGGTCCAAGCACTTGGGCCTTCCTCCACTGCTTTCCCAGGCTCATCAGCGGGGAGCTGGATAGAAGTGGAGGAGCCAGGACTTGAATCGGTGCAATATGGGATGCCAGCACTGCAGACGGCAGCTTAACCTGCTACGCCACAAAGCTGAGCCCTACAAGTTCATGTTTTCTAACTAAAAAATATGGTTATGAAGTTATCAGATCTGCCCCTGATTATAGTACCTTGTTAACAGCACTCTAAAAATCATTCTTTGTTAGAAATTTTATTTAGACATGTTCTACTGATGGCTCATGAATGCCAAACATCTCAAAATACAGCTATGTCACCAGAACTACTTAATTTCCATAGGCTTTGAATTCTTTCGCTGAGGCAATAATGTTTATTGTCTACTATATGGAAGGAGATCAAAGCAGTCAACAAAATGGACAGAGAACCTTTGCTCTCATACAGCTAATATTCCACTGAGAGAAGACAGATAATAACAGTGGTAAGTAAATCATTTACATGTAATGGTGAGAAATAAAGTGGAGAAAGGGCGTAGGAGTGCTGGCTAAGAACAGATAGTAATTTTCGGGCAGGTAAAATAGTCCACCTGAGAACGTTAACAACGGAGCTGAAAGAGGTTAAAGAGCAAGCCATGCACAGGTGTTCTCGGCAGAGAGAACAGCCAGTGGTGTGTGAGCTGGCCTGCAACGCGGGGCTGTGATGGAAGATGTGGGGAGAACAATAATCACACACAGTGTGAGCTGGCCTGCAACGTGCGGCTGTGATGGAAGAGGTGGGGAGAACGATAATCACACACACAGAGCAATCTTCAGCCCAGCATATCATGTAAGAACAGGATTCTGCAGTGAATGAAACAGAAAGCCCGGGAAGCAATGATACGAGTTTAGATCAGGATAGCTACAGGGTACAGGCAGTTGGCTGCTGTCTTCATTCCCAAAGGAAGACGAAACGCGGGCGTTCGCTGCAGAACAAGAGTGTGAACACAGACCCTGTGAGGGCCGCAGCAGCAGAACCGCGGGCCGGGGAGACTGCTGCTCCCGACAATGACCTTGCTCTGCTGCTTCTCTGTGAGTGGAAGCTGCTGCTCCGCCCAGTGGCTGTCAGCAACCGCGACACCTGACATCTGGGGACAGCAGCACATGCACTTGCTCTACAGCTGATGTTAAAAGAACGTAGCCAAGGATGATCCGATGTTGTGGAGTGAGCACGTGGAAGAATGCAGGCACTAGCAGCTGAGATGAAAAGACTACAGGGTCGGAGGTTTTGTGAGGAACAGCAAAGGTTCGCTTCTATAAAGGGTGTGTTTGACAAACCTGTTAGACCTCCAGAGGAAAAATCAAGTAGGCAGTTGAATCTATAAGCTTAAAGTCCAAGGAAGAAAGATAAAGCTAGCAATTATTGGTGCTTGTACGGAATCTACAGCTATGGGATTGGACTGAACTATTGACACAGTAAATGCAGATTACAAACATTTCAGGGGTGTGGTACTGGTATGCAATGGTTAAGCAGCTATTTAAGATGCCCAC
Source organism: Oryctolagus cuniculus (assembly GCF_964237555.1). Lineage (NCBI taxonomy): Eukaryota > Metazoa > Chordata > Mammalia > Lagomorpha > Leporidae > Oryctolagus > Oryctolagus cuniculus. The sequence goes on along the minus strand of NC_091438.1, from coordinate 3,007,672 downwards.
ATCCCATACCAGAGTGCTGCCTCAAGTCCTGGCTGCTCCCATTCTGATCCAGCTTCCTGCTAACACACCTGGGAAACAGCACATGATGGCTCACGTATACAGTCTGTCACCCACATGGTAGACCCTGACGGACTTCCACTTCAGCTGCACAGCCATTAAAAAAAAAAAAAAAAAAAAAAAACAGTAGATGGAAAGATATCCATGCCCCTCAGCCTTTTAAAGAAATTAGTATAGAAATCTTACAAAATTTCAAAAACTGAAACTGGTTAAGAAAAAAAGAATGAGCAAAAGAGCCAGGAAAGAAAGAAGGACAGGAGGGAGGAAGAGAGGGAAGGAGGGAGGGAGAGAGGGAAGGAGGGAGGGAAGTGGGAGGGAAGAAGGAGAAAGGACAGAGGGAGGGAGGAGAGAGGACAGGGAGGGAGGAGGAGGAGGGAGGGAAGGAAGAAGGAGGGAGGAGGGAGGACAGAAGGAGGGAGGAGGAAGGGAGGAGGGAGGGAAGAGGGAGGACAGAAGGAGGGAGGAGGAAGGGAGGAGGGAGGGAAGAGGGAGGGAGGAGGGAGGGAAGAGGGAGGGAGGAGGGAGGAAGGAGGAAGGAAGTGGGGGAGGGACAGAAGTGAAGAGAGTGCTAGAAGAAAGCTGTGCATCTCGTCAGATGCTGACGTGTCAAGAGGATTCTGACCAGCACACTGCTGCAGGAGAAATCCTGACAGAAGAGTTTAAGGAAGAGGAGGAGAGGAACTGGTTACAGGAAGTAGAGATAAATGTTTTGAGGACTGTTTTCTGGTAAAAGGAAACAGATATGTTCTAACACAAATAGGACAACAATAGCCACCTTGTAACCTTGAGAACCAACAGCCTGCATCTGCAGCCTTCAGAGGCAGCAAAGGGTAAGAGGCCCTGTAAAGACTCCTGCCTAGAGAGTTACCATTACCTGACCTGTCTGGTCGTTCCCTGAACAACACTAACTCAATGCGAAAACACTTCTCCCAGTGGACATTTGTCAAAAACAATTACAAGCAAAATTTTAATCTTGTGGCTGTCCAAGGCAATGGATAAAAACTGGGCAAACAACATATGAATCAAGAGCTTAGAAAAGGCAAACTGGGGAATGAGACGTCCACAAGAGTGCTGGAAGACTCCGTGTAAGTCTGATACTCCAGAGTTGCTATGATCACGTGTGAGTTTGTGCTCATGCCCAGGTCTCTGTGCACATTCAGGGAAGACCTGAGAGGAACCTACAAGCTCCCACTTGGAGTTGAACGTGAAGTTCTGCACAGCAGGAAGTGAAGGCAAGGTAATTTTCAATTGGCTAGTTGAGTAGTGAGAAGGCCTGCGTGTGTGTGTGTGTGTGTGTGTGTGTACACACACCCCTGCTGGTCAATCATTAACCGACCACCAAGCAGCCACACGTAACAAAGAATATGCACTTTACAGAATCAGGTCACTAACCAAACAAACACGTCTCTACAACAAATGACAACAAGAGGAAAATAGAATATAGATTAGTGATTGTTAGAGGCTGAAGGTAGCAGTGATGGGGAGTGACTTCTAATGTGTAAAAGGGTCCTTTGCAGACTGATGGAAATGATCTAGAATTAAACAGCAGTGATAGTTGTACCACTTTGTGAATATATGAAAACCCACTGAATTGTGCATTTTAAAGGAATGAATTTTATGGTATGTGACTGTCACAATTAAAAAATATGGATACAGGGGCTGGCGCTGTGGTGTAGTGGGTAAAGCCGCTGCCTGCAGTGCCAGCATCCCATATGGGTACTGGTTCGAGTCTAGGCTACTCCACATCTGATCCAGCTCTCTGCTATGGCCTGGGAAAGCTGTAGAAGATGGCCCAAGCACCCACGTGGGAGACCTGGAAGAAGCACCTGGCTCCTGGGTTCGGATCAGCGCAGCTCCAGCAGTTGTGGCCATTTAGGGAGTGAACCAGTAGATGGAAAATCTCTCTTTCTCTCTGCCTCTCCTTCTCTATCTGTGTAACCCTTTCTTTCAAATAAATAAATAAATCTTAATTAAAAATTTAAAAAATATGGATGCAAACATTTTTGTGCAAACACATGTATATAAACCTATGCATGAACATATATTCCTAAGCTCTGTGCAATGAGGTAACTCACAAGCAATGATATCCCCAAAACAACAAAAATACTTAGCATCAGAACCACAGCTTCATGGCATTTTAATGAAAGGCAACAGGGCTCTGGTGACTAAATCGAGAGCTGAGGTATAAAAATCAGCCTGGAATATCTTCGTGAGCCTTAACAAGGCTCAAAGAACGCCAGAGTATGGTCAAAAGGACATGGAAGTGAGCTTAAAAGCTTCCTACCGGCCGACTTGGGGGCAATTCCAGAACTGAAGTGAGCATGGTAGTGAGTGCATATAATCCACTGAGTAAAATGAGAATTCCTGAGTTCATATGGATATCATACGTAAAGGAACTGCTGACAGGAATGAAACATTTACACAGCTACAAAGTATCCCCCCACACAATACCTACTAATTCTACAAGACAAGAGTTACTTGGAGCGCTCAAGCTTGGTAGACAAACCCTTAACTTCTGTGATCAAAGCGACCATCGTTAATAATGTGAAAAATTCAAAGCACCCAAAAAGAAGAAATAAGAACAGATTATCCCTTGTGTTACTCCTGCCAAACAGTACAAGCTGAGTCTATCCATGACACACTGAAATTGAGGGATATTCTAAACACGGCTGGCCTATAAGCTGCAAAAGAAGCAAGATCAATAAAATGAAAGAAAAGAGTAAGAAACCATTCCAGATCAAAGAAAATCAAAAGGACAGGACAACTAGAGGAAGTGGCGCCTCTGAACTAGATCCGTTCTCTAACAAGGACATCATTTGGACAATTAGTGAAACCCAAAACATATCTAAGGCTTAGGTAGTGGCAATACATCAATGTTAATTTATTGATTTGGATGTCATATTATGCTTGTAACGGAGAATATCCTTGCTTCTGAGAAAACACCCTAAAGTATTCAGGGGTGATGAGTCATGATGCTGACAAATCACTCTCAAATAATTTAGGAAAACAAAATTCTGCCCTTGCAACTTTCCTGGGTGAGAATGCTAAAAAAATGGAAATATATGTTTGCTATGTATAAATTTGACAGTATCATTTTGTGTTGAACCTAACAAAGAAATCGAACTTTAAGAAAAAAGGTTATTAAGTTTGTCCTATATGCTGGTAAGAAGGAGTCTATCAATAAAAGCTCTAAAAATAGACCCACGGATATGAAATAATCTAAACACTGGAGATGATAAATGTAGACGGCTAGACGTACTCACAAATATTCACTCACAAAGCAATTTTCTTATCTAACATGGCTGGCACAATTCCTAGATCTAAGTCTCCTTTTATATAACACTTTTTAAAAAAAGGCCTTTGGCAACAATTTTGAAGGGAACATATTCTTAAAAAAAAAAAGAAAATATAAAATAACTAGACTGTCAAATCCTTAAAAATATTTAATGCCCCGATTACAAACAATCTACTATTTGATTATGGTACATTATTTAAAGTTTTCAATTTACATTATTAAAAAGAGGAGGGAGATGGTAAGAGAAGACACCACCACTCAGGAGTTTTATAAAATAAAGCAATAACCCTGCCCTTAGGGAGCTTAGCCTAAAAACTCACGAAAAAAAAAAAAAAAAAAAAAACCACTTCATAGAAGAAGGAAATGGTAGGAACAGAGAACTCTCTTAGAGTTTAAATATATTAAATTTTCATCAAAAGTATCTCTAAGCTGGCCATGAAGATGCAACTCAAGGCCAGAGTTGTAGTTAAGGTGTATGGATGCTGGCATCCCATAGGAGCACCAGATGGAGTCTTGGTTGTTCCACTTCCAATCCAGCTCCCTGCTAATGCACCTGGGAAAGCAGTGAATGATGGCCCAAGTACTTGGGACCCTGCCATGTATGTGGGAGACCTGGATGAAATCCTGGGACCTTCGCTTCAGCCTGGCCCAGTCCTGGCCGTTTTGGCTATTTATGGGCGTGAAGGAAGAGCTCTCTCTCTCTGTCTCTGTCTATCTCTAACTACCCCTCTCCATGTGTACCTCTGCCTTTCAAATTAATAATAAATCTTTAAAAGAAAGAAAGAGGGGCCAGTGCTGTGGCACAGTAGGCTAAACCTCTGCCTGCAATGCCAGCATCCCACATGGGTGCTGGTTCACTGCTCCTCTTGTGATCCAGCTCTCTGCTGTGGCCTGGGAAAGCAGTGGAAGATGGCCCAAGTCCTTGGGCCCCTGCACCCACATGGGAGACCCAGAAGAAACTCCTGGCTCCTGGCTTTGGATCAGCCCAGTGCTGTCCATTGTGACCATCTGGGGAGTGAACCAGCAGATGGAAGACCTCTTTCTCTGTCTCTCCCTCTCTCTGTAACTCTGCTGCTCAAGTAAACAAACAGAGAGAGAGACTGAAAGAGAGAGAGAAGGGGAGGTAGGTAGGGGGGAAGAAAGAAAGAAAGAAGGAAAAAGAATCAAAGAGGAAGGAAGGAGGAAGGAGGGAAGGAGGGAAGGGAAGGGGAGGGAGGAAGGAGAGAGGGAAGGAAGGAGGGAGGGAGGAGGGAAGGAGAGAGGGAAGGAAGGAGGGAGGGAGGAGGGAAGGAGAGAGGGAAGGAAGGAAGGAGGGAAGGGAGGAAGGAAGGAAGGAGGGGGGAGGGAAGGAGAGAGGGAGGGAGGAAGGAAGAAAGGGGGAGGGAAGGAGGGAGGGAGGGAAGGGAGGAAGGATGGAAGGAGGGAGGGAGGAGGGAAGAGAGGGAGGAGGGATTGGAGGAAGGAGGGAAGAGAGGGAGGAGGGATTGGAGGAAGGAGGGAAGGAGGAGGGAAGGAGGGAGGGAGGAGGGGAGAAAGGAGGGAGGAGGGAAGGGAAGAAGGACGGAAGGAGGGAAGGAGGGAGGAGGGAAGGAAGGAGGGAGGAGGGAAGGGAGGAAGGAGGGAAGGAGGGAGGGAGGAGGGGAGGAAGGAAGGAAGGAAGGAAGGAGAGAGGAGGGAAGGGAGGAAGGAGGGAAGGAGGAGGGAAGGGAGGAAGGAAGGAAGGAGGGAGGAGGGAAGGTAGGAAGGAGGGAAGGAAGGAAGGAAGGAGGGAGGAGGGAAGGGAGGAAGGAGGGAAGGAGGGAAGGAAGGAAGGAAGGAGAGAGGAGGGAAGGTAGAAAGGAGGGAAGGAGGAGGGAAGGGAGGAAGGAGGGAAGGAGGGAGGGAGGAGGGGAGGAAGGAAGGAGGGAAGGAGGGAAGGAAGGAGGGAGGAGGGAAGGTAGGAAGGAGGGAAGGAAGGAGGGAGGAGGGGAGGAAGGAAGGAGGGAAGGAGGGAAGGAAGGAGGGAGGAGGGAAGGTAGGAAGGAGGGAAGGAAGGAGGGAGGAGGGGAGGAAGGAAGGAGGGAAGGAGGGAAGGAGGAGGGAAGGGAGGAAGGAGGGAGGGAGGAGGGGAGGAAGGAAGGAGGGAAGGAGGGAAGGAGGAGGGAAGGGAGGAAGGAGGGAGGGAGGAGGGGAGGAAGGAGGGAAGGAGGGAGGGAGGAGGGGAGGAGGGAGGGAGGAGGGGAGGAAGGAAGGAGGGAAGAAGGGAAGGAAGGAGGGAGGAGGGAAGTTAGGAAGGAGGGAAGGAGGGAAGGAAGGAGGGAGGAGGGAAGGTAGGAAGGAGGGAAGGAGGAGGGAAGGGAGGGAGGAGGGAAGGAGGGAGGGAGGAGGGGAGGAAGGAGGGAAGGAGGGGAGGAAGGAGGGAAGGGAGGAAAGAAATGCACCTCAATCTCTGACAGCCAGGAACATAATCAACACGAGCCCAGCTGCTCTCCTCTGAAATCCATTTGTGCAGTGGCATAAAGAGGCTGCTCCCAGCCTATGACTGAGCATAACAGGAATATTCCGGAAGGCCGGCTTTGGAAAGAAGTGGGACGTCACAGTTAACACTGGCTGAGGACTGGCCCTGTGAAAGGTGCCCTAGAACACTGCAGTCTAGGACGTCCCTCTAAGCTCTTCCTTCCTTCCTTCTTCTCTTGGGGTCAAAAATTGGACCGGGACCCAAAGACTCCCCCAGCCTCTCCCACTCCTTGCTGAATTTCTGTTACAGCATTTGCTAATACATCAACTATATATTTACTTCTGACTTGGTGACAGGCTTCCTAGAGGATCCTAATTAACACAGGGTCACCAGATCAAGTCTACAGAGCTGATTATAGGACAGTTACCAGTACTACCCGGGGCTCTCTGAGACAAAGAAAAAGACAATGTCAGAGACGGCGTCTTCCCACAATGACGGAGCACAATGCAGAAAAATAAAACAATGCAACAAACCACCTATGTTCAAAATACTGCCATCATAATAAAGGTAGAGTCTTCTGAAAGTACATTGTAATGTGTTCTAAGATATATACAGAGAGAATAAAACAGTTACAGTGAAGCAGATGACTACATCTACGTGTGCATGGTTAGTTTGGTGCTGGTGTCAAGAGTAACTAACATCCACTTTTTTAACAAAAATTCCTAACAGTATTATTTCAGTAACTAGAGTCCCCATGTCCTACGCTGGATCTCAAGAGTTGTTTTCTTAATTCATGTGAGTAAGAAAAGCTTCATAAGGCAGATGGGCTACTAAGATTAGGGCAGACAGGAAAGACCAGGGGGGCAATTCAGATTCACCTTCTTCCTAAGTGGTTACCAAGGAAGATTCAAAGTTATGCAGATGGTATCAACTGCATATCAATCAGTAAACAGGAGACAAATCCCCAGCATTCTGTAACAAATAATAAATTCAGGAATAACTGAGAGTTTACTGTCTAAGGTATTTAAAGCATTTGATTCTAGTATGAGAACAAATCTCGTGGCAGGTGTTTGATGTAGCAGATAAAATGTCAACTGAGATACCTACATCCCACGTCACAGTGCCTGGGTTCAAATCCTGGCTCCACTTCTGATTTTAGCTTCCTGCCAGTTCAGTGGCTCAAGTAGTTCAGTCCCTACCACTCACATGGGAGACCTGGATTGAGTTCCTGGCTCCTGGCTTTACCCATTCCCAGCTGTTGGAGGTATTTGGGGAACAAGCTAGCAGATGAGAGATCTTTCCCTTCCTGCCTTTCAAATAAATAAAATAAAAATTTAACAAAGGATCTCAGTTATAAAAAATTAATTTAGGATATCTCATATATTACTTTCTATTTGAAGATCCCTTCTATTTTTGTCTTTGCAGGCTTTTTTTTTTCTTTTCTGTTTTGGAAAGTAATTTTATTCTCTTCTTCAAAGAGCAATGTTGGGTTCTAAATAGAGTGAGTATAATCAAACCCTTAGGATCGCACTAATCCTTTTATTCTAATTTTATCTATTTTTTATCATCCTCATAATCCCACCTTTTCTTTTCTATATCCCAGTAATAGTGTGATGGCTTCAATTTCCCTTTAAGTTGAAAGACTACAGGCTGCCCAGAAACTACAAAGCTATTTCAAGAAAGTCTCTTATGTGACCAAGCACACGAAGAAATTTTAACAATCTCTTCAGGCATCCTCAAGAGCATTACAAATCTCTCATTCTCTCTGGAGGACGCCAGCCTCACAAACCTCATGTTTTGATTGTCATGGTCTCAGAAGAAACATTCATATTTTAAAATCACATGGTATCTCTTCAAGTCGACCCTACTAATATGCATGTTAAAGAAGACAAAAACATCCCTCTTAAAGGACTATAGTGATACTACCATCATTTTAAAGTTTAAAGCAAAGGCTCAGTATGAATTAATGCCCAAACCCACACACACACAAGTTGCATTTTTCAATTTTGATTTACTGAGTTCTTTACTGTATGTGTTAATATGTATGTGCACCTATGTGTATTTTATATGTATATATAAAATACACATATTGAGTTCTTTATAGTATGTGTTTATATAAATGTGCACAGACACAACTATATATATATATAATACTTTACAGTATGTTTATATGTTGTTAATAGTTACACACATAATTTTCTTAGCAATGGAGCAGAATGGAAAATTCATTTAAAATGGATAATATAAAATGATATAAAGGGAAAAAAAAACCCTAAATAAGATTCTTACTTTAAGAGGTCAAGATTTATCAGAATGAAAATCTGGAACCATTTCTATTCTACTATAAACCAGAAGATCAATGAAAACTTTCTCTCTCCTCCAGAAAATCTGAAACTATTAGCCATCAATTTATCTATTAAAAGTATGAGGAGAACATTGTGAAAACTTGATCTCTCATACTTCCTCATTGGAGCTAAATGATATCTCATAGAAAGAAATTTTGGATAAGCTGACCTAACACAGTGTTAAAAATAATAAAAAAATTATTGAAAATTAATCAGTAATCTCCTAGTATCAAAAATAAAAAGTTAATATTCAGCACAACACAGAGGCAAGTCTCTAGTTAAAGTATCTAAGGCTTTTTTTTAAGACCTTGGAAAGGATTCACTTTTTTTTAATATTGATTTATTCATTTGAATGTCAGAGTTACAGAGAGAAACAGAACAAGACAGAGAGAGTTCTTCCATTCTCTGGTTCACTCCCCAGATGGCCCCAACAGTCAGAGCTGGGTCAGGCTGAAGCCAGAAGGCAGGAGCTTCTTCCAGATTTCCCACGTGGGTGGCAGGTGTCCAAGCACTTCGGACTTGAACCTGTGCCCATATGGGATGCCAGCATCACAAGTGGTGCCTCTACCCACTATGTCATAACAACACCGGCCCTACACTTCACATTTTATTACATTTATTTTTTAAGGAATACAAATTTCGTAAGTACAACTTTAGCAATATAGTTATTCTTCCCACCATATACCTGCCCTCTCACCCACACTCCCACCCCTTTTCCTCCCCTTCCCAGCCCCATTGTCCATTAAGACTCATTTTCAATTAACTTTGGACACAGAAGACCAACTTTATACTAAGTAAAGATATCAACAATTTGCACACAAACACACACAACAACTGTTTGAGAACTAGTTTTATAGTTAACTCTCATAATACAACTCATTGAGGACAGAGGTCCTGTATGGAGAATTGGTGCACAGTGACTAACTAGTTTTTTTTTTTTTTTTTTTTTTTTTTTGACAGGCAGAGTGGACAGTGAGAGAAGAGAGACAGAGAGAAAGGTCTTCCTTTTGCCGTTGGTTCACCCTCCAATGGCCGCCGCAGCCGGCGCGCTGCGGCCGGCGCACCGCGCTGATCCGATGGCAGGAGCCAGGAGCCAGGTGCTTTTCCTGGTCTCCCATGGGGTGCAGGGCCCAAGCACCTGGGCCATCCTCCACTGCACTCCCTGGCCACAGCAGAGGGCTGGCCTGGAAGAGGGGCAACCGGGACAGAATCCGGCGCCCCGACCGGGACTAGAACCCGGTGTGCCGGTGCCGCTAGGCAGAGGATTAGCCTAGTGAGCCGCGGCGCCGGCCAACTAGTTAGTTTAACAATGAACACTCTTATGTATGATGTCAGTGATCACTAGGGGATCTTGACATGAGCTACCTAGGCTATGGAAGCTTTTTGAGTCCACAAACTCTGTTAGTATTTAGACAAGGTCATAAGCAAAGTGGAAGTTCTACATCCTTCTTTGATGGTCACTTCTTTACACTGGGGTCTCACTCACAGAGATCCTTCATGTAGAACATTTTTTGCCACAGTGTCTTGGCTTTCCATGCCTGAAATGCTCTCACGGGCTTTGAGCCAGACCAGGAAGCCTTAAGGGCTGATTCTGAGGTCAGAGTGTAACTTAAAGTGATTGTCATTCTGAGTCTTCTATGTGGACTGCTTCCCATATTGGAACATTCTCTCCTTTTTAATTCTATTTAATTATTATCAGACACTTGATCCGATTTATATGATTAATTTAATACTTAATCCTATCTATATCTTCTCTTTAACACTTAATATGATCACTTTAACAATTAAGATGGCATTTTTACCACCAAGCTTAATGGGATTTGGAGTCCCATGACAAGTTTTTAAACTCTACCCTTAGAAGCAAGTCTGCAGGAATGTATGCAGAACTATACAGCTTTACAGTTACAAACTTCCTCTTCCTTTTAATTTTTTAAAAGTTTTTTGCAGTTATTGAGCCTGCCATAGCATTATTTATATATCTGATACACAACTTTTTTTAAAGATTTATTTATTTATTTGAAAGTCAGAGTTACACAGAACGAGGAGAGGCAGAGAGAGAGAGAGAGAGAGGTCTTTCATCTGATGGTTCTCTCCCCAGTTGGCCGCAACAGCTGGAGTTGCGCCAATACAAAGCCAGAAGCCAGGAGCTCCTTCTGGGTCTCCCACGTGGGTGCAGGGGCCCAAGCACTTGGGCCATCTTCTGCTGCTTTCCCAGGCCACAGCAGAGAGCCGGATTGGAAGTGGAGCAGCTGGGACTAGAACCAGCACCCATATGGGATGCTGGCGCGTCAGACTAGGGCGTTAACCCGCTGCACCACAGCGCCGGCCCCAATTCCCACTTTTATTCTGTACTGAGATCCATCTTCAATTGACTTTATACACATATGATGAACTCTTTGTTAAGGAAAGAGCTCAACAAATAGTATAAAAAAAAAACAAAAACAAAGAAACAAAACAAAAAAACAATGAAATTGTTCCTTGACAATCAAGACAAGGGCAGCTCAAGTCATCCCTTCTTGAAGTGTCAATTTCACTTCTACAGATTTCCTTTCAGGGGCTCTATTAGTTCTCACAGATAATAAATAACATATGGTATTTGTGCCTTTGGGACTGGCTTATTTCACTAAAATATAATGTTTTCCAGATTCATCCATTTTGTTGCAAAGGACTGGATTTGTTTCACTCTTTCTCTCTCTCTCTCTCTCTTTCACCGCTGAGTAGAATTTCATAGTGTACTTATCTCATAATTTCTGTATCCAGTCTTTGGTTGACAGGCTGATTTCAAGTCTTAGCTATTGTGAATTGAGCGGCACTGAGGTGCAGATAACTCTTCTGTTTGCTGATTTCATTTCCCTTGGGTTAATTCCCAGCAGTGGGATGGCTGGGTCATTTGGTGGGTCTATATTCAGATTTTGAGGTATTTCCATAATGTCTTCCATAGTGGCTTTACCAGTTTACATTCCCACCAATAGTGGATTAAGTTACCTTTATCCTCACATTCTTGTCTTATCTCTCCTCCTTTCTCTGTCACCCTACCTTTCAGAAAAACAAATGTTTTAAAAAATGTAATCAAAGACATTTGTCATACTTTATCTTCCTACCAGAAAAAAGTGAATAGATTCTGGAGAAAAATAATATGATCTAGAGCCTTTATAATTTCTAATACATAAGTTTAGCACTCTATTAAAAATTATCAAATATGACAGAAAGCATGAGCAAACAAATAAAAATCAAGAACTGATATATATCTATAGGTGACTAGATGTTAGACTTCATCAGACTTGCACCTTAAGATAACTATGATTAATCTGTTCAATAAAAAAGAAAAAAGTATTTCATCAAAGAACATAGGAAGAAATGAAAGCAAAATACATAAATACATGGATCTATTTCAATGTTTTAAAAACAATAACAACAACAATCTGTGTGTAGAGGGGTTAGTTGTTTTTGTTTTGTTTTGTTTTTGTTTTTGTTTTTTGACAGGTGGAGTGGACAGTGAGAGAGAGAGACAGAGAGAAAGGTCTTCCTTTGCCGTTGGTTCACTCTCCAATGGCCGCCGCGCACCGTGCTGATCTGAAGCCCGGAGCCAGGTGCTTCTCCTGGTCTCCCATGGGGTGCAGGGCCCAAGCACTTGGGCCATCCTCCACTGCCTTCCCTGGCCACAGCAGAGAGCTGGCCTGGAAGAGGGGCAACCGGGACAGAATCCAGCGCCCCGACCGCGACTAGAACCCGGTGTGCCAGCGCCACAAGGCAGAGGATGAGCCTAGTGAGCCGCGGCGCCGGCCAAGGGGTTAGTTTTAAGTACAGAATTAAGCACTTAATAAGACAAACAGACATAGGTCTCAGAGCTTCTCTGGCTCATTGCCTGAGAGCAGGTCCAGCCCCCAGGGTGCTCCCTAGCCCCTGCATTCTTAGGCCTGGTCCCCACCCGGTATTCTTCTCTACACCACTCTCTGCATTCTTTTCAACTAAACAGGCCGCAGAGAGGAAGCTCAGCTCTGCCCCCACCTCGAGGTCTTCACCTGGCTTATGCTCTATAAACCTAGAGTAACTAAAAATGTGCTCACTCTGTGTGCTGCTGCCAGTTAGCCATCTCTGCACACTTATTTTATCTGTTTTGGCTGGGAAGAGGAAGAGGAAAGGAGAGGAAAGAGGGGGAGGAAGGAAACCAGGAAAGCGACATATGGAATTAGTTTGAATAAGATACAAAGTCTACTTACAAGAGAAGCCCATTAAATATAAGGACTCACAAATAAAAGCAAAAGGACATAAAAGGCATACAATGCAAAGTAAAGCTAATGTGGCCATATTAGTATTGAAGTACACACTAGCAATAAATATTATTTTATAATTAATGAATAAATAAGTTTGATTTATAATAACAATGTTTAATCCAAAGTGAAAATGTAACAATATCAAATTTGCATGCACTTAATGACACAGCCTTGAAATACATAAAACAAAACCTAATGTAACTAAAAAGAAAAGTAGAGAAGTCTACAATCATAGGGGAAATTTTAGCAGATTATCATCAATAATTGACAGAAGAGATTACAAATAAGCTAGTAGTTAAAAAGATTAGAAAATGACTATTACAAAGTTTATTTTTAAACTGATTGTTTATTTATTTACAACTATTTGAAAGTGGGAGAAGGAGAAGGAGAGGGGGAGGGAGAGGGAAGGAGGAGAAAGAGTCGGGGGTAGAGAGAGAAAGAGAGAGAGAGAAATCTTCCATCTGCTGGTTCACTGGAATAGGCCAAGCTGAAGTCAGGAGCCTGGAACTCCACCCAGGTCTCCCTGTGAGCAGCAGGGACCCAAGCCTCTGAGCCATCCTCCTGTCTCCCAGTCTGCAAGAGCAGGAAGCTGGACTAGAAGCGGAATAACCAGAACTTCAGCGGCCACTCTGATATCGATGGAGACGCTGGAAGCAGCGTCCTAACCCAGTGCACGACACCTGCTCTACAAAGTTTATTTAGCTGACAACAAAACAGGACATAGGAATGTCATAGAGCAAGCAAGTCACAACAAACTTCAAAGTTTTGAAATAATACACAGTGTTTTCTCAGATCATAGTGAAAGTGAGCTAGAATTTCAATACCAAAAAGTAACTTTAAAATGATCAAATGTTATCAATCACAGAAATCAAAATGGAAAGTAGAAAACATTTAAAGCTAAAGACAAAAAATAAAAAATTAAAAGAATGCTACACGGCAATAAAATGTGATATATTAAAACTGCCAACTACTTCACATTAAAAAATACTGAACACTATGAGCAGATGTAAAAAATACATTATGCTACAGGAGAGAAGCCAGGTTCAAGTGACTATGTGCTAGATGATTTACTTATATTCAGTTCTAGAAAACAGAAACTAATATATAATAATAGTAACTAGGTGGAGAGATTATCTGCAAGGGTCATGAGGGAACTTGTGAGAGACATAAATGCTCAGCATATTGATTATGGTGTATTTTGAATGAGATTGTACAAGCATATATATTTGTCAACATTTATCAAACTTTACGGTTAGCATGGGTACAGTTATTATATATGTTTTATATCAATTATACTGACCTTAAAATTGAGAATCTAAGTACAGGAAAAAGAAACTTTGCAATGATGAATCTAATACAGTTTTTTTTTAATATTATTTATTTATTTATTTGACAGGTAGAGTTACAGACAGTGAGAGAAAGAGACAGAGAGAAAGGTCTTCCTTCCCTTGGTTCACTCCCCAAATGGCCTCAATGGCCGGAGCTGCGCGGATCTGAAACCAGCAGCTAGGAGATTCTTCTGGATCTCCCATGCGGGTGCAGGGGCCCAAGCACTTGGGCCATCCTCCACTGCCCTCCCGGGCCACAGCAGAGAGCTGGACTGGAAGAGGAGCAACTGGGACTAGAACCAGCACCTATATGGGATGCCAGTGCCTCAGGCAGGGGATTAACCTAGTGCACCACAGCGCTGGCTCCTCTATTGCAGGTTTTGTTGTTGTTGTTTTTTTTTTTGTTTTTTTTTTTTTTTTTTTTTAATTTGACAGGTAGAGTTATAGATAGTGAGAGAGAGAGAAACAGAGAGAAAGGTCCTGCTATAGCCGGCACTGTGCTGATCCGAAACCAGGAGCCAGGAGTTTCTTCTGGTCTCCCATGTGGGTGCAGGGGCCCAAGCAGTTGGGCCATCCTCTGCTGCCCTCTCGGGCCACAGCAGAGAGCTGGACTGGAAGAGGAGCAACCGGGACTAGAACCTGGCGCCCATATGGGATACCGGCGCCACAGGCGGAGGATTAACCAAGTGAGCCCTGGCGCTAGACTCTAATGCAGTTTTAAGAGCAATTTGTAGCCTCTGATGTATCTATTAGAACAGGAGAAAGGCTAAAAAAAAACATTGATTTAAGCATTCATCTTAAAAACCAAAAAAACAAAAAAAAAAAAAACAAAAAAAAAAAAAAACAAACCACCAGCAAAGTAAACTCAAAGAAAGTAGAAGAAATGAAATAATGAAAATCAAGGGTAGATACAACTGTATCAATGAAATAGAAAGCAAATATGCAACATATAAAATCAACAATGCCAAAGTAGACACTTGGTAAACTGACAAGCTCCTCCTGAAATAAGGAAATAAAAGGGTCAAGAGAGCGAAGACAAGTTAGAAGCAGAACAAAGTTGGAGGCCTAACACGACCAGATACTCAGACATACCATCTCTAGTAGCTGATACAAAGCTACTATAATTGTATTAGAGTGCTGTTAGTACAGAGATAGACACATAAATCAATGGAAAGGAATGGCTCAGAAGTAACCACACACACACATGGACCCGACTCACGACAACGATGCTGCAGCAAAACGGTGGGGAAACTGTGCTTGTTCAAAACCAAAGCTGGATAAACTGGTGATATATATGGGACAACATGAACCTTGACTTCTACCTCACAAGAAATTCCATTTTAAATGGATCATAGTCCTCAATGTAAAAAGCTAAAGAGTAAAATTTCTAGATTACATCAGGGAACATTTTCCTGGCTCTAGGTTAAGCAAATATTTCTTAAGCAGGACACAAAAAAATACCAACCATGAAAAGATTTATAAAGTGGATCCCCTTAAAATTACTAACTTCTGTCCATCAAAAATACCACTGAGAGTGAAAATGCAAGCCATAGAGAAATATTTGCAACATACGTGAATATATCTGAAAAACAACTTGTATCCAAGACACAGAGAAAAATTCCTACAGAACAAGAGAAAAGTCAATTGTAAAACTGAGTAGACAACAGTCTTGTCATGAAAGAGAATACCCAACTGGCCACCAAGCATGTGCAAAGATACTTATTCTCAGAAATGCATTGGAAACCACGAAGAGAAACCACTGCACATCCTCCAAAATGGTTAACATTTACAAGTTCACCAAGTGCAGCAAATGGAATTCTTACACATTTGCTGATGGAATGCAAATGGAAGAACTTAAATTTACAATGCACAAAACAAATGTATACATTTGAGTACCAGAGCATTAAGTATACAAAAGTGTACGTAGAAACATTATTCATAATAGCTAACATCAGAAACAATCTAAGTAAGAACAGAAAGATACTACATTGTGGAATCTTAATTACACAACGATGAAAATAAAAACTACTGCTATATGCCATAAAATGGGTAAATCCACAGTCAACATGGATGACTTTTAGTCAATGCAATAACGTGACTGATATCATCGATGAATCTCGGTCTCATAGGAAAAAGGATTTAGAGACAAAAAGGTCTATATTGCATACTATTTTCCTTATAGCATACAAGGAGGCAACACAAATGAATGAACATGGGTATCAGAATAGCAGTCACCTCTCGGGGAAGCAGTAACTGGCAGGGATATAAAGGAGATTCCTGGGAGCTGGTGAAACTCTTTACCTCTATCCTGCAGCATACACAGTGCGCTCACTTGGTAAAACTCACTGAGTTTCGCCCTTAATCTCTGTGCACTTCACTATAGGTACTGTGTGCAATAGATCTAATTAATTTTTTGAATGGTGACAGTGAGATCTAAATGACCTTAGGGAAACTATTTTAAATGAAGATAAAAGCTTCAATTAAAAAAAAAAGATGCTGGCCGGCACCGTGGCTCACTAGGCTAATCCTCCATCTGCAGTGCCAGCACACCGGGTTCTAGTCCCGCTTGGGGCACCGGATTCTGTCCCAGTCGTCCCTCTTCCAGGCCAGCTCTCTGCTGTGGCCCAGGAGTGTGGTGGAGGATGGTCCAAGTGCTTGGACCCTGCACCCCATGGGAGACCAGGAGAAGCTCCTGGCTCCTGGCTTCAGATCAGCGCGGTGTGCCAGCTGTAGCAGCCATTGAGGGGTAAGCCAATGGAAGGAAGACCTTTCTGTCTCTCTCTAACTCTGCCTGTCAAAAAAAAAAAAAAAAAAAAAAAAAAAAAAAAAGATGCTGCCTTCTCACAGTTTGACTACAAAAAAAGGACAAAGTCTGTAAATATGATATCCATTTTCCATATTTTAGAAATCTCAAGGGTCTTATAAAGACCTTTAAAGGCCCTAAGCATTAAAGGGATAATGGTAACAATCCCCTAAATGTAGTTCAAATAACCTTCTGAAACAGGAATAATAAATACATGTTCAAATTAAATAACTTCTTTTAAGAATTTTAGGTTCTAAGATTTTAGATTAAGTCATCAAAATGGAACTCATTTGTATTTTGGAGCACCTGTTAATGTGCCCTTGGTCTGTCTTCCGAGCAGTCTTGTACTGGCTGTCCCAGAAAAAAATTAAGTGAAGCATGGATCTTGTCTAGTAGCCTGATCAGACTCCACTGCTGGGGCCAGTGCTGGGGCCAGCGCTGTGGCGTAGCGGGTTAACGCCCTGGCCTGAAGCGCTGGCATCCCATATGGGCGCCAGTTCAAGTCCCAGCTGCTGCACTTCCAATCCAGCTCTCTGCTGTGGCCTGGGAAAGCAGTAGAAGGTGGCCCAAGTCCTTGGGCCCCTGCACCTACATGGGAGACCCAGAAGAAGCTTCTGTCTCCTGGCTTCGGATTGGTTCAGCTCCAGCCATTGCAGCCATCTGGGGAGTGAAGCAGCGGATGGAAACACCCCCCACCCCCGCATCTGTAACTCTGACTTAAATAAAAAAAATAAAAAAACAAAACACTGGTGACCCTGATCTTCTATTTATTATTTTAAAATTTTATTTATTTGAGTGTTAGACAAAGAAAGAACAAAACAGACTCAAAGTCCTGTCAGCTAGTTCACTCCCCAAATGACGGTGATGGCTGGGGCTCAACTAAGGCCGAAGCCAGGCACTGGGAACTCAATCCCTCTCCCACATGGGCTGCAGGAACCCTGCTACACTGTCTCCCTGCGTCCGAATTAGCAGAAAGCTGGAGTCAGAGATGGAAGCAGCTATTCAACCTAGACTCTCAATATGGCAAACGGTATCTTATCTACTAGGCCAAATGTCCATCTGTATCATTATTTTTGGTAAGATTTTATATAAATAGGGTCTTTTTTTTACATTTTAATATGTAGCTTGACAAAATATATTTTCTAGCCCTCCAGATTTCATTTATGATAATGTTAAGGTTCACTTGTCATTCCAATGCTGGTCCAGTAACAGTGAGAAAAACCCACCATCATACATCTAGAGTTAGTACAACTGCCTTAAAGCTTCCCAATGTCATCATTTTCATCTGTGTGCTACAGGTGAGTGCTGCTTAAACTTTTCGAGGACTTGTTAGAACAGAGATGCAGTTTTTATTTCCAAGATAACTGCAATGAATAAACGGGCCAGCATGGCAGTACAGCAGGTTAGGCTACCTCCTGCAGGGCCGGTATCCCACACAACTTCTGGTTCAAGCCCTGGCTGCTCCCACTTCTGATCCAGTTCCCTGTTAATGTATCTGGGGAAGCAGCAGGATGATGGCCCAAGTGTGTGGGCCCCTGCCACCCATGTGGGAGACCTGGATGGGGCTCCAGGCTCCTGGCTTTATCCTGGCCCAGTGCAATCATCTGGGGAGTGAACCAACAGATGGAAGATCGATCTCTCTTTCTTCTATCTCCGTCACTCAATGGCTATGTAATTTTAGACCAGTATCTTAACTTCTCGGGATTTCATGTGTAAAATGCGGGCAATTCTATGCTCCCTTCAGAGTTACTACACGAATCAAACAACGTGTACCAGAGTGCTTCCTGAACCAGGGCTTCACAAGCACCTGCTATTGCTTTTGTGACTGTATCAATCACATTAGGAAGGGTCTCAGCACTCATTTTTCTGGAAGGAAGCTAGTTTTCACTGAGAACATGCCGCTGCTCCCGAGGCCTGCTGAAGCCGCTTCATTCGCCTTCGCTAGAATCTGTGGCCTCAGGAGTTGCAGGGCTCCTCGGCAGCCCCTGTGTGCATCCACTTTAGAAGCTCTCAGAATTCAAAGCAGCCCGCCAGAAACTCTAGGGAGAGTTAGAAGTCACACAGAGAATAGGAAAACCTGCAGATCTTCCAAGGGCTCCCCGGGTCCCCCAAGGTACTGCTTGCTCCAAACTAAACTCCTGTGGGCCCACTTTGACCCAAGAATACCCATAATGTCCCATCACAGAGTCTTTACTCTGAGTCAACCAGATTTCAAAGGTATAAATAGGAGTTTTCCGCAGGTTGCTCACTGTCAGGAAACTGGGCTACATTCAGTAAAACGTGGCCCACAATTTGTTCAGTAAATGCTCTCATTGAAACTGGGGCTCGTACAATTACTTCAAGGGAAGAGAGATGAATTACAAATAGTCAAATAGCTTGAAAATTGCATTGAAAAACCTGTCAACTCACTGGAAATTAATTTCCCATATAGCTACAGAAACCTCCTAGGTTTAGAAAATAATACAATGTACAATTGTATCTTATTTTGATCATTTCCATTCTTCAGAATTACACTGCAAATTACTCATAAGTATCAAAATAATCCCTGAAATGCTCTAGTTTTTGTTAAAAAATCCAATTTTTCTTTGACAAAAAATAATTGATAAGACATGTGCTAAGTTTATTTTGTCCACCCACAGAACCAGGTATCCCTCTTTCTGTAACATTTTCAACCTCTCCTATTAAATTCATAGTAGTAGTCTCTTTTGCAGAAAGCAGGTGCTCTAATCAGAAAATTAGGTAAAGTGATAGCACAAATTAAATTAGACACCAAAAGTCATTCCAGTCTATCATGTCGTACGCGACAATTTAACTGCTGACTATCACTGGTCTTAAGTCTTACTAAATGCTCTGTTTGATGTGAGCAGACCCAAAAACAGTAACAGAAAGCCAGGTAAAGTCTTCAAGTCAAAGCAGACACCTTTGACATTAAGAGAGCTAATACCTGACATGGTTAAATGCGCCAACTATGTGTTATGTTTTAGGGGGAAAAGTTTAAACAACACTTAGAGAATTATAGTAAACTGGAACCTGAAAATTATCTCGGACTCCATATCCCTTTCTCAGGAGGAAATCCAAAAAATCACTTTCCCAGTATTAGATCTGCGCTTAGTGAACCAAACAGAGACAGAGCCTGATCTTTATGTCCAGTCCTTGAAACTGTATCAACCTATTTCCTAACTTAAAACGGGTTTTACATCATGTGGGAATTAGAAAAAGGCTGAACTAGCCAGTCACACGGTAGATCTATTTTCAGATTTCTGAGGAAACTCCACAATGTTCTCCACAGTGGTTGTACAACTTTACATTCCCACAATTTATCCAGAGGAAATCAGCGTATGGAAGAGGTAAGTGTACCCCCGTGTTTACAGCAGCTCAACTCACAGTAGCTAAAATATGGAATCAACACAGATGTCCATCAACTGATGACTGCAGCAAGAAACTGTGGTATATATTCACAATGGAACGCCACTCAGCTTTAAAAAACAAAAAAATAAAAAAAAAGAAATTCTGTCTTTCGCAACAAAACGGATGCAATTGAAGGCCATTATGCTTATTGAAATAAGCCAGTCACTAAAAAGACAAACATGTGTTCCCTGATTTGTGGTAACTAATATACAGAGTACAAAGAAACATAATATATGTGAGTTAACTGACATTCTGAGATTTGATTATTGTTTATAGCCCTTGTCTCTAACTCCTGAGGAACAGTAGTTTTTCTACTTCCTACCTGTTGAATTCTTTATTTATTGGAGGGTTGATCTAGTGATTACAAGGAAAATTCAAAGTATGTCATTGTGAAAATTATAAGAAAAATAAGAAGGAAGATGGAAGATGGGAGGGAAGGTACACTGGAAAGTATCATTATACACTGAAAACTGCACATATGAAGTACAGGAAACTCGCTCCTTTATAAATAATTTTTAAAAAAGAAAAGGGCTAAGGAGACTTCATGTAATGGTATACTCTTCCTTCCTCTCAAGGACATTCCTTGAAAATATAATATTTCTCTAACTAACAGGAAAGACAGGGAAGAAGGGAAAGATCAAACATTTTCTCTTGCACAGATATGAGTGTGCAAACCTTCTTGACTGCGAAACCTGTGAATTCCACTGTTACACTTCTGGCTCAACTTCTCCATTTAAACTTAGGACAACAAACGAAACTTTAAAGCACTGCAATTTCCTCCTACTCTGAAAAAGATATTAAGAGCTGAAATTGGAATTGACAGGGCCATTAAAACATGACAGTAAGTTTTTCACAGTCCTCCCTCTAATCTGACAGTTTAGATCATTTCTCATTTCGCCAATGCCAGAGAGAACTTTCCAGTTACAAAGTCAGACTGCTGTACCCTTGAAGCTAGAGCTGGCTTCTCAGCTTACTGTAACTGAGACTTCTACCTAATTTTTGCTCCATTTTAGAGCATAGCATTTTGTATCTTTAGTACAGGATCAGCAATAAGGAGCTGTCAGAAATAAATGAGGTAATATATATGATAGTACTCTCAAATACGAAATTATTAAAAGACACAGAAGGCACTATTTTTTTAAAAAGGTCTATAATTGTGTTACTGGTGTAAGTAAGATCTACTATCCTTAGTGGTGAATCATTCAATGTGTTTTCTCTAAAATCAGGAGCAAGACAAGGATGTCTATTTCATCACTTCATTTTGACCCTATATTGGAGGGTAGTCAATGCAATAAGACAAGAAAAAATATAAAAAGAATAAGAATTATGAAAAAGCAAACCTATCTGTATTTATAGAACAAAGTAACTGTTACAAGATCAAGATTTAATAATGCTTAATCAGTTCTACCCAGGGTATCCAAATTGGAAATGCCAAGACACACTGTTGAGTGTGAAGTATCATGTAGGAAAACTAGCACAGGTGGACTAAAGTCAGTGTCCTTAAAAAGTCACAAGTAAATAGTTTTAAGGGGTATTGAAAGGGGGGTATGAAACCAAAGATTTTGACTCAAATTGGGGAAGAAAAGCAAAGCAAAATTGGGAGCAGAAGCTTTAGAAGAATATTCAATTCTGAATTATTCACAAGTATATTATCCTATTTGTGAGTTGTCACTACCTCCTAAGGTTTCCTGGCAGGAGCGCTGGACAATGAAATACCTGTAGACCAGGAAGGGAAGAAATCAGGTCAAGCACAAACCAAGTGATCCAAATAGTAGGACCCCAGAAAAATCTGATCTAACATTTGCTGATAGGAGAGGATTTCAAGCAGTTCAAGTAAAATGGAATTAAAATATACACTTTATTTCTCAATATAACCTCCATCAAGTTCAACAGTTTCTATAAGTAATGATGCCAGCCATATAGTCCATGTTAATGTAGCCCTTTTTTTTTTTTTTTTTTTTTTTTTTTGACAGGCAGAGTGGACAGTGAGAGAGAGAGAGACAGAGAGAAAGGTCTTCCTTTGCCATTGGTTCACCCTCCAATGGCCGCCGCGGCCAGCGCTCTGTGCTGATCTGAAGCCAAGTGCCAGGTGCTTCTCCTGGTCTCCCATGGGGTGCAGGGTCCAAGCACTTGGGCCATCCTCCACTGCACTCCTGGGCCACAGCAGAGAGCTGGCCTGGAAGAGGGGCAACCGGGACAGAATCCAGCGCCCCAACCAGGACTAGAACCGGTGTGCCGGCGCCGCAGGCAGAGGATTAGCCTAGTGAGCCACGATGCAGGCCAATGCAGCCTTTTTATTTTTAACATGAATTACTGAAGAACAAAGATTAAGAATTTCTAAGATTAGGAAACAGAAATCAGAATGAGCAAATCAGCACTGTAAGATGGAAACCCAATTATTTCCCATCAAAGCTCTTACAAAGGAAGCAGGTATTTGATGTAGCAGTTAGACTCCGGTGTCTCATACTAGAATATTCAGATTCAAGTTGACCTTCAGCTCCTGACTCCAGCTTTCTGCTAATGTAGACCCAAGGAGGCAGCAGCGATGGCTCAAGTAACCGGGTTCCTGCCACGCACTTGGGAGCCCCGGATACAGCTGCCAGCTCCCACTGTCGGCCCAGTACTGCTCACTGCGAACATTAGGGGCTGAACTAGTGGATTGGAGCTTTCCTTTCTACATCTTTCTCTGTCATATAAATAAATAAATGAACACTCAGATGATTTTTGGGGAGGTGGGGAGTGTTTAGCCCAGTGGTTAAGCCACCACTTAGGATGTCTGTACCCCATATTTGAGTGCGTGGGTTCCAGTCTCAGCTCTGCTCCTGATTTCAACTTCCTGTTAATGCACACCCTAAGAGGCAGCAGGTGATGGCTCAACTGTGTGTTCCTGTCATCCATGTGGGAGACAGACTGAATTCTTGACTTCCGGCTTTGGCCTAGAACTGCCCACAATGTTTTGGGTGTTTAGGAAATGAGCCATCAGTTTGGAGACCTCTGCTTCTCTCTCTCTCTCTGTTCCATTACTGGTTCACTCCCTAAATGCCCAAAGGCTGAGACAGGCTAAAACCAGGAGCCAGGAGCTCCCTCATGGTCTACGACATCTGTGGCAGGGACGCAAGCACTCCAGCCATGACCTGCTGTCTCGCAGAGTATGCATTAGCAGGAAGCTGGATAGGAAGCCTAGACAAGACAGAATCCCTGGCACTCTGATTTAGGCTGATGGCATCCCAAGTGGTATCTCAACCCACTGTACCACAGCGCCTGCCTCTTATCCCGTCTTAAAATGAGTCACCCATTTGTTAAGTGGTGATTCCTTTTGGGCATTCTCCCCATAAGCTTTCGTAAAACATCAATGGTTTCACCATTTTTCCACCCAGGCTTCATTGTCAATTTGATGTTTGTTCTTCCTCCAATTTCAAAAGAATTCATGTTGTTTTGATAGGGGCTCTTTTCACACTGACATTTCATTTTTTATAGTGACTCAAATTAGATTTTGTTCAGATATGTTATGACAAGTTAGTTCAAATTTATTTTGGTGCACAAACAATTTGAAAGTCATGCACAAGCTTTCACAGTTCAGACTTTCTATTAACTTTCTGAAGACCCCTTGCACCTCAACTCACCTCTATTATCAAAGACCACTGAAATTATTACGTATACCTATTTGAGTACAGTATTAAAAGCTGTGTAACTTCTATTTCCTATCTTGAATACTATTTTGTTTTTCCTATCTTCACAAAATTTAGCAAAATTTAAGCTAAATACTTGTCAATGATAAAGTACCTTAAATCTACATTTTCATGTTCATCACTGAGAGCTTTAAAACCATCTAATAGTTGTAAAATGTACACTTATAATCTAAAATGGCTATAAGAACTGTGTGAATGTATTGATAAATATTTTTGAATAAACTCATGGTTTATCATTATCGACAAAGTCTAAGCAAAAGGTATGTCCTATTTGAAGGTGTTAAACATTTTATCTTTGTATTTAGCAATGTTTCAGATATTTCCTCTCTCGATATTATATAATGAGTCAAATACTATTTTTACTACAATGGAGCAAAATTGTAAGTCAGAGGCAACAAGCACATAGAACCATCTGTTTCAGTTCTGTGAAGAAAATAGCTAGCATCAATCAGAGACGATCTAAGGGGAAAGTCACTGACAGGCTGAAAAAAATGCTAAGGAAAAAAACAATGTTATAAAATATGCCATAAGTCAAATTTCTCTAAATAAGTTTAGAAACTATACACAATTTGCCATATTCTTTAAGCCAGAAGCTAATAAGCCTCTAGTAGAAAAAAATTAATAATTACTTTTGCCTTTTACAAGCATATAATGAATATATTATACATTTTCTATGATGTCCAAGGCATGTTTTTTAGTATTTTTTGAAAACCAGTTGATCACTTTCCAGAGATCAGTATATGCTCTTATTTTAAGCTATTTCCGTACTTTTAGCTCTGAATGACACATCCACAGAAAATTAGATGCCTGATTAGTGTATATTTATAATCCTCTAAGATGTTCAGGTCAAAAACAATGAGAGAGATTGAGAGAGGAAGCAAAAAAAAAAAAAAATCACAGGAGTGGGAAGATGGCTAAACCACCAACATGCAAGGAAGATTTTAATGAAAGCTATGCCATTTGCAGAAATAAACACCATCCTACTTGGTTGGTACATGTAGGCGAGAGCTTTTATAAGTGTGTTTTTTTTAAAGAGTAAATATAAAATGAAATAGATTTGTGAGTATATCTCCAACTCCTACTAGGTAATTTTTCCTGCTCATTAAAAAGGCTACTTTGACTACTCAGGATTGATTACATAATTTACAAGTGAGTCATGGTATTTGCTATTTCTCTATATCATTGCAGGATCTTTGTGTGGTTCAGTATTCACTAACAATCTCCACTGGAATGCTACATAGGGATGATGTGAGTCTTTCTTATTCTTCTGCATTTCTGATATCACCTTGAGAATGGGATAATTTGTAGGCTCTTCTTCGCTGACACAGAATCTTTTGTATCCAAAGCAAAGCACACTGACTGAATATCACGGAACAGCTCCTTTCCAGACCCACTAATAACGAGGAAGAAAGGTACAGAATGGGACATAAGGGCTACACAAGATGTATGACGCAGCCTAAGTCAGAGAATATCAGCAACGTCAGAGACCTTGTCAGATTCAGCAACTGGCCCCACACCACTTCTTACGCTCGCCTAACGTCAAAAACTGAGACAAGCGACACGTCACCTTGGTAGAAGGGCAGACACATCTGGAACCCCTGTAAGTTTTTTAGCACAGCTGAAGAGAACCCTCGATTCTTTTCCCGCTATCAGGGGTGTCTGAAGCCACACTGTGCCTCACCCTCACAGACAGGCAGGATACACAGCCTATACGTCATCCCGTAGCCTCAGTACTGAGGATCTTTTGAAAGCGTATGAGTGACCCAGAGAACACAGGATAGCACAAATAAGAAACAAAGACAGAAAAAAAACTAACAATCTGCAAGGTGAGGGCCCTACCTTGCAGATTTTGTACAGCGATTCCTGACCGTCTCCTCCAGTATCTTTAAAGTAATCATGCGCGGGAAACGTGCGGTGGATGTCTCGAGTGATGACGCTCTCCTGGGCTGAGTCCTACAGGGGGAAAAGACTCGGTATTAGTGTACAGTTTCTCCTCTATGATGAAAAAAGAGCACACAGTAAAAACAATCGAATAATACAGAAAAAATAACTCAAAAGAAACGTGCCTTCTACCCTGTACCCATATTCCCACCTCCCAGAGAGGTTACCAGTGGTCTCTTTGGTGCCTTCACCCATCTACCTCTAGGTGGAAGGGTGAGCATGAGTGCTCATGTGGGGGGCGGGGCAGAGAGGAAGGGAACCTCACACACACATCTCCACAGAACCAAGCAGTCTGTTCCTGTCACTAATGCAATAAAGTATAGAACGTTCCTCATCAAGACATGCAAATGCGTCTCTTTCTCTTTAGGAGCAGTTGCTAAAAAGAACAAAGACTGTCTGGCTATAAATATATCAAAAACTTACTTAACATTCTCCTAGTAATGACTTTTTTGCATGTTTTCCTATTTGTATAACAAACAGCACCAGAGGAAACTTTTCCATACATAAACCCTGCATATAATGTTCAAGGACAGATTCCCAGAGAAGGAACTAGGACAAAGGACACGCGTTCCTGATTCTGATTCTAGTGCTCCCACTACCAATACGGACTCTAAACAACAGCAGAGTGCGTGCTTCTCCACACCTGCCCAATACGGCACTAATTACTAATTACTAATTACTAATTACTAAACCTTTGGCTATCTGATACATAAAAACTCAGACCACAGTCACATAAAAAGGAAAATACTATCATTGCTTCAGCCCTGCTAGGTCAAATGCTCCAAATATTCCACAAAATTTTAAAAACAAACAAAAAATCCCTACAGGCTACTCTGCTAAGATAACATATGCCTTAAGACAAACCTCAAGATTTTTTTATGACAGATTCTGGAAACAGAAGCTCAAAACTGAGTAAAATTCTAAGCTTTATAAAAACTATTAGTCATCCACTTGATTTCACTTTATTCTTGGAAATTTTGTTTATCTGTTTAAATGTCAAGAAAACAGGATGGGTCTTTCAACAACCCTTATGATGAAAATATTTTACACAATTCAAAGAAGCATCAAAGACTACTAATTGCAAATTAAAACTATTATTTAACATCTTGCCTCCATAAAGATTTGAACAAATCTGCTCTTTCACTCTCAAATAAAGAAAGAAATATTCAGTCTATGAGTTTCTTTGATGAATGTTATTTCCCTTTCTCTTTATAGCTGGGAAGTATAGAAGAAGAATGGGGCAGTTGATGAACTAAGTGAAGTCAGTACTCTCTCTTGCTGGCCTTTTTCACTTCAGGGGCTGTTTCATGCTGGGTGGTAATTAGGTCTTATGTCATGTAGAGAAAGAAAGGAAGTGAATGGAAAAGTTCCAAAGTTGCCCGTGAACATCAAACATATTACATATCAGCCCAGAGTCCGAGAGTTTACACTTGCAATAAAATGCTAAAGGTGAATAAAAATGGAATTTTTTAAAAAAATTACCACATTTAAACAAAAGGACACCAGAAAGTTTAAATTTGCTAAGGTAAAAGACAAAGAATACTGGGGGGTAGGTAGGATGGTGAACGAGGGAGACTGCAGAATATTTATTTAATCTGACCTGGAGTCTAAATATGAAAATCTGGTAACCAGGTAGACCAAAATTTCACTGGCTAGGCTTTTTCCAATAGAAGAATTCTTTTTCAAACACAAATTGGCTGCACTTAGTAACTTCTTGAAAAGATGATCAATGACAGAGTTACTACTGCCATTACTGAACTGTTTCAGGGAACATGTCCAGTGGCTCACAAGATATTTTGTGTTTTTCTGAATGTTAACAGAAAAGTCCTTAGACTATATTCTCAAGAAATCGCTTACATATTTAGCTGATGTTGTGTCTAAATAGTACCATCGGTGTCAATCGGAGATTGATAAAATTTTAAAAATTCTAGAAAGTAAATTAGTCTATTTGCAGAATCAGGAGTGATTGTTTCCCTGTGTGTACTGCATCTTCCTGGTTTGAGACACAGGGCTGGGGGACATCATGGAGCAACAGTTCAGTCTCTCATTTCAGCACCTGCATCCACACTGGAGAAGCAGGCTTTGTGTTTCGGTACTACTTTCAACTCAGTTTCCTGCCAGTGCACCCTGGGAAGCAGCAGATGATGTCGCGAGTACCTGGGCCCCAGACACCCACGTGGGAGACAGCAATGCAGTTCTGCACTCTTGGCTTCTTCTGGCCCAGCCCTGGAAGTCGCACACCTTTGGGGAGCGAACCAGCACGTGGGAAATTCCTATCCCTGTTTGTCTGTCGGCCGCTGCCGCCGCCACCGCACACGCTGGCTCTCTCTCGCTCTATCAATCTCGCTCTCTCTCTATCGATATCGCTCTCGCTCTTTCAATTAGATAGCAAAAAAATTAAAATTAAAAAAGGATGAAAACAAAATCATCAACTTTTACTTCCTTAAATTTTCTTTCCTATGATTACTTCTAAATGCTTTCTCACTTGTGTGTTTCTAGAGTCTTCTTAGATATGTTGCTTTCAGTTGGCTAAGAGAGTGATTTCTGACACTTCACTTCATAGACTAATTAATCAACTTTGCCACAGTGTTCACTCATCCATCTCACATACATGAAGGCTGAGAGTTATAATAAGCTGACTAATAGGAATAACATTGTGTGTTAGAGTAGCGAATACTCTAAGGAACAACAACTATGTTCGAAGTAAAAGCTAAAGTTAACCTACGAGTTTCCAAACACTTGAGAGTAGAAACAGTATCAGGAAATCACATCTAATCCTCCAAAATCACTCTCTCTCACTCATTCAACAGTTATGTGAGTCAGGGAGGGATAAAGCCTAACCCTCTATTAAAGGAGAACCTACACTGATATTTTTTCCTTTTTAAACTTATTCCACTTGTACTAGTTAATTTTAACCAGAAATAAAATAAGAAGAGAGGAAGGACAAAAAAAAAAAAAGGCCAAAAAATTCATCATTTCAGTGTACCAAGTTAAAAGATTTCATGTGGAAGTATTATATTTCTGTATGGCTACAACCAACGCTGATGAGGTCGTTTTCCTGGAAGGCTCCCACCAGCAGGAGCTCCCTAGGCCTTGCCAATCGACTCCGAAACAAGACAAGGGAAGACCCACTCCTTCCTGGGCGGCTCCCTCACCACTGCCGCGACTTACAACTGGACCCACAATTCACTTCTCAGTAGATGCATTCCCACTGCGTGCCACAGAACCCAAAACGGTGGCTCGGCAACTCTGGTGCCAAACTCATTGACGATCTTCCCTTTCCTTGCTCAATACCTCTAGCGTCTCAGACAAGAGACTTAGTATTGCTAAACTTGTTTCCTCGCCTATAACGTGGGATGATAACAGGAAAAGTATGTTTCATTTAAGGTAAACAAGTATGTAAGCTGCTTAAAATGCTGCCTAATCTAAGTACTATGAAATATTATTACTCACAATTATTAACTTTATTATTCCCCTTCCTTAAAAATCATTATTTGACTAAATTTTTTGGTGCACATATACTTTAGACATCCTTCTGTATTTGTACACTTCAAGTAATACACAATTATTTTTCTTTGGCTATCATAATCACTGTACTTATGAAACCAGTTCTCCTCAAGATTTACAGCATGATGATAAATACCTGTACACATTGTTTTTAATTTTCTATTATGTATCTTATCTATTTCAAATTATTCTTGTTTCTATTAATCCATTTGTTAAAGCACAAGTGGACAGTTATATCAATACAATACCATTCTGAGCAACTCATACTGTGACCCAAGCTGTACGCAGAGCCCACACAACAGAGCAAGGCATATGCAAAGATACCCCAAAGGAGAAAGGAAAGGGGAGAGTAGAACAAAACCTAAATCCGCCAGAGCAGCTGCCAATTCCATCATTACTTTAGAATTCAGCTTTTAAGTAACAGAGAAGGGTTGGAGTCATGGTTACTAAGAGGACAAAGGCCACTGTCACAGCTACAAGCCTCCTTCTGAACCATCACCACTAAGAAAGTAACTTGTAGGCAAAGTCCTTGACACCATCCTTTCTCCTGCCTTAGGCAGCTGGGGCCATGCAAGAAGCTGACTCAGACTACAGAACAGGGAGAGGTTTGCAATAAGGTCTGAAAAGATTTTATCCCCCAAACTCTACACTCTGAAACACCAGCATGCAGAAACTAAACCACCTTTCACGGATTCTCTTGAATCTTCAAACCATTACATCATGAGTCTAAACTTGTCCTCACAAAAGATCGTAGTCTCTTCCAGATAAAATCCATGGTCTAACAGAAGATATAATTGAGTTTGTGGAAGATCAGTATAAAACCAACTGTAAGAGGTACTGATAAGCAGCTTGATTAACTTTTGATCATTCTAAAGCAGTTCAGTTCAGAGGCTGCTATCAAGAGCGCTGCAGGAGCCGTCTCCCCAGTACAACTTATGCACCCTGACACGTTTGTAATTCTTTTACTCCTGTGTGAAGACAGGCATCACTTACTTATGAGAAAGACACAGAGGCAGCATTCCAGTGCCAACAAGTACTAGGAAGATAATGTGGATGACCACAGCCGTTACTTCTTTGTGAAATAACTTCTGGGCTGTCAAGCATGAGGTAGGTATTTTAGTGAAGCTGACTACATAAAAGTCATACAAAAGTAATATTCTGACAAATGGGCACCTCCTCTGTACCTTGATTTGCCCGATTTAAAAAACTATGAGTGCATCTTTTCTCACTAAACTTCATGGCCAAACTCAAAGTAAAAGCTGCATCTTTTCTTCACGTGGAGCACAAAATTATTTTAGCTTTATAAGCCCTATGCCAATCTGCTGGTGCCATTAAAAATATGAACACAGAACATTCTAGTCATAATCAGTCAGCAGATTGAGCTTGAGAATCCTGGCCTTAACAACATGCCCACAGGGAGCCCCCTTCAGTTCTACGTCTGTCCCAAACTGGCCCGCGCACATGTTCCTGAAAGCAGATGGGTCTGGGGTGGTAGGTCTCATGTATGCACCTTACTGTTTGCCCAGACGCAAAGATGAAGAATGAAAGGAGAAAACAGAAAAGTATAGTCCAGTTTCAAAGGTGCTACTGCAATCATGAGCTGGAACAGTAACACAAAAGAGCGGGTCACTGGCATCTCTGAAACTTGGAAATGGGGGGAGGCCTCATCGTAAGTGTGCTAAGATCGAAGCAAAGAAATAAACCTTGGCTAAATCATCTAGCGAGCAAGCTGCTACGCAGGCAGTGCACACCTAAGCTGCCAAATGCGACGAATCAAAGCCAGAGCCAAAGGTCAAGAGCACAAGCCAGCTCCGTCTTCGTGCAGAAAGAAACCCCTGAAGGGAGAACAGCAGCAAGGCAAAGCACAGGCAGGTGAGAGCAGGGAGGAGGAAGGTATTTATAGACCAGTCGATATTCATGATGGGTGCCTCGACCTGAAGGGACTTCTAGCACAGAAGGGGAAGGCAGCCGAACAAAACAGAACATTCCCTTGGGACCAGCAGACTAGAGACACTGCAGCCCATGGGCACAGCCTGGGTTTCGGAGAGATCCTACAGAATCTAGGTCAGAGTCAGGAATAACTCTCCACTGGATGTCTGGGGTTACTTTGAGACTCCCCACACACCTATCAAGCACGCTGTGCCATAACTGGATATGCTTTAATTCTCAGGGCTGCTGACTGCTCATCAGCCCCAAAGTAAGGGTTCGATTGGAGCACTCGGCAGTTTTGGAACGCATAGCAATAGGCAACAATAACCTTTCAGCTTGGTAGAATGAGTACGTTAACTAAACTCCATGCTCAGAGTTCCCAAAGTCAGATGCTTCTAGCTTTCCACTTTTTTAAAACAAGTAATTAGTTTGTATCAAAATTTTTTTTTAAGATTTTATTTATTTATTTGACAGGTAGAATTACAGACAGTGAGAGAGAGACAAAGGTCTTCCCGCCATTGGTTTACTCCCCAAAAGGCCACAACGGCCAGAGCTGCGCCGATCCGAAGCCAGGAACCAGGTGCTTCCTCCTGGTCTCCCATGCGGGTGCAGGGCCCAAGCACTTGGGTCATCTTCCACTGCCTTCCCGGGCCACAGCAGAGAGCAGGATTGGAAGAGGAGCAACCAGGACTTGAACCAGCACCCATATGGGATGCCAGTGCCACTGTTGTGGCCATCTGGGGAGTGCACCAGTGGATGGAAGACCTTTCTCTGTGTCTCTCCCTCTCTTTGTAATTCTACCTCTCATATAAATAGATAACACCTTAAAAAAAACTATTTTGAGGGGCCGGAGCCATGGCGCACTAGGCTAATCCTCGGCCTTAAATCCACGCCAATAGCAAGGAGTGGGGTCAGAAGTGGAGCAGCCAAAACACAGATGAGTGTCTATATGGGAAGCTGGCAATGGTAGGGGGTAGCTATGCCACAATACCAACCCCCATAAATTTGTTTTTTAAGAAAAGCTCTATGTATATATTTAACATCTTGTAAAATAATTCATTTATTTTTCTTAAAAACTTTAAGGAATGTCACTGCTACAATCAGTGGGTGATAACAATCCCTATTTTAACATGATCTTATCTCTTATATTTTTATTAATATATGAACATACCCAGTAACTTTTTGTAAGCTAAATTTTTAGTAATTTTAGGAAACATTCTAATAATCATTCAATCACCTTAGATGTTCTTTTTTAAGATTTATTTTATTTATGTGAAGGGCAGACTTACAGAGAGAAGGGGGGAGAGAGAAGGAGAGGGAGAGACACGGAGGGAAAGACAGCTGGTTCACTCCCCAAATGGCCACGATGGCCAGGGTTGGGCAGGGCCAAAGCCAGGAGCCAGGAGCTTCTTCCCAGTCTCCCACATGGGTGCAGGGGCCCAAGGACTTGGGCCATCTTCTGCAGCTTTCCAGGCACATTAGTCAGGAGATGGACTGAAGTGGAGCAGGGGGACTCGAACCAGTGCCCATATGGGATGCTGACACTGCAGGTGGCAGATTAACCCAGTGTGCCATAAAGCCACCCTCAATGCTCCGGTTTTAAATGTTTAAAGTTCAACAACATCTTCTTAAATTGAATGACATAAAAATAAAATATACATTTGAAAATTAAGCTTTCTATTTGCTGTACAGTATGAATTCATTTACATATTCAAGAAATACTTTTCTGGGTAGGCACCAAGAAGCAGACATTATCCTAGATGTAGGAGGATTCACTGTTGGCAAGACAAAGGCTCTGCCCCTCAGGCATGTATCTCTAGCTATAGGGGAGAAAAACACTAAATAAAGAAGCATATAAGTTGGCTTAAAAAGTACTATGAAAAAATACAAAAAGATAAAGAGACAGTGAAGAGAGGGTAATATTTTAGAAAAGATGACTGAACCTGTCTGAGTGAGAGCACAAGTATTTGAAGCCTATGACAGTCAGAGGTCAAAGCCAAAGCCCTGAGGTGGGAGCCGAGTGCAAGACTTCTGACATTTTCCGGCACAGCGCTGACCTTTACATGTGTAGGTATCTTCTGAGCCCTGCCAAAATGACCCAAACCTTCCCGGAGAAATGCTATCTATGGAATTAGTATTATTTAGATTATTTTTAATAAAATCAAATATCTAATATATCTGAATAATGCACTATTGGTTGTATATGTCAACATAAAAGCTTCCCATTCGAACATTGATTTACTATTTCTTATTTGCATGACTTGTGAAAGGATTTGGAGCATCAAAAGGTATAAGAAGAGCTGGTGCTGTGCGTGGTGGGTTAAGCCACCTCCTGAAATACGGGCATCTTATATGTGTGCTGGTTCAAGTCCCAGCTGCTCCACTTCCGATCCGGCTCCCTGCTAATGTACCTGGGAAAGCAGCAGAGGATGGTCCAAGTGCTTGAGCCCCTGCACCCATGTGGGAGACTGGGGTAAAGCTCTGGCCTCCAGGATCCTGGCTTCAGCCTGGCCCAGCCCTAGCTGTTACAGCCATTTAGGGAGTGAATCAGTGAATGGAAGCTTGATCTCTCTCTCTCTCTCTCTCTCTCTCTCTCTCTCTCTCTGAGTCTCTCCCTTTCTCTCTGTAACTCTGCCTTTCAAATAAATAAATAATTATTAAAGGGGGGGGTCTAAGATAGTCTATAATGTCCTTAAGTTACAAGGATCTAAAATCTTGTAAAGACAAGACATAGATATAAATACCAGTGGAAGGAATACACATTAACAGGACATGGACAACACTAGCTATAGAAATTCACTGGAATTCAGTGGAGCAGGAGATCACAAAAAGGTTCAAGTGGCGACTGTGGCCTTTCACAGGAGATGGGCACCAGAATGGTAGAAAATCAAAAGGCTGGGAGAAAACACATTGGCAGCTAACACTATGTGAACAGAGGTTCCAAAGACGGGGAGATATGACCACAGAATGGAATTCATAAAGGGACAAGATGGCTGGGATTCAGAATATGGAAAGGTGATCTTGAATTAAAAATTATTTTAACATAATCCTGTGGGCAGTAAGGAGCCATTTA
Organism: Oryctolagus cuniculus; assembly: GCF_964237555.1. Taxonomy (NCBI): domain Eukaryota; kingdom Metazoa; phylum Chordata; class Mammalia; order Lagomorpha; family Leporidae; genus Oryctolagus; species Oryctolagus cuniculus. The sequence continues at coordinate 2,973,586 of NC_091438.1, read as the reverse complement.
TGTGGCAATGTGTGAGTAGTCTCAGTTTTGTGAGGCTTGGTTCAGTTTGGTCTCATCTGCTTCTATCTTCTGAAACAGGTGGTGTGTAGCAAGGAATGAACCTTACCCAAAGAAAGATCTGGCCTTAGGAGGGAATCTCTTTGCCCATGAATGTCATACGCAGTGGGAAGTCTTTGTAGGGGGCCTTGGCCACTAAACAATCTAACAATGGGACTTAGGATGGAGGCTTTGGACCACGCAGTGTTAGTTCAATGGAGGTGAAAGGTCAACCATACAAGCCTTCCATGGCTGAGGACAAAGCGAGCTCCAAGTCTGATCTCTCTGATCTTCCCTTGGCTGGCTCCTGTCTGCATTCTCTACCTGGAATTTGCCGCCACTGTGGGAAACAGCTTTGTGAGTTCCCCGAGTTTACAGCTGGTGTCCTAAGTGAGGACAGCCTTGCGGGGACCACGCTCCCTCTCTAACAGTTTGACTCTGCAAGTTGGCTATGAACAAATGGAAAGCGCTCACTGTGCGCTGTTCTTATCAGAACACTTTCTCTACTCAGACAAATATATCGCTGCCCGTACTTTCTTTCTCTTTGACAAAAGATTACAATGAAAGAATTCTGCAGGACTTGTGAGACCTGAGCCTGGATCAAGGTGTAACTATTTTAAATTAGGCCTCCATCTTGTAACTTGGGCCTGACCAGGCCCTGAACCCTAAATTCTTATGACCGGGACTCAGCCCTGAGTCTAAAGATCAAGGGCCCACCAGGACTTCCACAGCCTCTCCACCCATTCTCCAGGGAGAGCCACAAGAGGCCCCACTACCGTCACCTCCCCATCTCCTTCCTCGGAGGAGAGGCCCCTCCTCTACCAGACAGGGGAAAAGGCCATTAAAACCGCACTGAGGGCCTAAGGCTCCTGGAAGCAGCCTGGGAGCCAGCACTGGTGCTGTTATTCACTGCTGGGACGGATGGTGGCTTCTTCCTGACAGATGCTTTTTGTCCCAGACTACCTGGCCTACTCCCTGCTTCATCAGCTTCATGGAAACACTCACACGGGGAAAACAGCTTAGAAGCTCTGGTCAACTGGTATTATAAGACTGTGCTCCCCATGCTTGACAGAAATGTAACTCGGAGATGCTAAACTTGTGCCTGCAGCAATGCCAAACAGGGCCCTCACAGCCACCAGGAATATGAAGAACAGGACGAAACCTGTTTGAGGCCTAGAGATAGACTTTGCTAAGTTACTACCCAGCAGAGGCTAAGGATACCTGTTGTTACTGGGTGGAGTCCTTCCACACCAGAACAGAAAAAGCCAGAAAAGGCACCAGGGTTTTGCTGATTAAGATTTCACCTAGGTATGGGGTGCCTACCACTATTGGAAGATTAAGGCTGAAATTCGATGTGTTGCCTTGTTTAGAAATGTTGTCTTAATTTGGAGATTTTTAACAGGTTATTCCAAAATGTAAATCAAGAAAATTGGCAGATAAAAAAAATCACAAGTATAAAAATACGCACTTAAAAAGGAAGGTCAAGAAGGAAAGAGTTTTTTAAATAAAGAAAGGACATGGTTTGTAAGAATGACTTCATCCTGATGGCTAGTTTACTCTATACTAGAATGGAAATGATGGAATGCTTCAAGTAAGTTGAAGGGGTGTGTAAAAAGAAGAGATTTTAAATAGAGGAAGGACATGGTTTGTAAGAATTGTTTATCTTAATGGCTAGTTTACTCTAGACTAGAATGGGAAAGAAAGTTTTAAGTAAGTTACAGAAGGTGTGAGGAAGTCACAGAATGTTACGAAAAAAAATTTTTTTTGGTTACAAAACTATTAGTCTGTTTTTCTTTGACATAAAATCAAAATCTGATCCTCTGTTACAGCAATGAGTTAAAGTAACCTATAATGTTCTCTTGATGTCTCAAATTCTAATTGTTTAAAAACAGCTAAGTTTTTTATTAAGAGCTATGGGTTATTTAAATATGTGTTTATTTTCAGGCATTTAAATAATCATCTTGTAACAATGATAAAATTTGGTCTATATTATGTCATCATGTTAAAAAAAATCTTATTTCAACCAGATATTTGGATTTTGAGCCTTCTTGGCATCCTTGACAGTTGTTCAAAAAAACTGAAATTTTAAACATTTAAACTTTGACAATTTACAAATTGGCCCTTGGAAATTGTCAAAGAACATGTCTCTCATCTTGTAGAGACACCAACTAATCAGGCTATTTGGATTATATTAGAAGTACTGTTGAAATGTAAAGTGGTGATAAATTTTAAGTTTTAATAATATAAAATGCTACTGCTATAAATGTCTAAAAGTTAAAAAGTCTAATGATCTTGTATTACTACACATGATGGTTATCTTAAAAAACAAAGAGGGGGGCCCTAAAGGCATAAATGGGTTAAATGCTTTGTAAAATCCTACACATGCTTTCAAAATGCTGTGTAAAGTAAGCAAGTGCCTCCTGTTGAGTTTATAATAAGTTTAAACGTGGATATTTAAAGTCTTTTGTCGTTCCCAGTTTTGTATAGGTTCTGATGGACTTTTTCCAGCCACTTCTATTGTATTCAGTATTTTGGAATGGCTCTGTAAACAGATAAAGCCAATAATGCATTACAGGTACCAACTAAGAGAAAGTATGGTTAGCTGAGGTTATTAAGAGCAGAAAGTAATTTGAATCAATTGGTAATTTACAAAAAAAAAAAGTTAAAGATTTTAACGGCTAAGACAAAAACTGCTATATTGTTCTATCTTGTGTGTTATGTTATACAGATTGTATGTCTATATGGAAAACTTTATATTTTAATTGGCTTATAGATAAAAGATTGTTCATAAATTTAAACTGCCAAATTAATCAAAGATACATTTTGATTCGTGTGACCTGAATCTCTGTATCAGATGTTTTAAATCTGTTGGTTAAAAGAAACTAAAATCGTTTTTATGTTTGTGTTCGAGTTTGCTAGTTAAACTAGCTACACCATGTTAGATATTTAAGAGATGTCTCCAAATACAAGTATTCTTAAAATTTGTAGAAGGCATTAGACCTTCAGGTAAATGTTTCCCTAAGTTGTTATCTGATGGTTAAAATCACTTGCTAAGTTTTCATTTAATATTGCTATTGTCAGCAAACGATCTGGGACTTGCTCCCTCATTTCTCTATTCTCTTTAAGATGGGAGAATAACTATTCTGAAAAACTCTGTGGATGTACAGTTTGATGTTTAGATCTTGTAAAAGAGATGGCTAACATTTTCTGCAATAACAGAATAGCCAAAAGGAGAGCTTAAATTATAATTTCACAACTAGGCTTACTTCGCCATGGGCACAGTAAACAGGCAAAACCTCCCTTTCAGACCAAACGAAAAACAAAGTTTAAAGTGAGGACATAGCTTTCCTCATGGGCATTGTCTGCATCAAAATAAAAACTACCAGAACGTGTCTGTGACTGTAAACTTCTAGTTTAGGCTACAAGGATTAGAGACGGGACTTAAGCATCCCCTTGGCTTGCATCCTCTGGTCTGCTTTCACAAAGAACAGGAGGAAAAATAAAGCCAGGCCTCAGAAGCAATGTAAAGGTAGGTGGCAGGCCTATTAAAGGCTGCTCTGTACAGTGATCTGCCAGCAAGGAGACCCAACAGGCCAGTCCACTGCATTGGTTTTCGACGTGGAAATTCAGGGTTTCCACAGAAGTCAGCTTATGAAGAGCCCTGGCAGCTCTGCCAGCCAAGAGCTAGATCACTGAAATGGACCTGGAGTGGAAGGATGACCCGGTCAGAGCCACAGATCTTGTCGGCTCTCAGCTGGAAAACTTCACTTGGCCCGGCTTCCAAAGTAACCACCACTACTGAGGGGAAGGCCAAGTAGGGTCAACACTGCAGGCAGAACTGTAAGTTTCCTGTTAGGGATGCCACCTGCCTTTACCTGACCAGCTCCCTCCCAGGCCAGCTAGGCAATGGAAGTCAACAGGGTGCCTTCCCAAGGAGGTTCACACCTCTTAGGATGTACCCATGTAAAAGGATAAATAGGTCTGGGTCTCATAGCGGCCAAGGCCTTAAAGCCCCTTCTATCAGTTTCTATTTGTCTTAGACAGCATCTTTCTGTCCTTTGTTACAGACCCTTACTAGAAGGCAAGGGTCAGCACTGCACAGTTGATGGTCCTGCAATCTCAATACTAGCCCCTAGATGAGCAGGCCACTAGAGTGGGCAGAAGGGGACCATCATTGGTCCCCATAGTTACCAGTAGGAGGGGAGAATGTGAGATCTGAGCCTGGACCAAGGTGTAACTATTTTAAATTAGGCCTCCATCTTGTGACTTGGGCCTGACCAGGCCCTGAACCCTGAGCCAGAAGCTCCTAAAAGTAAATAAATGAACTCCCCTTGTGATAAACTCTCCTAGCAACAGCCGATTAGCAGATAACAGAGAAATACCTAGAGTTCCTGGTGTCTTCTCAGGGCAGATTAAGGTCATTAATAGCTACCTGAGACCCTGCAGTTCAGCACGTACACCCATCAGCTCGGACCCTATGCTTCAGCCAATCAATTCAAAAGGCATCAACCCCAAAGCCATCCAACCACCTTTAGTAGGTCCGTTCCCGCCACTGGATGCACTAATCAATTCTAGGAGATGTCCTTTGAATTTCCCTCGGGATGAGATGATTTGCTAAATGGTATCATGATGTATCTAATGTCTCTGAAAACCCTATAGGCCAGCGCCGCGGCTCACTAGGCTAATCCTCCGCCTTGCGGCGCCGGCACACCGGGTTCTAGTCCCGGTCGGGGCGCCGGATTCTGTCCCGGTTGCCCCTCTTCCAGGCCAGCTCTCTGCTGTGGCCAGGGAGTGCAGTGGAGGATGGCCCAAGTGCTTGGGCCCTGCACCCCATGGGAGACCAGGAGAAGCACCTGGCTCCTGGTTTCGGATCAGCGCAGTGCACCAGCCGCGGCGGCCATTGGAGGGTGAACCAACGGCAAAAGGTGTCGCTCCTCTGTGGGCTCGCGGGAGAACGACACCGGACCGGACGTGGTTGTTTAAGCGAATGACTCTGGGTTGTGCGCTCAAGTTTGCTCCTGTGCTAACTGCATTATAACCGCATTCCACTTGGTGTGTGTCGGCATTCTTGTTATTCTTTCGGCGTATGGTATGAGATGTCCGCAGCGCCTCGCAGCGAATAAGCAAATTTCCCCCCCTCCCCTCTATCTCGCCTTTATCATCCTCTCCCACCAATCCGTGCTCTGCTGCCCACGTGCTGAGCACGCTGTTCTCCTCCAATCAGAGGTTGGATCAGGAATCAGCTAACTGAGGAAGCAGCTGTGTCAGATTTGTTTACTCCCTCTCAGCGCCATATGGTGGGAGATCAGGCGCGTAGAGTTAGTCTCAATAGTCTCAGTAGTCTAGTCTAGTCTCGGTAGTCTCAGTACTTATTTCGCCATGTTGCGGGAGACGGGCCCTCTCCCCACAAAAAGGAAGACCTTTCTCTCTGTCTCTCTCTCTCTCACTGTCCACTCTGCCTGTCAAAAAAAAAAAAAAAAAAAAAAAGAAAAGAAAAGAAACCTATAAAAACCCTGTTAACTGAAGGGTCGGGGCTCTCAATTCAGACCCGCTGCGTCGGTGTTGATTGAGAGTCCAGGCCCGGACCTGCAATAAAACTCTCGTGCGCTTTACAGCGGTATCGGCTCCTTGGTGGTCTTTGGGGACAACTGAACTGGGCGTAACAGACTGTTTTAATTTATATGACTTCTTGAGTTTAAACACTTATTTACTCTCATTTTATTTGAAAGTTAGTGAAAGGGAGACAGAGAGCCTGCTCTCCCATCTTTTGATTCCATTTGCTATTTTAATTAATGGCATTTCTGTCTATGTACCTCACCCACTTGATTGCCATCTTGAGGTGGATCAAGATCAGTTTTTATTTACCTGTGTCTCCCTGGCGCCTGAGACTTCGTAGGCACTTAGGAAACGAATGCTGAGTAAATCAGAATAATAGGAGATAGCAGGATAAGCATTTACGCCCCATGATGGAGAGACTGAAGTTTTCTAACTTCTGCTTGCAATTTTAAATTATTTTCCAACATCATTTAGTCAAAAGCAGCAGCAAAACCAAATAATTTGCTCCAAACCAAAGATGAAAGACACATAGGTTTCTGACGCAAAATTTCATAGCTAATTACATAACAAAAGGCCTTATTTCTAACACCAAATATGAAAACAATTACAGATATGATATAAATTGCAGGAAAAACAAAAAAACTAGATCTCCATCTTTAAACAGATTTGTTAGAAATCCTACCACTATAGTATTCATCCAAAATAACCAAAAAAACTAGTGTCTGGCCTGGCAGGTAGTATACGGCTGGGACGACCATGTTCCCACTTGGAATGCTTGGATTCAGGCCGGGCTCCGCTCCTGACTGCAGCTGCCCGCTAATGGCCACTCTGCAGGCAGCACGGTGCCGCCACCCCCGGGAGAAATGGTCTGAGTTTCTTTTCCTAGCTTCAGCTTGGTTCGGCTCAGCCCTAGCCATTGTGAGCATTTGGAGAGCAAACCATTACCTTCCCCTAGCCCCAAACAAAGATTATTTTGGAGTAAAAGTTTCTTGAAATCTATGCATAAGTTTTTCAACAATTTTTTTTCTTTTTAATTTGAGGTAGGGGAGAGAGAGTGCTCCCTCCACCCACTGATTCATGCCCCAAACGCCCTGGCTGGGAGCAAAGCCAATAGAGGGTAAATCAATGCAAGTTTCCCCCAGGGTGGCAAGAGAACAATCAGCTGAGTCGTGACTGCTGTCTCCAGGGTCTGGAGTAGCAGGAAGCTGGAGCCGGGAGCTGAACAGTGTACCAAGCCCAGGGCTGCGGTCTCCTAACAGGCAACTTAATGACTAGGCCAAAGCCCTTTCGTGAACTTCTAACGACCTCTTACATTCACAAAGGGGTTGTACATTCAAATGCTGCACTATTTTAAAATCAATCTTATTAAAGTGACAAGATGAATCACATAATTAATGTGTTCAAAAACCTGCTGGAAGCAAATTATATCAAATATGATATTTTAGACATCTCAGGTATTCGTCTTAGTTTACATGTTAACTTTTTCCTCGCTAAAAAGCCTTGAAGAGTAGACTGATCTCAGGGTTAGGCAAGAAGCAGGAAGCTCCTGCTCACTGTACCTCTGCACCATGATACTTACTAGGCTCAAGTTCTTTGCTGCTCTTAATATCAGAGGTCTACACAGTCTGTGGTTGAACTCTTTCTCACTTTTGAAAAACCATATGCATTTGTTCTTCATTTATATGTCAACTGGGTCACAGGTTTTTATGTAATTTTTTTCCTAATATACTCAAGGAGTTAAGAGAGGATTTCTCAAGTCCAAATTTCTAATGAAGGGAAAGAAAACACAATATCTGTAAACACTAAGAACTTGTAAAAGTAACTCCATTTCTACCTCCTGCATCTTGCTGCCATTTGCAGAAGGGACTTTAACTCGATCTGTTGGTTATTGGGAATGGCAGGTGGGTTCGTTCCAGGAATTTATTTGGCTCTCTTATTTACTTAGGCTCTAGAAACAGAAGCTCTTTCATTTTTCCAAAGTTTCAAGTGCCTGATACCAAAGTACATTTTTTAAATTGTCCTTACGTTGCACGGTAATTAGGCATAAGTGTTAAACAGTTCATAATTTGAGTAAGTTAGGACATGAGACCTTTTCGGGCACCCTACCTCGTTCAGGATATTATCGCTTTATGACTAGACTATTTCAATAAGTCACCATATTCCTAAAGTGTTCCTCCTTCAGTAAGTATCACTATTTCAACAAAGCACTATTTTTGTTGCCCTGTAGCATTACAAATCCATTTTCAATATGGTTCTGTTACCCTCAAATCATAGCAAAAGCACTATTCCTTCCATCTGACTCATCTCCCATTCTGCAAAGCTGCACTGCTCATCGAAACTCTAAAGCTTGTGTTCATCTTCCCCTACTCGATGGCCCTACTTTTCCTATTTTTTCCTAACGAGATCTTGTTCATTTATAAAAGCTCATCATATTTCTTCCCTACTGCTTTCCTAAAGATCCCAAGTAAAAATATCTTCCTCCTTTATGTTTTTATACAAATTTATTTATTTGAAAGGCAGACTTTACAGAGAGAGAGAGAGAGAGAAAATGAATGAATGAAAGAGAGAGAGAGAGAATCTTCCATCCTCTGGTTCACTCCCCAAATGCAAAGGCAAGCAGCTGGGCTGGTCAAAAGTCAAGCCAAGAGCTTCTTTGGGTCATAATTTGGTCTCGGGCTCACCAGCACTGGGCCATCTCAGTGCCAGCACCTGGGCCATCTTCAGTGCTGCTTCAGGCATAGGGAGCTGGATCAGAAGTGTGAGCAGCTGGGTCTCAAACTGGTGTTCATACAGAATGCTGGTGTTGCAGACAGCAGTTTTACCCACTAAACAACAATGCCAGCCCCAATCTTCCTCCTTTATGTTCTTATAATACCAAGTGGTAGATACTTCTATAAAACTTATTGCCTAACTAAAAGGTAAGTTCCTAACCACTAACGATGGTACCTCATAGTAACACATCTTGCACTTTATATAGCAGGGGCTGAAAAATATAGCTCCCAAATAAATGACTCTATCAGAGGAGAAAATGGGCTGGCACTGTGGCTCACTAGGCTAATCCTCTGCCTGTGGCACTGGCACCCCAGGTTCTATTTCTGGTCAGGGTGCCGGATTCTGTCCCGGTTGCCCCTCTTCCAGTCCAGCTCTCTGCTGTGGCCCGGGAGGGCAGTGGAGGATGGCCCAAGTGCTTGGGCCCTGCACCCACATGGGAGACCAGGAGGAAGCACCTGGCTCCTGGCTTCGGATCAGTGCAGTGCGCCGGCCATAGCGGTCATTTTGGGGGGTGAACCAATGGAAGGAAGACCTTTCTCTCTGTCTCTCTCACTGTCTAACTGTGCCTGTCCAAAAAAAAAAAAAAAAAAAAAAGGGAGGGGGGCAAAAACGGTGACCCAAGTAAGAACAGCAGAAGAACAAAGAACAATGAAAGGCTTTCTGGAGGGGTCATGCCTCACCCTGAGCCACACTGAAGCCAGGCTGGGGCAAATTCTCCTTGCTGGGCAATCACGCCTGCCCTTGGAAATGCTCTGAGCTGACTCCCTGCGAGGAAGATTATTAATGTCATCATAAAGTGGAATGTTATCACCAGCTCCGCCAGCGCTGAGTGATTCACAATATTCCCATCACACGAAAGAGGGGCTCGGCTTTTGAGACCCTGCTTTGCCAAGGGCTAGCTGGAGGTAACTACGGAGCAAATTACCACATCAGTTCACAGTGCTACATTCCTCATATATAGGAGCCAAGGATCACAAAGCCTTTTCAGATTTATAAAGCATGTATTTTGTCTGATTTCATTTAATATACATTCAACCTCGCCTAGGCTAGAATGCCTTAGAAGACAGTGCAATGCTACAATTGCCTAGTTAGCTACTGAAAAGTCTCCCAAGTTAGAATTTCTTGCTGATGATGGCTGTGATACCGAGTTCCAGTTCACAGTGCAAAGGATGCAGGCCTGAAACAAACCTGGGACAGGAGGGAACACAGACCTTTCACAAATGCAGCAACCGTGAGAGCTCAGGGAGAAGCAAGGCAGTGTAGAATGGTTTTGATTCGTTAAACAAAAGGATGCAGCACGAAGATCCCAAGTAGGAACGAAGAGGACACTCGTTCAGCCAGCAGAGGAGAGACCATGAGGGAGTGATGCGGAGGCCCCTGACGACAGGACTGCAACCCCATTGGACAGCTGCCCATAAAAAGAACCAAGGACACTTTGTGCAAGTGTCATGGGAAAAAGAATGACGCGACAAGCAGGGGCAAGAGTATTGCATGAACAGAAGCAATCTTGACTTGTTAGCTTTTTGTTTGTATTTTACGGATTTCAGTAGGGTGACTACTAAGATAATCAGTGTCCTGTGAAGAAAAGGTATTTAATTCAATAGGCTCAGCTGTAATGTGGACTTTAATTATCTTACAGTTTTATAATTCTATAAGGGTTAACAGCTAGTCTGTTTTTGCCCAGTTTTGAGGTTGCAAGATAAAATACAGGATGCCCAGTTGAACTATACAGGATTTAATATTGCATGAGACATATGTATATTTAAAAAACTGTGTTGATAATCCGAGATTAAAATTTGAGTGGTTTCTGATATTTCTATCGGCTAAATGTGGTGTTCTTATGCAGATGATTAATATCGCAGTGCTGGGAAAAGCAATTCCTCAGTAGCTTCATCTAAGATTTTATTTTTGTTTATACTTAAGTATTTTGTTTTGAAATTTACCATAGCCAGCATCAAGTGGTCTCATTTGACTTCTCAAGCAAGCTGTGTTCAATTTACTTAATAAAAATGAGCAGACATTAGTTAAAAGTTACAGATAATGCCATGGATAGGATCAGAAAGATCTGATCTGACCCAAAAAAAGACTAAGAGGCAAATGAGGACATCCAGATAACAGTGGACAGACATCATCATTAGCGAGAACACCAAGGCTAGGAGACACAGAAGGACTGAATCTGTGACCTGGAAAACCAGATCACAGTAAGCTGTAGCAGACTGGGCCGAGGTCCCCAAAGACAGACAGACAGGGACAGATAAAGGTTCCTCCCGGTGAACAAATGGCAAGGAGGCTGAGAATGTTGACTCTGTCAATACCGTCTCTCTGATCATATGTCAAATAAAGATCAATCAATTAACATCTGGAAAATGTTTCTGCTCACAGAAGAAAGAAGTTTCAAAATTCGCACAGGGACGTAAGTGTACAGCTGAAATGCCAGCACAATGCGATGCCTTACTAAAGGACAATCTATTTCTCTGGTATTGACACTGCAAATATTGATACGAAGAAGGATCAGGGCACCACCTGAAAGACTTAGAGGCTATGGCAGCTGGAGACAAATAACCTTTTTTTATACCAGCCACTTAGGAAAAATGAAAATTCATGGGTTATATGGTTTAAACAAGTTATATTTTTAATTTAAAAAATTTAATAATTATAGCATCTACATTTAAATGTTCTTTATCATTTTTCCGAAAGGTCTTAAATCTTTTAAACTAATTCAGCAGCAGGCACTGTAATATTTGATTATAATGGCATACATGTGAACAACTCATGTGTCACTGTTTGAACTGCAATGGAAATTGTGAAGGGGCGGTGCTGTGGCATACAGGCTACGCCTCTGCCTGTGGCGCCAGCGTCCCATGTGGACACACGTTCACGTCCCAGCAGCTCCTCTTCCAGCTCTCTGCTATGACCTGGCAGGGAGGATGGCCCAAGTGCTTGGGCCCCTGCACCTATGTGGGGGACCCAGAGGAAGCTCTTGGCTTTGGATCAGCTCAGCTCTGGCCACTGTGGCCATGTGAGGAGTGAACCAGCAGATGGAGTATCTCTCTCTGTGTCTGCAACTCTGTCTCTCAAATAAATAAATCTTTAAAAAAAAAAAGTAAATGAAAGTTGTGGGTTTTGTTTTTGGTCCTATCATATATTCTTTAAAACAGAATTTAAATAATTAATTCCTTTATATTTGAAAGGCAGGGAGACAGAGACAGAGCTCCTCCACCCGCTGATTCATTTCCCAGAGAGCCATAGCTGATGCAGCTGGGCCAGGCCAAAACCCAGAGCCAGGAACTCAGAGCGGGTCTACCCTGCAGGCGGCAGGGACTCGCGCGCTCGGGCCATCCTCTGCTGCTGTGGGGTGTGCGTCCTCAGGAGTCTGCAGCGGGAAGCGGCACAGGGACTGCAGCTCCGCTGCTGTGATGCTGGACGCAAGCGTCCCAGGCAGCGTCTTAGTGCACCAGATACCCGCCCACAAGGAGAGACTGTTCAAGTAAAAGCAAGTTGAGCAGACACGTGGCTAACACACATGCGTGCCTACACACAGGCTCATCCGTGACAGCCCACTTCCTCTGAAGTACTGTCATCGCAGCCTTTGTCTTCTGCCTGGCACCAACCAAGCAGAGTCGGAGTTCAGCTCGCAAGGCTCACAATTATCTACCACCATCCTCCCACTCAGTGCTGGGCTCAACAAGGCTCTGGCGGCCGCAGAAAATCAATGGCCCAGAATCTAACTGAGCGTGTGCTTTAGGGGGCACTGGAAAGGAAGGAGCAAAGCTGGGGTGAACTTGCTATTTCAGACAGTACCACAGCTGGCTGTAATCCGCGCGGGAAATGGAACCTCTGCTGGAACTACCTTGAACTTGCTTCTTGCTCCAGGAGTCTCCCCAGCACACTCATGACCACGGGGCTCCACCAGCCTAGTGGCCCCATCTCATCCAAGAACACAGACTCTTGCCTCCAGGTGGGAAAAACTTCATTTTTCAAATGTGCTCTATCTGTCCAGTAAAGCACCAAGTACTCCTTTAACGTGGGGGTAGAAGGATGGGAACAAGAGTCAGAGGAAAAGGCTGCGCAAACTCGAGTCCTCTCTCTGGGTGAGTGGAGGCTCCTAAATTTCGAGGCTGAGCCGGGGGTGGGGCTGTAGTACTGATCTAGAATCAATGCTGTTCAAAAGAAATTCAATACAAGCCATAAATATAGATGGCCACATTAAGAAAGTAAAAAGAAGTTGTTAAAAATTATTTTCAATGTCATTTCATTTTATACAATGTATCTGAAATATTAATATCTCAACATAAAATCAATATAAAAAACGATTAATAAAATACTTTATATTCTCTTTTTCACGCTAGGTCTTTCAAATCTGGTGTGAAATTTCTTATACTGACAGTACTTGTTAATTCTGACTTGTAACTTTCAACTGCCTAACATACATGTGGCTAGTGGTTTATATACACACACACATACATATATATGTATGTGTATATATATATATACAACACTAGCCACATGTGTGTGTATAGAGATTTATTTATCTATTTGAAAGGCAGAGTTACAGAGAGAGAGAGAGAGAGAGAGAGAGAAAATAAGTTACAGAGACAGAGACAGAGTGACAGAGAGAGAGGTCTTCCATCTGCTGGTTCACTCCCCAGTGGCTGCAACAGCCAGGCTGGGTCAGGCCCAAAGCCCTCTTCTGCGTCTCCCACGTGGGTGCAGGGGTCCAAGCGCTTGGGCCGTCCTCCACTGCTTTCTCAGGAGCTGTAGCAGGGAGCTGGATTGGAAGTGAAGCAGTCGGGACTGGAACCGGCACCCACAGGACGCTGGCTTCTGCAGGCTGAGGCTTTACCCCACTGCACCACAGCCCCGGCCCCTAGCGGCTTCTATAATAAACAATGCACATCTAGAGTCTAAGGCAGAAACCACATCCTCTAGGTAAGGAACAACAATAAAAAAAAGTCCTTGGATTTGGGGAATAAAAATCGGGAAGAGGAGAGCAAAATGGAAATGAAGTTTCTACGCCTCCCTCCAGGAGTGTCAGTTTATTAGCCCCATGTCTAAACCTCTCAGGGCATAACTGCATATGCTCTGATTCCCTTCGCCAGCCCTCTGAGATGGCAAAGTGTCTTACAAAGTGGCTAAGCTCATTACCAAGAATGAATTTCTTAGCTATGCTCTCACACATGTTACAATTAAGACAGATTTATCCTATTACCCTGGGGGGACAGAGAAACACCAGTCAAAAGCACAAACAGGGCATCGTCTCAAACATTTTCTACAGACTTTGGCTTCAAGGATCTCCACATACGATCATCATCAGAGAGAAGTTGCTCCAGGGATTGCCAAAAATCATGGAAGCGATTTTCCTTAATCCTGTACTGCGAGGGCAGTGACCTGATCTCATCATTACTGCCGTGAGTTCTCCGTTTCGCTGGTGAGAAAGCTTGAAGGGGAGGATCTCCAAGTCTTGTCTGGAACTTCTTCCCCCAGACTGTTCAGTCACCTTCGGAGAACTAAAGATGCCCCATCACAAGGGAAGGCCCTTTTCCATAAGTGTGTGATAGTGGAAAAACAAAACACTTGAGTTCTACAGTCACATATAGGCAAGTCACTGAATAAGCCTTGTTTTCTACATTCCTTCTGCTACTCCACCAAAATGATGATGCTAATTCTAATTTTCAAAATTAAGATGAGATATATAGGGCTGGCACTGTGGCATAGCAGGTAACGCCATCACCTATGATGAATCCCATATGGGCACCAGTTCCAGGCCAGGCTGCTCCACTTCCTATCCACCTACCTGCTAAAGTACTTGGGAAAGCAGTGGAGGATGGCCCAAGTCGTTGGGCCCCTGCACCCACATAGGAGATGTGGAAGAAGCTCCTGGCTCTGGTCTGGCCCAGCCTTGGCCAATACAGCCATGTGGGTAGTGAATGAATGGATAGAAGAGTTCTCTTTCTCTCTCTCTCTCTCTCACTCTGCCTTTCAAATAAGTAAAATAAACCTTTTTTAAAAAAATTAGATATTATTAGGCCAATCATGAAACATGCTGAGTGCTGGACTCATGGTGGGTAATGTTAAGCCTAGGATTCTTCTGCATGAGGGCAGTGATCCTAGCAGCTGGGAGTTGGGCAATTTCTGTAGCAAGATGGGGTCACAGTGATCAGCCTGAGGATCAGCAAATATACAGCGACACAATCTTCTCTGTGAGCTATGGGAACTTTAAGTCTCCATTAGTGAGACATGTCTTTGACCTATTGCTCAGCATAGTAGCTCATGATCATAACTGAAAGAAAATAAGAATTAGTTAGCACACTACATCCCATCCAACAGTATCTTGAAAACCTCTGCTTCTGGCTGATAGGCAAACATACATGTATGCATGAGAATGGTCAAAAATGTTTGAATACCACTGCCTTAGAACACTGGCATTGCAAGGAGTTCTGAAACTCCTTGATTTCTAGGAGATGCAGATACGCAAGACAGAAGACAGCATCTGGCATCCTTAGAAAAGAATTTTTGGGGCCGGTGCCGCGGTTCACTAGGCTAATCCTCCACCTGCGGCGCCGGCACCCCGGTTCTAATCCCGGTTAGGGCGCCGGATTCTGTCTTGGTTGCCTCTCTTCCTGGCCAGCTCTCTGCTGTGGCCCGGGAGGGCAGCAGAGGATGGCCCAGGTCCTTGGGCCCTGCACCCACATGGGAGACCAGGAGAAGCACCTGGCTCCTGGCTTCGGATCAGCGTGGTGCGCTGGCCACAGTGCACCAGCTGCAGCGGCCATTGACGGGTGAACCAATGGTAAAGGAAGACCTTTCTCTCTCTCTCTCACTATCCACTCTGCCTGTCAAAAAAAAAAAAAAAAAAAAAGAATTTTTGGGACAATCATGACACAAATTTGTTACAGATGGGTTCTGGAATACATACATGGGATAAGAATACAACGAGTCTAACTTTGATGGATATGGTTAAGTCTAAAGACTCACAGATGACTACAAGACAAAGGATAACTGTCACCTGAGTAAAACACAATTCTTTTGCCCTTAATGATGATTCTTTATAAAAGCCCTTAGGAAATATAAGAGTTAAGGTTCTGGTGAAAGGAATTTTCTGACTTTATAAATAGAATCTGATACAAATCCTTTTTGTGCGTGGAAGTAGAGATTTACATAAATTCAGAATCCTAATAATGCGTATAATAAAATGCTACAGCTTGAATTACTATTTTGGTTATGAAATGAAAAAAACTGGATTAAAGCACACGTGATTTTTACACAATGAAGCACTATGGACTGGAAATGTTTAAAGAAAAGATATCCTAGCATTAAGGCATAAAAGAATTAGAGAAAACAAGTTTGTCCTTGATAAAGCTAACTTTATTCCTTTGAACCCCTCCTATTCTTTTTTTTTTTTTTTTTTTTTTTTTTTTTTTTTAACTTTTATTTAATGAATATAAATTTCCAAACTACGATTTATGGATTACAATGGCTTCCCCCCCATACCGTCCCTCCCACCCACAACCCTCCCCTTTCCCACTCCCTCTCCCCTTTCATTCACATCAAGATTCATTTTCGATTATCTTAATATACAGAAGATCAGCTTAGTATACATTAAGTAAGGATTTCAAAAGTTTGCTCCCACACAGAAACATAAAGTGAAAAATAATAGATGATTTTTTTAAATGATGATGAAATCAGATCAGACCTATTGTCATGTTTAATCCCAGTGAGAGTCAAGTTGGGAGTTGATAATTTCTTTCTTTTTTTTTTTTTTTGCAGAGGATCAGTTTAGTATGCATTAAGTAAAGATTTCAACAGTTTGCACCCCCATAGAAACACAAAGTGAAATATATTGTTTGAGTACTCGTTATAGCATTAAATCTCAATGCACAGCACATTAAGGACAGAGATCCTACATGAGGAGTAAGTGCACAGTGACTCCTGTTGTTGACTTTACCAATTGACACTCCTGTCTATGGCATCAGTAATCTCCCTCTGCTCCAGTCATGAGTTTCCAAGGCTATGGAAGCCCTCTGAGTTCTCCGATTCTTATCTTGTTTAGACAAGGTCATAGTCAAAGTGGAGGTTCTCTCCTCCCTTCAGAGTGAACCCCTCCTATTCTAGCTCCAACATTCCATTGCTCATGAAAGTTACAGTGACTTTTGAAAGACCCAGCACAAAGGATACTTTTCAGTGTTCATATCGTATGAAATAGTGTTTACCAAAGCTGGCTATTCCCTCTACCCTGACGGTCCTTCCACACGAGCTCCTAAATACCTCTGCCTCACGTTCCTCTCACCTCTTCGCACCTTCTTGGTTTGCTCTGTCATCAGCTCTCCTGCAAAATTCATAATGTATTCCCCGCTCCCCTTCCTTCTGCACCAACATCCTTCGTGCATGATTTTGTGCACACACAGAGCCTCAACTACAATGCATTCACTAGATTCTCAAATCTCCAGGTGTCAGGTTTACATTTTTTTTTTAATTTTTTTAATCTATTTGACAGTTATATAGTGAGAAAGAAAGACAGACAGAAAGGTCCTCCTTCCGTTGGTTCACCCCCCAAATGGCCGCTACAGTCGGAGCCACGCCGATCCGAAGCCAGGAGCCATGTGCTTCCTCCTGGTCTCCCACGTGAGTCAGGAGCCCAAGCACTTGGGCCATCCTCCACTGCCCTCCCAGGCCACAGCAGAGAGCTGGACTGGAAGAGGAGCACCAGGACTAGAACCTGGCACCCGTATGGGATGCCCGCGCCACAAAGTGGAGGATTAACAAAGTGAGCCACGGTGCTGGCTCCGTCAGGTCTACATTTTAAATTGCTTGCTAAGAGGCAACAAGAGGCTGGCGCCGTGGCTCACTAGGCTAATCCTCCGCCTTGCGGCGCCGGCACACCGGGTTCTAGTCCCGGTCCTCTTCCAGGCCAGCTCTCTGCTGTGGCCAGGGAGTGCAGTGGAGGATGGCCCAAGTGCTTGGGCCCTGCACCCCATGGGAGACCAGGAGAAGCACCTGGCTCCTGCCATCCGATCAGCGCGGTGCGCTGGCCGCGGCGGCCATTGGAGGGTGAACCAATGGCAAAAGGAAGACCTTTCTCTCTGTCTCTCTCTCTCTCTCACTGTCCACTCTGTCAAAAAAAAAAAAAAAAAAAGAGGCAACAAGAGTTGTGACACAACAATTTAATGCAGCCATGTGGGACAACTCTATCTCGTATCACAGTGCCGATTTGAGTATGGACTGCTCCATTTTGGATCCAGTTTCCTGCCAATGCAATCTGGGAGGCATGAGTACTGATGGCTCAGTAATTAGGTTCCTGCCACCCACTGTGGGACATTTGGAACATTTGGGGGGTGAATTAGAGAATGAAAGATCTCTCTTCTCTCCCTCTCTTTTACTCTGCCTTCAAGAATATAAAAAATAAACACATTTAAAAGCATTTTATTAAGGCAGAGCAACAGAGAAAGAGGAAGAGGCAGAAAGAAACAAATCTTCCATTTGCTGGTTCGCTCCTTAAATGGCCGCAATGGCAAGATCAAAATCAAGTGACAGGATCTCCCATGTGGTGGCAGGGGCCCAGGTATTTGGGTCACTTTCTGCTGCTTTCCCAGATGTATCAGCAGGGAGTTGGATTTGAAACAGAATGGCCAAGGGCTCAACTGGCACTCCTATATGGGATGCTGACTTGCAGGAGACTTAACACACTGAGCCACAATGCCAGCCCCTAAATAAATGCTCTTTAAAAAATTGCCTAATGGTCATCTAGAGCTGGTTGCCCCTTTAGTACATAGAAATCTGCATACTAAACAAACTCATTATCTTTTCTCTAAAGCATTCTTTCCACCTCATATTCCTGCCCTATTGTGGGGAATGGCACCACTCTCTTTTTAGCCCTGCAAGCCAGGTATCTGGAGTTCCCATACACACACCCTCCTCCTGCCTATCAGTATGAATTACAAAGCCCTAGATACTCTTCCTCATCATAACCCTCAAGTCCACCACCACCTCTACTGCCCTGCCTTTCCTCAGACCTGACTCCTTCTCCCTAGATGCTAAACTAATATGTCTGGAAAATCAATTTTCTGGGGTGCCAGTTAGAGAGTCAGCTGCTCCACTTCTGATCCAGCTTCCTGCTACTGTGTCTGGGAAGACAGCAGAAGTCGGTGCTTGTGCCCGTGCCACCCAGGTGGGAGACCAGGACGAGTTCCTGGCTCCTAATGTTGCCCTGGTCCAGACCTAACTACTGTGGCCATTTGAGGAGTGAATCACTTAGTGGAAGATTCCTCGCTCTGCCACTCCACCTTTCAAATAAATAAATAAATAGGGGCTGGCGCTGTGGCGCAGCGGGTTAACGCCCTGGCCTGAAGCGCCAGCATCCCATACGGGCGCCGGTTCTAGTGCCGGCTGCTCCTCTTCTGATCCAGCTCTCTGCTATGGAGTCCTTGGGCCCCTGTACCCACGTGGGAGACCTGGAAGAAGCTCCTGGCTCCTGGCTTTGGATCGGTGCAGCTCCAGCCGTTGCGGCCATTTGGGGAGTGAACCAGCGGATGGAAGATCTCTCTCTCTCTCTCTGCCTCTCCTCTCTCTGTTTAACTCTGACTTTCAAATAAATAAATAAATCTTAATAAATAAATAAATTTTTAATAAAAGGTTATTTACTTTAAGAAAAGTAAATAAATTTAAAATGTACATGGACAGCTTTTGTAATAATGACAGAGTTGTACATTTTTTACCACAAATGTAGGTTAGGACATTTCATAGTCCAAAAATAAACTTCATACTCTTTAGTCAACATCCCCAATACTCCCATTCCTTCTAGCTTGTTAGTCTCTATTATTTTATGACCCTGTTAATCTGCATATTTTCAATAACTCAAAAGACAAAAACATACCATATGTAAAATGTAATCTTTTGTGACTGATTTCTTTCATTGAGCATAATGTTTTCTTTTCTTTCTTTTTCTTTCTTTTTTTTTTTTTTTTTTTGACAGGCAGAGTGGACAGTGAGAGAGAGACAGAGAGAAAGGTCTTCCTTTGCCGTTGGTTCACCTTCCAATGGCCACCGCGGCTGGCGTGCTGCAGCCGGCGCACCGCGCTGATCCGAAGCCAGGAGCCAGGTGCTTTTCCTGGTCTCCCATGGGATGCAGGGCCCAAGCACCTGGGCCATCCTCCACTGCACTTCCCTGGCCACAGCAGAGAGCTGGCCTGGAAGAGGGGCAACCGGGACAGAATCCGGCGCCCTGACCTGGACTAGAACCTGGTGTGCCGGCGCCGCAAGGTGGAGGATTAGCCTAGTGAGCCGCAGTGCCGGCCCGAGCATAATGTTTTCAAGGTTCATCCATGTTGTAGCATGTGTTAGTACTCCATTCCTTTTTAGAGCTCAAGGACACTCATTGTATGGACAAAGAACACTTTTTATACATACATCACTTAATGGGCATCTCAATTATTTATACTTTTTGGCTATGATGTACAATGTTGCTATGAGCCCTAGTGTATAAATAATTGTGTCATAGGCTTCCAATTCTCTTGAATGTGTTTCTAAGAGCGAAATTGTTGGGCCACATGGAAACTGTGTTTAATTTTTTTTTTTTCTTGAGAGTCACAAAGACAGGGACAGACAGGAGAGAGTTGCCATCCAGTGATTAACTCCTGAAAAGCATGAAGAGCCAGAATCCAGGACTCCAATGTGAATGGTATGAACCCAACTACTTGGTCACCAGCACACCCTCTCAGGGTCTGCATTAGCAATAAACTGGAATCAGGGGCTGGGGCTGGGAACTGAGCCCAGGCACCGTGATGGGAGACTCTGGTCTACTAACTGCCCTCTTAACCACAAGGCCAAATGCCTGCCCTAGTCCAACTTCCTGATGAAATGTCAGAAGTCCAGCAGGTGCAGCTTTTACATCCCAATCATCGGTGTGTGAGGGTGTCACTCTCTCCACATGCTCACCTGCATCTGACTCTGATTACAGTCATGGTAGCAAGTATGAATTGATATTTCATCGTGCAGTTGATTAGCATTTTTTCTGATGCCTATTAATGTTAAGTATGTTTCATGTGTGTATATCCTCTTTGGAGAAATATCTATTCCCATTTTATTCAGTTGGGTTGTCTTTTCTTGTTTTTATTGAGAGATAAGAGCTCATTACATATTTTGGATACCATACATTTTATCAGATACATAATTATTAACTTCCTCCCATCCTCCGGGTTGTCTTCTCACTTTCCTGAGTGTATTCCTTGACATGAAAGTTTTAAATTCTTATGTAGTATAATTTATCTGTTTATTTTTGTTGCTGTTCCTTATATTTTCTGCTTCACATATAACAAACGACTGTCAAGTCTAAGGTAATGAATAGTGAGGCCAGTGTTGTGGAGAAGCAGGTTATGCCGCTGCCTGCCACACTGGCATCCCATCTGGGCACCAGTTCGAGTCTCAACTGCTCTACTCTGGATCCAGTTTCCTGCTAAGGCACCTGGGAAAGCAGTCCTTGGGCCCCTGATCCCACATGGGAGATATGGCTAAGAGCCCAGGCTAGCACGCCCTGGCCATTGTGACCATTTGGTCACCGCAGCTTCCTCCTGCTCTCTTCTTAACTATGCCTTTCAAATAAACCCATCTTAAATGAATAAAGGAATAAAGGAATGACTATTTATTCCTATATGTTCTAAGAATTTTATACTTTTGACTCTAAGATTTAGGCCTTTGGTTCATTTTAACTTTATTTTTTAATGAGATAGGGGTCCTGTAAGAAATAATTATTTAATAATCTGTCTAGTGAGCTCTGGTTTTGCTCCCAACAGCTTTCTTTATAAGCCAACACACAATGATTTCCACTCCGTCATCAAATAATTAGAATCTCTACATAGCTCTATCATTTCCACTGCACTTTCTCTTAACTTTGGTGAGATTAGAGAATCTGGAAAAACTATGAATTTGTTTCTCATGTGGGTACCAGTTTCTGTCCCAGCTGCTCCACTTCTGATCCAGCTCCCTGCTAATGGGCCTGAGAAAGCAGTGAAAGATGGCCAAAGTGCTGGAGCCCCTGATACCCATGTGGGAGACCCAGATGAAGCTCCCAGCTCCTGGTTTTGGGCTAACCCAGCCCTGGCCATTGCAGCCATCTGGGGAGTGATATATTAGATGGAAGATCTATTTCTCTCTAACTCTTTCAAACAAATTAATTAACCCTTAAAACTAAAAACCTTGCTGATACAGTCTACACTGTTTGTCCCATTATGATGATTTGTCTTTGTACATATATGCAATTCTTTCTGCCTGAAATATTTCCCCTAGCTCAAAATACTGTGCTAAATAATAACTGTGCAAATGTGTATGGCATGTAGAAGGTATAATGTTTGCTGAATGTGAAAAAAGATTTTATGAATATATTTGAGGTATCAGGGCTCAAAATTATATTTCTATAAATCTGGTGGTTTAAATGGCTGTCTTATCTGTGTTTTATTAGGAAGATAGCTAAGAGAGCAAAGGGATACATGCTCCCGATCACTGGTTCACTCCCCAAATGCCTGGCACAGCTGGGGCTGAGCCCTGGCTGATGCCAGGAGCCAGGAAGGCAATGCAGGTCTCCCACTACCTTCACTCCCTCCCAGAATCTGCATTAGCAGGAAGCTGAGTTCAGAAGCCACAGCCAGGCATCCAACACAGGCACTCTGCTACGGGACACAGCCATCTGAAACACTAGCCAAGTGCTGATCCAATCCATATTTTTTATTCAATAGTTAAGACTGGAAAACCTCATTCTGTATATGTATGAAAACTATACAGTATAAGCAAAACAAACAATTTCAAAATAATAATAAGTCTTAGGGAAAGTAAACTGATCACAAAGCCACCTCACATTTATTGAGTCCTTCTTATAAATTCTTTTAGATTACGTTGGCTATGTTAGTCACTGCAAGAAGTTAATGACATACAACAGAAGAATTTACTTCAGAAAGTGTAAGAATATGTCCAATTAAAAGGCTTACCAAATATTTACTGTATATTGTCATTCCATAACCTCAATGATCTTTTCTAGATAACACTTTACAATGGATAAATTAATTTATATTTTGATACACTTAGCTTCTCTTCAAATGTAATGCCTCAATTTGTGACCTTCTATGTAAAAGAAAATTAAGTGGTATTTCAAAAGTCACAGTGTAAACAGTGTTCATTAAAGCCACAAAATCTCCTACATTTCTTATACTTCTGATTTTAAAAATTTCCTGCCTTTATAATGTGACTTTTTTATAGTGTAATTATTTTTAAAGTACAATGACCAGATTTCAAGATATGCTACAGGGAGGTTATTATCAAAACAGCCTGGTATTGCCACAAAAATAGACATGTAGATCAATGGAACAGAACTGAAACTCTAGAAATCAATCCACACAGCTATAACCAACTAATCTTTGACAAATAAGCTAAAATCAATTCCCAGAGTAGGGAAAGGCTCCTCAACAAATGGTGCTAGGAGAACTGGATCTATACATGCAGAAGTATGAAACAAGAACCCTAACTTATGCCTTATACAAAAATCTACACAAGATTTAGATACCAGGATCTAAATCCACTAACTGATACCATCAAATTACTAGAAGAAAAAACTGGGGAAATTCTGCAAGACACTGACACAGGCACAGACCTCTTGGAAAAGACCCCAGAAGCACAGGCAATCAAAGTCAAAACAGACAAATGGGATCACATCAGGTTGGGAAGCTTCTGCACTGCAAAAGAAACACTCAGCAAAGCGAAGAAACAACTGACAGAATGGGAGAAAATACTTGCAAACTCTGCAACAAACAAAGGGTTAACATCCAGAATCTATAAAGAGCTCCAGAAATTCAACCACAATAAAACAAGCTATCCAGGTAAGAAATGGGCTAAAGATGTGGACAGTCATTTTTCAAGAAAGGACATTCAAATGGCCAACAGATGCCTGAGAAAACGCTCAAGATCACTAACATTAGGGAAATGCGTATCAAACCTACAAAGATGCTTCACCTCATCCCAGTTAAAATGGCTCTCATACAGAAACCAACAAATAACACATGCTGGCAAGGATGTGGGAAAAAAGATACCCTCATCTACTGTTGGTGGGAATGTGAACTGCTGCAGCCACTGTAAAAGACAGTTTGGAGATACCTCAGAAATGTGAGTATAGCCCTACTATAGGACCCAGCCACCCCACTCCTGGGAATTTACCCAAACTGAAAAAAAATCAACATATGAAAGAGATCTGTACCCCTGTGTTCACTGCAGCACAGTTCACAATAGCTAGGATATGGAATCAACCCAGATGTCCATCAACTGAAGACTGGATAAAGAAATTATGGCATATATACATTATGCAGTACTATTCAGTTGTGCAGTTGATCTTAGCCAAAAAGCCAAGAAGCAATAAGAGTGCTACTCAGTTGCAAAAAAAAAAAAAAAAAAAAAAAAAAAAAACCAAACTGTTGTCTTTTGCAACAAGATGGATGCAACTATAAACCATTATACTCAGTGAAATAAGCCAGTCCCAAAAAGACAGATACTATATGTTTTCTCTGCTCCAAGGTAACTAACAGAGTGCCTGAAATGTAATGTATTGGAGTGAAATTGACATTTTGAGATTCATTGATTGTTTGCAGCCCTTGTCTTTTCCATTGAGGAACTGTGTTTTCTGGTTTGTTTTTTTTCCTTCATACTATTCGTTGAACTACTTTACTTGGTGTAGAGTTAACTCTATAATCATTAAGTAATTTGAAAATAGAGCACTGTAAAAATTAAGAGTGGGAATGTGGGAGGGAGGAGGAGGAATGGCTGGAGCGTGAGTGGAAGGGAGAGGGGGAAGCATCACTATGTTCCTAAATCTGTATAAATGAAATACATGAAACTTGTATAACTTAAATATAACTTTAAAAAATTATGGTATATACACACTATGGAATACTAGCCAACCATAAGAAAGAATGAAATCCTATTGCAACAAAATGGATGCAATTAGAAACCATTATACTTAGTGAAATAAGCCAGTTCCAAAAAGACAAAAATACCATATGTTTTCCCTGTTCTATGCTAACTAATACCAAAAATGTAATGGATACACATGAAATAGACATTTTAAGCTTTGAAAAGTGTTCACAAATCTTGTCCCTACTACTTGTTCAAGTCTTCCCTTAGTGTAGGGCTCTTATGGTATCTTATGAGTATAAAATAAACTGAAAGGACATCATTGTAAAAAGAGAGGGAACAGGAGAGGAAGGAGGAGGAAGGGTGGAAGTTTGGGGGATGGGGTGGGAGGTATCACTATATATAGTGATATATATATATATATATATATATATAGGAATATAGCGTATTTCATGAAATACATGAAATTTGTATACCTTAAATAAAATTGTTTTAAAAAGTACAATGGGCAATACAAAATATTCAAACAGGCAAATACAAACAGCTTCTAAAATTTCTAGTTTTCATTTTTACAAATGTATTTATTTCAAAACATAAAATAATGGCGTTCCTATTATTTAAGCTCTTTTCAATGAGACAATATTTACTTCAGCATTTACTCAAGTATTGGCAATTGAAGGAAGAGAAGATCAGTATGATTGGTTAATTAAGATTTCAAAGAAATGGCGACTCCCTAGAGGGGAGGCTAATTTCTCATTTATAAGCCCATTTATAACTCTAGCCTTGAGAAATGGTCCTAATAAAATTCACAGTTAAGTAGGCCTTCAAACACATACCAGCCATTAACATTTGGGCTGCCTGCTGTTAGAAAAATATTAATATTTGATGCCATGGCATTTTTATTTTACAAATCTGTTTCAGAGTCTTATGAAACAGCTTTCTTTATGTTAAGCAGATTGAACTCAGGTTGTAATGATTATTTCTAGAGTAACTTCAGCATAATTTAAAGCTTCTAGGGAACTATATGTTTTCTAATTAGATCGGTCATAATCTCTCCGGGATTTGGAGGATATACTACTGATGGACAAAATAACTTATCTTAGCATCAGGTGCTGAGCCCAGCATTGACGGTGGTGACATTAACACTCAAAACACATTTGACAGGTTGCCAGACACTAATAATTATTTTTGTGTTGTTCTCTTTGTATATTAATGACATCTTTATTGAAGGTTATGGAAATATGGAAACTGTACCACACAGTTGATACTCTGGGAGAGAAACAAGCTCATTTATTTATTTATTTATTTGTGACAGGCAGAGTGGACAGTGAGAGAGAGAGAGAGAGAGAGAGAAAGGTCTTCCTTTGCCGTTGGTTCACCCCCCAATGGCTGCTGCGGCCGGCGCACCGCGCTGATCCAAAGCCAGGAGCCAGGTGCTTCTCCTGGTCTCCCATGGGGTGCAGGGCCCAAGCACTTGGGGCATCCTCCACTGCACTCCCTGGCCACAGCAGAGAGCTGGCCTGGAAGAGGAGCAACCGGGACAGAATCCGGTGCCCCGACCGGGACTAGAACCCGGTGTGCCGGCGCCGCTAGGCGGAGGATTAGCCTAGTGAGCCGCGGCACTGGCCTTTTTTTTTCTTGTTACCATCTATGAAATGAGCTTGTTTCCAATTAGGCTAATCCTCTGCCTGCGGCGCCAGTACCCGGGGTTCTAGTACTGGTCGGGGCGCCGGATTCTGTCCCGGTTGCCCCTCTTCCAGGCCAGCTCTCTGCTGTGGCCCGGGAGTGCAGTGG
Organism: Oryctolagus cuniculus; assembly: GCF_964237555.1. Lineage (NCBI taxonomy): Eukaryota > Metazoa > Chordata > Mammalia > Lagomorpha > Leporidae > Oryctolagus > Oryctolagus cuniculus. The sequence continues at coordinate 2,947,546 of NC_091438.1, read as the reverse complement.
AGGATGGCCCAGATCCTTGGGTCCTGCATCCCATGGGAGACCAGGAGAAGCACCTGGCTCTGGGCTTCGGATCAGCGCGGTACGCCGGCTGCAGCAGCCACTGGGGGGTGAACCAACGGAAAAGGAAGACCTTTGTCTCTCTCTCTCTCACTGTCCACTCTGCCTGTCACAAATAAATAAATAAATAAATAAACTTGTCTCATGCTACAATAAATACATCTGCCAAAAGAAAAGCATTGCCTGCTAACACAAAATAATCATTTGTCTTTCAATAAAACTGGTTAAAGCACTGGTGCACCATATTAAAGTACATATGACATTACAGTCAAGATGGTCTTGATTTTGTCTAATTAGGATGCACATATTTCTCTTGGGATGATCAGATACCAAAGTCTCATGAAATGTTCGTTCATGGAGAGTATGCACAGAACACGAGAAAGCGTGAGTAGCAGTCCCTGGCTATTCACATACTGGTTTGGATATTAAACCACCTTCATTCTGTTCACAAATTCCTTCCTAAAATAAATTAGTTCACTATTAAAAAGTTTTGATTACCATGAAATACTTGTACATTTTTACGGAGTACAGTGAAATGCTTCAACACATGTCTACAACATAAATCAATCAAACCAGGCCTTGCCTTCTCCTAATATTGCTCTGTTTTATTACTTTCAATAACCCTGTGACGCATGTACTTGGGGACCACCAATGTATATAAGCTTTGTATGTATTTTTTAACTGGTTTTTATTCCTGGAGATAGTTCTGCTATTTGCCAACTAGACTTTTCTACATAACCCTTGAGGAGACATGTATCTTCCACACTAACAGAATTAATTCAGTAGTCAGTGAATCATACAATTTTAAATCTAGAGAAGGCGTTAGAGCTCTAATTCAGTCCCAGTACAGAGCGACGTGTCAGGTGAGCTCTCAGAGAACCATACTGAAATATAAACAGCATAAACAAACAGGCAGAGAAGTTGTAAATGTAGTGAATCATTTACAAGCACTAGAGTAGTCATATAAAATGGCTTTTTAATATTGACTTCTCTATAGATCACAAATAAATGAACAAAACAATTGTGACCCTTGGCTGTAAACAACACAAATAATGTAAGAGATCTGTTGCATTTTCTCCGACAAAATTTTCCCATATATAAAATTGAATAAAAAATCTTGTTTAAAATTTCTAGAAGGCATAACTGACTGTGGCTCTCTAAGATACACAGATTTAGTGACGGAATGAAGTGTCCTTGCTTACTTGGACTTAACTTCCTGCCTTTCAAGAACTGGCAACTGCATGGATGTACCTAGTAAGTAATTATTTAGGTCAGAACAAAGACTGAAATGACTTGAGCACTTTGGAAAACTGGAAATTTTTTAGAAAGCTGTACAACTGTACTGACATCTGGAACTTACCTTGAATTGCATCAAAATACAAAGTGGATTGATAGAGGAACAGAATATGACAAAACAAATATAGCAAAATATTAACAAAAGAATCTAATGGTGAAATAAGAATGTGATAAAAATCCTTTCAATATTTTGCATGCATGAAAATTCCTATGATAAAAATGGGGTTATACAAATATAAAGGTAAAATCCACATTAGATTAAACATAATATATTCCACTCGGATATTTATCCAAAAGAAAAATAAACTTACATCCACAAAAGGTCTATATAAGAATATGTGTAGCAGCTGTGCTCATATTAGAAACAAACCAAGGATCTTTCATCAGGCAAACTGACAGAGGAATAATTGGATATCCTTATGAGAGAATACCATTTAGACACAATCTGATAAAAACCAGATTTTTTCCCAAAAAAGCATGAATATAAAGAGGGTATCTATGCATGGGACAGACAAGCAGTGATGCACAGAAGATAAGTCCAGGCAGAAAAACCAATATGCATAAAGGCAGGAGACTGCTTTCTGGCCCTTTTGCTTCCTTAGACAATAATCTATTTGAGATTACAGAAATTACTGTGTCTTCTGTTTACCACTTAAATCCCCAGGAACTGGCAAAGACCATCATAAATCTCTGCAGCACAGATGACTGAGAGAGAGAACAGAAACTAAGAGAGAACGACCATGAGTACTTTAGAGGAGACCAGAGTGTCAAGGAACAGTATCAATACCACAGACATCGCGAAACCAGAATCGCAACAGCCCCTGTGGACAAAACAAGGAGACTGATGACTACTCTGGAGGAAGAGGGAGTACAATTTCTAGTGGAGGGATGAGGGAAGAGGCAAAGGCTGTGAATCATTATTTGCAACTTAAATCTTTATGTCCTCCCTGGCCGAAGGCTAAAGAGTTAGAAAATAATTGTTCTGGGCACAACTGGGATCAAAGCCATATTCCTATAAGGTCTGGAAAAAGACAAAGAGTGAAAGAAGGTACTAAATATATTACCCAGACAGAAGGTTATTCCATCCAGAAAAGAGAGAGGTATAACAGACCACCTGATTGACTGTTTAACTGATTTCATAGGTACCACACTTTTGCTTGTGCTACTCAGATAGTCAGAAAAATTAGACATGACCAAAAATAAAATGATACAACCACCAATCAGTTATTTGGTAATGATACCTAAGATGAATAGCTCAACAGCCACATGATGATAACTACACAGTAAGTCCTTCACTAAGTAACAGTAACACTATGCCATTGTAATATCTGGTTGTTCTACTGATGGAAAAAACATAACTGGCACAATTAGATACAGGCTATATTCTTTGCAATCTCAAACTACTAATATCTCCTTTCTTTATAAGGCTTCAATCTGCCTGTCAATAGGAGAAACAAATTTTTTCTTATTATTTGCTCCATCAAAGAATAAAAACATTAGTTCTGAAATCTACGAAGGTTGTTAACTTTCATTAATTTAAGAACAAAATCAATATGAGCCTTCAGGCAAATCAATAAAAAAAGAAGATATTTTCAACTTTCCCATAAAAACGAGATGGAAAAATTAGGAAGAATGATGCTTTCTAACAAACTTAATTGCCATCTTATTTTTTCGTGCATCCATGTCGATTTTGTACTATGAATCAAGAAACACAGGCTTATTTGCTTAAAGTCAATTGTTCACTCAGGGCAATGCCATGAGAAAATGATTTAAATTTGTTAAATTTCTAATTACAGAATAATTGTAAAGAAAAGCAAATGTATTACTTCCTAGTTCTATCTAGTAACAGACAGGTCCCAGGAGGCCTGCTGTAATGACCAGATAAGGCTGTCTGTAATTAGCATGCCTCTTATGTGTACATTAATCAGTACGAACCATTGCAGGCTTGGTGCTCAGAGACATTTTGTTCCTTTAACCAACACTCCCTTTCTAATCTTGCTCACAATATTATTTTGTAAAGGCAACGAAAATGAATCCTAAATGCAAAAATAAATTTCAGTTTAAGCACTGTTCACAATCCTTACTTAACATAGTTTTAATTAATGAAGTTGATTTGGTTTTACCTTTTTCTAACCATTTCTCTGAAAAGTACTTATAACTCTTGGCAACTTTTTGCATGCAATTGTTGCTTATGATAATAGAAGATAAAACAAGCCGGCACCGCAGCTCACTAGGCTAATCCTCCACCTAGTGGCGCCGGCACCCCGGGTTCTAGTCCCGGTTGGGGCGCCGGATTCTGTCCTGGTTGCCCCTCTTCCAGGCCAGCTCTCTGCTGTGGCCCGGGAGTGCAGTGGAGGATGCCCCAAGTGCTTGGGCCCTGCACCCCATGGGAGACCAGGAGAAGCACCTGGCTCCTGGCTTCAGATCAGCGCGGTGCGCCGGCTGTGGCGGCCATTGGAGGGTGAACCAATGGCAAAAGGAAGACCTTTCTCTCTCTCTCTCTCTCTCTCTCACTGACCACTCTGCCTGTAAAAAAAAAAAAAAAAAAAAAAGAAGAAGAAGAAGAAGAAGAAGATAAAACAAGCTTGAGACCAAATAGTGATCATTTCTTATTTCTAGTCTTATATTCTGTAATTCAGAAGAAGGAATGTATCACAATTATTATGAGGCAAAAATATAGTTACACAGTAGGATAATGAATCAAATCTCTCAAAGATAAGCATTTTAAAAGATCCCAGTACAGGGGTAGCATTTTGGCATAGACGGTAAAGTCAAAACCTGCAACTTCAGCATCCCATATGGGCACTGGTTTGTGTCCTGGCTGCTCCACTTCCAATCCAGCTCCCTGCTAATGTTCCTGGGAAAGCAGGAAAAGATAACCCAATTGAATGGGGTCCTGCCACCCACACAGAAGACCAGGATGGAGCTCCTGGCTCCTGGTTTTGGCCTGGCCAAGCCCTGGATGTTGTGGCCATCTGGAAAGTGAACCAGCAGATCGAAGATGGAGCTCTCTCTCCCTCTCTCTCTTTCTCTCCCTCTCTGTGACTTTCAAAATAATTAAAAAAAAAAAAACTTTTAGAAGACATCCCAGGACCTTCAAAAATGGCCAATGTAAAAATTAGTATTGAGTATTTATTGTTTTTTAAATGATTTAGCTTTTTTATTTGAAAGACTCAGTGATGAGGAAAGAGAGAGAGAGAGGAGGAAGAGGGTGGGGAGAGAGAGAGCGCACGAGAGAACATCTGCCATCCACAGGTCCATTCTGCCAATGGCCAAAGACAGGCACCCAAACTCCATCTGAGTATCCCATATACACAGGGGCTCAAGGCTTGGGGCATCTTCCTCTGCTTTCTCAGGCACAGTTTTTTTTATATTAACATCGATGATTTTTAAAAAGTCGTAGCAAACTGAAATGGGAACTCATTGAAGATTCAAAAGGTTCTGCCTTTTCTGCAGTTAACTAGGTTAGAGAACTCCAAGAAAGCTGACTAATCTGTGGATCTTGGTTCACTTAATCACAAAATGGAAGACATGGCTTACCCACCCAAGGCTCTCCCAGTTCAACCCTCCTATGATACTCGTTATGTAAGAGCCACAGAAAGAAGAAAACTACTGTCGGACTTTCAGCTCAGCTGCAGAGGATCTTTAACTCGTTTTTCTACCTTACACTTCACTGTCGTAGTGGGACAGCAAGCTTTAACAGCGTATTCACGCTCTTTGGAGTCTAATGTCTGACCTCAGAAATGAAGTCTTTCAAAGCCATATGCTCTGACTTCAAAAGAGAAATTTAACATGTGACATGAAAACAGGCCAAATAAAATAATACCTAAGATTTTTGTTCCTTAAGAGAGTTTCAAAACATATTATCTCATTTAATCTGACCAACAAAAAGTAGAACTGCTAGATTTCCCATTTGACGACGGTCAAGTTCCGAGGCAGCACTAGCACCTGTCTTATTTCCTCCCGAGTCCATGTGTGTCTTCCCACTTGACAGTCCCTGCTGGGTGTTATATCACCAGCCAGATCTGATTTAGCAAAAAATGTCTCACTGGGAGCTGTCCAAGTCCTATTAGATAAGGAAAGTAGAGCAACACCTTGTCCACAGTACCGAAATTCATGAGTTTTTCCTAGGCAAAGATTCAGGATAAATTTGATACCAATCCTAACAGGAAAGACAAGTAGTTCTGTTTAGAGCTAAAATGGAGCCCCCATATTGAATCAATGTAAATATAGTTCATACTTCACTTGGTTCCCATATCAGAAATTACATAATTTGTAATTAATTTAGAGCTAATTGTTATTTCCAAATTGTGTTGTTGCACTGCAGTGCAACGAGTTAAGTGACCACTTGGGATGCCAGCATCCCATGTAAGAGTGCCTTGGACAAAATCTTGCCTGGGTCTGCTTCAGAACCAGCTGCCTTCCTGGGAAGCAGTTTAAGTACTTGGGTCCCTGACACCCACAAAGCAGAGCTGGATGGAGTTCCTGGCTTCTGGCTTTGTCCTAACCAGTGCTGGCTATTGCGGGCATTTGGAGAGTGAATCAGCAGGTGGAAGATCTCTATCTCTTTCTCTCTCTCTCTTTCTCTCTGTTGCTCTGCCTTTCAAATAAATTTCTAAAAAATAAACTTGAAAATAATTATAATCCTTTCGATTTCTACATAATTTAGGTTGTATGAGAAGCTCTTGCTTGAAGGGCTTTGGTATAGAATATTACTCAAAAAGATCATATGGTCTTGGAATCTTCTAGGAGCAAGCATTTAAACTGCATACACATGTACTGATTATTAAACACACACCTTACCCGCCAGTCACTGATATAATAGCCCTGTGCTTCTTCAACCTGTCCAGCACAGGAGCAAAATAAAACCTGGCTTATCTGATAACCAGCCCAAAGCTATCCCCCTCCTCAGTGTGATACTGCCATATGTAATGATGATGACAAGCTTCTTTGTTTTAGAAAGGATTTCAAGCTGAGGATTTTTACGAATATGCGACGCTGGTAACCACTACACAATGCATCGGGATTGCCTGTGAGCAACCAATCAACAGATGTAATTCCAACATTCTTCAGTAAGTGCTCAAAATAAAAACCACAGAACAGCTCTGGCAGCACCCAGAAGCACGTTTAATACCTATATAGGGACTCAGCTTAAAGACGGGTATTATTTTCCCAAAAATCCATTTAAATATCCCTGCTTTTGACAATGAAAACAACAAGCAAACCACCTTTCAACTTGTTTCCTTAGTGGCAATGTGACCCTTATCAGGATTAGGGACATTGGTGCAAAGAAAAAAGAAACCTTATCTAGCTGGAGATAGAAGCAGCAGAGCTTTCAAGCCTCTCAGCTTAGTCTATTTTTACCCAAAAAAGTCCGGAAAATACATCCTGGATGCAGGAGTCCATTTCTGGCCACAGGTCTAACTTCAGTAAATATGGCTGACAACACCTGGGTACGTTCCTGATGAAAACTGGTGGGCGTCTGAGAGTTGCTGAGGCAGAGAGAACAGAGCCAGGACACACAGTGGTCACTACAGGCTCCAGAGGCAGGGTGCCCACCACTCTTCACTCCCGTAGATTCAAGCTGCAGGGTGCCCATCACTCTTCACTCCCGCAGATTCAAGCTGCAGGGTGCCCACCACACTTCACTACTGCAGATTCAAGCTGGATGAAAACATAAAGATGAAACCTCAACGAGAACTTGATCTTCCTCTGTGACATAAATGCCCAGAGGCTTGCAGGCCAGGGGTGCTGCTCCCCAAAGCCCCAGGGAAGCTAGCTCCTGCCTACTGTACGGTCTGCCATTCCTAGGACGCACTTGCGGTCTCCATGGTCCATGCTCAGCTCTGACTACGATAGGTTTACAGTGGGAGACGGGGGAAGCGAGAGGGGAGCAGAAGAGGCGGAGGGTACAAGCCAACTCTGTCTTCAGAGTGCTTCCAAACTGCACTCTCTCTCTCCTTCTCCGAAGGAAAACTTCCGTGTCACCCCTCTGCTTAAACTCCAGTGTAAATCCCTACAGGTACGCCATAGCCATGCAACTCCCCTCACTTCCTTAATGTCTTTCCAGAGTTCCCTCCTCTGTGACCCAGTGTGGATAATACTAACCATAACAATCACAGATTAGCAGTAATTAAATTAGCAGCGACTATCACTGTTGGAATTCTACTGTTGCTGCTGCAAGGTAATGTGTCAAGTGTCTTACAGTAGATCTTGCCTCTTCACCTTCATAATAAGTGTGAGGTTTTCACCAGTATTACCCCCAACAGGTCTGATACAACCAGAGTTCAGGAAGGTCACACTACAAGTCACACGCTGAGGATACAGTGGGTTTGTGATTTGCACGGGGGTCTGTTAGACGCCAAAGCTGTGTGTTTAGTGCCAAGTGACAGCCGTTCGCCTGCACAAACGTGACATCTGAATTCTCTGTGCATTCACCTCTGTCATCTCAGAATTCCTTTTCTGGTTAAATTCTGCAGAGCGTCATTAAGGCCTCACTTCTTAACTCTGCTACGAGCCGTCATCCACTAATAACAAGAAGGACAGCCAACAGTGCGTGTGTAGTTATAATAGTACATTGATCTAGGCACGATATGGAGATGGCACTTAATCCTCCCAAAGAGCACTACCAACTAGCACACAATTATCTCCATTTTATAACCAGGCAAACGAGCTCTAGAGAGGCTAAGTCACTTGCTCAAGTTTATAGTTAGTAAATGTTGGGTTCAGGATTCAAATCCAGCTTCCCAGCATGTAGAGTTCATATTTTTAACCAGTAAACCATATTGCTACTAACTTATCTTCAATAATTCATAACAAAATACAGTATTCCTTATTTAGACATTAAATCACAGTTGGTGTTATATAGCCATCTCAAACACGAAAATATGAGGCACAAGATAAATAAATCAACACAATGTGATACACATATACAGTGGAGTAATTTTGATATATGTTCTAACATGCAAGGACCTTGAGAACATTATACATAAAGAAATCAAATAGTAAAGGATAAATATTGAACAATTCCACTTATTTGCAGTATCGAAAGTAATGAAATTTATAGAAAGCAGGACAGAGGTTAGTAGAGGCTTGAGGAAAGGAAGAAGAGTTATCTTTAATGAGCACAGAGATTTTTCTGGATGATGGTAAAGTTTTAGGTGACGGCTATACAATGTTGTGAATGTACTTAATAACACTAAATTGTACACTTATAAATGGTTAACATGATAAATAATGTTATATTTTAGTATAATAAAAAGTGAATGTACTTAACATTAAGTTGTATATTTAAATGGCCAACATGATAAATACCACGTTATATTTTAGTACAATAAAGAAGTGGGTATTTTATGTTAGAGTCACATTACCCTTCTGGGACCAGCAGAAGACAGGAAGTGTTCTACTTCATTGGTTTCTATACTTTTCAAAGCAATGGTAGACAGCACATGAAAACTACCATTTCCTCTAAATACACAAATTAATCCATAACCACATCTTCCCTTTCCAAAACGATTAATAGTATATTCAAGAAAAGGTTTAATGCACACATAAAAGATTTTCAAGGGGCCAGTGCTGTGGCGCAGCAGGTTAAAGCCCAGGCCTGAAGCACAGGCATCCCGTATGGGTGCCAGTTCAAGACCTGGCTGCTCCACTTCCAATCCAGCTCTCTGCTATGGCCTGAGAAAGCAGTGGAAGATGGCCCTAGTCCTTGGGCCCCTGCACCCATGTGGGAGACCCAGAAGAAGCTCCTGGCTCCCGCCTTCAGATTGGTGCAGCTCTAGCTGTTGCAGCCATCTGGGGAGTGAACCAGCAGATGGAAGACCTCTCTCTCTGTCTCTATGTCTCTCTGTAACTCCGACTTTCAAATAAATAAAATAAATCTTTAAAAAAAAGATTTTCAAAAAAAATTTTGTTTAATTAAACTCAAAGTCTCACAAAGACACAAATACAAAGATAATCATTAGAATTACTAAGAAATATTTGAGGATAAGTCTATACTTGCCATTTTATTTACTTTAAAAATGTATTGATTGATTGATTTGAGAAGAAGAGCTGCAGAGAGAGAGAAGGACAGAAGTGGGGGGAGGGAGAGGGGGAGGGAGAGAGAGAGAAAGCCAAGGGTGCTTGTGTCTATATGGTGGCCAAGGCTAGGCTGGAGCCAGGACTGGAGCCAGGAGCCAGGAGCCAGCAGTGCAATCCAGGTCTCCTACATGAGTGGCAGGAACCCAATTACTTGACCATTGCCATTGCCTCCCAGTGCCTGCATGGGTGGGAAGCTGGAGCTAGGAGCTGCAGCTGGGTATGCAGCCCAGGCACTCTGACCGGGGGGGGGGGGGGGGTGGAGGACATCTTACCCACTAGGCTGAATGCCCACTCCCTCTTCATTAAAAAAATGAAGAATATAAGTCACGGAGATAATTGGTGATGCTGTTTGAACTGCTCTGTAAATGTGACTAGCATTTGGTTAGGATGCTGGGTTTACAGTCTTGAAAAATATCACGAAACATCAAATATGGTACATTACAAAGAGTCTAAAGCAGAGCAAGGGAATACTGATGACCAACACCAACTCTCCACCACTACCCTGCCTTCCCGTAGTATCTAACAGGTGCTCCAAGCTAAAAGGGGAGGATTTAAAGAACAAATTCAGGGGCGAATTTTTGGCTTCTCTTCCAATCCCAGCTTCCCTTTAATGCATACCCTAGGAGACAGCGTGTGATGGCTCAAGTACTTGGGTTCCTGCCATCCATGTACGAGACCAAGACTGCGTCCCTGACTTCTGGCTTTGGGCTTGCCCAGAGTCACTTGTTGCAGGAATCTGGGGAGTGAATTAGTTGATGAAATATCTCTCAACCTCTATCTCTGTCTCTTGCCTTTCAAATAAATAGAAATAAATAAACAAAAATTTAAAGAACCTAGCTCAGAAGAGGCAATCAACTAACACCACTGAAGTGACCAGGATTGAGAAATAAACGAAGATGGCATCTGTACTTTAAGAAAGTGGTTCTAGCCCTTGCCTACTGAAAAAGCTCCCAAACCTCATCAGCCAGATGATTTCTCTGTCCATCCCTCTACTGCTAAAGAGAAGCACCCAAATGGGACTTCTCTGCTTGCTGGTCTGTGCTTGGCCTGCTCTGGAGATACAAACTGCGGAAATCTATTTGTCTGATACAAGGATGGCTACACCAGATCTTTCTTGCTTTCTGGAAGTGTGGAATATCTTTTTCCATCCTTTCACTCCCAGCCTGCATATATCTTTGTTGGTGAGTTGTGTTTCTTGTAGACAGCAAACAGACGGGTCTTATTTTTTAATCCATTCAGTTAATCTGTATCATTTAACTGCATAGTTGAGGCCATTTACATTCAAGGTGATTATTGATAAGTAATGACTCGTCCCTGGCATTTTTCCATAAATAGTCCTATTGTTCACTTAGGATTTCTTCTGTATTTTTACAGGGGGATTTTCTGCCTTCACATTCTTTTATAATGAAGGCTGCCTTTCTGTGTTTCTGTGTGTAGCATATCTTTAAACATCTTTTGAAAGGCTGGATGAGGGGCTGGCTCTGTGGCACATTGGGTTAATCCTCCACTTTCGGCGCCGGCATCCCATATGGGTGCCATTTCTAGTCCCGGCTGCCCCTCTTCCAATCCAGCTCTCTGCTATGGCCTGGGAAAGCAGTAGAAGATGGTCCAAGTCCTTGGGCCCCTGTACCTATGTGGGAGACCCATAAGAAGCTCCTGGCTGCTGCGTTCAGATGGGTGCTGCTCTGGCCATTAGCCACCTGGGGAGTGAACCAACGGAAGGAAGATCTTTCTCTCTCTCTCTCCCTCTCACTATCTGTAACTCTACCTGTCAAATAAATAAATAAAATATTTTTTTTTTAAAATGCTGGACAAGTGATGAAAAATTCTTTCAACTTCTTGTAGGATTTCCAGTGTGGTCTTACTCCCCTGAGAGTGCACTTCCTACACTTTTTTTAACTGATTACTCCTAGCCTAGCATAGTATGTCATTCCCTAATCCACCATCCTGGAACCTTCCCAAACTGCTAATACAAAGGAATTACCAACAGTGTGACACCAAAGAATAAAGATGTACTAAAAGGTAAAACATTAGGCAAATTGTGTATTTAATAACTGGATATATCAATGAGTTATCTTTATATTTTGGATAAATAATTCTGAAGGGATTTAAGATCCTAAGTAGGAATGAGGGATTCTTTATGAAATGTTATGTTTCATTAATACTTACACAATTGAAAAGCAAATTATGATTTTACATTTATTATACAAAGAAAACCAGATCTTTATATGTATATATAAGGAATAGGATCCACTCAAAAGCAAATTGATTTAATCATGTTCCTGAAGGATCTACTTCCCTCATTTTGTTTTGGCCCCCAAATGTAGCACCTTTTTTTGCCTCATTAAACCAACTGCAAATGCTCCCAAAACAAAGCAACTGGGACGTAGGGAAATAACTTTGAGTAGAACGTATTCAGTCTGAGACCACAGCTAAAGCTACATTGCAGCACAGTTCTGTTTGGTATTAGAAATTTAACTTCAGATGTGCCAGGAAAATTGCAAACTGTGTCAAGTCCAGAAAACGAATCCCTTACAAATATTATGACAATCAGTTTGATATAAATATACACAGAGGAATTCAGGAGAGAACGGAAGAGAAAGGGGAAAGCAAGAGAAGCTAGAGAAGTCATCAGGAAGGAGACAAATATAGTCAAGAAATAGAAGAGAGGGTCATTAACTGGAAACCAAGAAAGCAGAGAGTCCGTAATGAGGCTGTGGTAATTAAAATCTAAGGAAGCAGAAGACGCAGTGTGTCAACACACAGCTGGACACAGTCATTAAGGAGGCCGAGGGGGGAAAAGCCTTGTGTCATTGCGTGTGTCCCCAGGAGTGGAAGATACCTGCTGGATTAGGAAAGAAGCTCATCCTGCTGGCTGCACTGGCCTCAGAGAGTCAGGTGACTCACCAAGCTTCTAGTAACCACCGCTACTCATGGATTAAACTACTAATTCCCCAGGAAATGTAACCTCTCTCTCCACATACTGTATGGTACACGTCTCTGTGCTTTCAAATAGAAATCATTGACGCTATGGCAAGCACTTGATATTCTGGGCAGACATTACGGCAGTGCTCAAGAGCACACACAACAGGACGTTCAAATCATTTTCTGAGGAAATATGTTGTTTTGTGGAAACTATAAGGTAGTTAATCCCTGGCATATGTCCAAGGTGGCCCATTTTATTGATTTTTAAGCACTCTGCAGAATCTAGAGAGTTCTAAACTTACTAAATAAGATGCTTTTCTTCCATAATTTCACATATTTTTAACCCTTGAAGTGAACATTTACAACACAGCAAAAACATTTCCAAGGCACCTGAGCTGCCGAAATCTAGCTAGCGTCCTTCACCACATCCATGTGCCCTACTCGGGGCTGTCAGGCATTTCAGTGAAGCCAAAAGAGTGACAGAAGGCAGAACAGAGGAGTTGTTAAAAATACTAGATTCAGACACAGCTGGGTTTAACTCCAGACGGCTAGTTTGCCAGACAAGGGCTCCAGGTGAGTTACTCGTCTTCTCAACCCTTCCTTGTCCTCAGCTGCAAAACAGTTATGACAACGGTAGCGTCTCAGGGGTTGCCATAAGGATGAGACAAATCAAGACACGCAAAGCACCCAGTAAAGAGGCCGAAGCATTATAAATGGTCAATAAAATATGAACCGTATACAGAAGAAAGTTCAAGAATCACTTGTTAGCTAATCATTTGTAACGCATATGGCTTCCCCAACACAGCTAGGATGTCCCAGAGGTGCAGGAAGGAAGCAGGAATATAAATTTCATTGTGGGACGCACTTACCTGTTTTCAGTTTTTTAAAAGGAAAAATAAGAACACTGTAACTGTTAAACATTATTAAAAAATTAAAGGATCATCTGTAATCATTTTTGTGCTTTGAGCAAAATGATACTCCATAAATAGAAAATTATATTAATTCTATTAAAATACGTATTCCTAGGGAGTGAGGAGATGCTTGTGCCTGGACTGGCTAGTATCTGGTGATACCCTCATTACCACCAAGCACAGCTTCCTGCAAGTGGGATTACCTGTCTGGGTGATGGGACTGAAAAGGATACACAGTTTCAAAGCCCCACACTGCTTTTTCAGAGGTAATTTGTTTTCAACAAATGGCAAGACCTGGGGGGTAACAACATTTTTTGTGATTGAAAACTAATCTCTGGCTAGAATTAAATGAGTAGGTTGGCAGAATGTCAATTGAACAACATTCCCTCAACATCCATATCTGTACAATTTTGCAGACTAGGACAGAAAAGGTATGTGCTATGCCTATAAGGTTGCTGGCATTGGAGAAAGAAACCAATAAAGTTATTACCTTGTATTGTACTGTGCAAACAACTATCACATATTCACATCTTTGTAGTATACTGCTACATAATGAATGACAGAGGCAAATACCGATTGAGTTGACTTCTTGAACTCTTCAGTTACCAAAGTAATAATTACAGTGCTTGTTAAATGTGAAACACTACTCTAGACGCTTCGCAGACGCTGACCTATTTGGTTCTCAATAATATCACCCGCACTTGGCAGATGAGGAAACCTAGACACAAAGACGATAGTGACTTGCACAGATCACAGAAGCAGCTTGGAAACAAGGCAGGCTGGCTCCAAAGTTCTGCTCCTTTAATTAACGTGCGCATCCACATGGCAGCCAGCACAGGCATATGCAATAAGTGTTTGAGAAATTTAATTTCATACCTGATTTGCATAGTTGTACAAACTGATTTTTTTCACAAAAACATTCATTTTAAGGTTGAGCACTTCCTATAACTCATAATTGAGTGCAAGGCAAAGGATACTCTCTCATCTCATTCTAAGAACATTCTAATATATTGGGAAACTTTTTTGGTAAGACGCCAGGTGGTAAGTATTGCAGGTTTGTGAATAATACAGTCTCTCTAGTTACTACTCATCTCTGCCTTCACGACACAAAACCAGTCATAGACAATAATTAAATGACAGTTCCAACAGTATTATGAAACAGGTGGCAGCCAGACTCGGCCTGAGGGCCAGATTAGTTTGCTCACTCCTGCTCTAAGTAAGACAACACACACATCAGTAAGAATCCCCCTATCATGAAAACAGACCAACAGCACTGTCAGAAGCTGCTGTTCATTTGTTTTAAAGCACTGGCTCTCAGCCAGCGCAACCCTGCCCAAGGCCCTCACAGTTAGGGAACGCCACAGGCAGAGTCAAGGATGTTGCCATGTGTCCTACTGTGTGCAGGTCCGCCTTCACAAGAAAGAAAGATTAGCCTTACGTTAGCGACAGCAGTGCCAATGCTGGTTTAACAACAGCGACAGTCTGTTCTTCCTATTCTTCTAAAGAGCTTTTCACACTGACCCTGAAATCACACTGGAAAGAAGAGAAGGCGGGGCGTGGCGGGTGGGAGGCACCCCACTTCCTAAAGGCTCTCAGTGACAAGCTGCGCAAGAGGAACCTTAGCTCAAAGGACCCCAAGAGGCTGTCCGCTAACCCTGCTCTTGCCAAAGTGAAAACGAAGCACAGGATATGACGTCTTTGGACAAGGGACGAACAAAAGGAAAAAGAAAAATAATGGAAAGGGGGCCGAGGTGGCTGGCCAAGAAACTGAAGTTTGTACTGCAGAAAAAGGAGACACTCCTTGTGAGGGCAGAAGAGAACGAAGTCATTTCTGAACGCTGTCATACACCTTGTCTTCTCAATGATCCCCATCCCCCTTCTTAGAAAATTCAAATGAATATTTTTATCAACTATTCTGAGAATGCCAAATTTTTAGTAGCTCTAGAAACATTTCTAAGAAACAGGAAATCTCACCTCATTCCCTTTTTTAGGTGGAAGTGGGTTTTTTTTGTAAGAGATAAAATTGTTTTCTAGCTGTCTACTTTTTGTTATAACCAGAAAACAGTGGGATGCTCAATCCGGGGAGGCTTTCAGTATCTTAGTTGTCAGCTCAGCACTCTGAAGGGGACAGCGACATTTATATCCAACAACACAAAACACGGTAAACAGTAAGTTAGAGTCACGGTCGTACCCTTCATCCGCCTTGAACACCTTCCATCAGGTCTACTCCCGTGCTGACGTTTACAGCACTCCGTCCTACAGGAAACCACTGCTGGAGCCCTGTCCGACCATGTCCTCTCTGTAACGTCTTCATCTGTACCAGTCCAGATTTCCCAATAGTTTTGTGAATGTGCCATGAAAGACTTCCAATTTCGGTGTGCAGTCTACATGCTGTTAGATTGTGAACGGGTGGCACTATGTACAAACAACGCTGGAAGTCACAGATACTTGATGGCCTCTTAAGGAGGATTTGCCTACAAATTTGAAACCGGAAAGTCACTGCGATAACTTCCAAAAAGAACACTATGCAGCTTCCTGGATTTTCAGGGTGTATGCTAGGAATTGCATACAAATTAGAATGTCTGCATATTGGTCCTCAACACCAGTAACATCTCAGTTATAACAAAGAGAAGGTAGGTGAACTTACCTCATTTTCTACAGGAGAAAAGTAATATGCAAAGAAGTTAAATGATGCATATGGACGCAGAAAGTCAATTCTGTGCCAGCCAAAACACACACACAGGTTTTAACATCTTAAAACCCATGTTCAGAGTGGCCAGCACTATGGTGCAGTAGGTTAATCCTCCGCCTGCGGCACCGGCATCCCATATGGGTGCTGGTTCTAGTCCCGATGCTCCTCTTCCAGTCCAGCTCTTTGCTGTAGTCTGGGGAAGCAGTAGAAGATGGCCCAAGTGCTTGGTTCCCTGCAACATTTTGGGAAACCAGGAAGAAGCACCTGGCTCCTGGCTTCAGATTGGCATACTTCTGGTTGTAGTGGCCATTTGGGGAGTGAACCAATGGAAGGAAGACCTTTCACTCTGTCTCTCCCTCTCACAGTCTGTAACTCTACCTCTCAAATAAATAAATAAAATCTTAAAAAAAAAGTTCTGTCTCCCAAACCTCATAGGATTCTAATACATGTTCATAATAGTAGCTACAGTTACAAAGACACCCACACCACATGAAGGGTGCCAGCATCCCATGTGAGTGTCGGTTCAAGTTCCAGCAGCTCTGCTTCTGATCCAGTGTCTTGCTAACGTGCCTGAGAAGAAAGCAGGAGCAGCCCAAGTGTCTGAGCCCCTCACCCATGTGGGAGATGCAGCGTGGCCTGAACCAGCCCCAGTGGTTGTGCACTGCGGTTGTCTGCAGAGTGAACCAGTGGATGAAATCTTTTTCTCTCTCTCTAGGTAACTGGCAAAACTTAACAGTAAGACAAGGTTAAACTGGGTAAGGCAGCAACTTATTAAGCTATGCATGTTTGATTCAGTGGGAATTTTAACTTCTTCTGGCAGTCAGACTATAAAACAGCATAAAGAGTTCCTTTAGGCTGAATCAAAGCATCATGGCATCAACAGAAAACACAAGGTGACTGCAGTGGAGCTCCAGGGTGGCCATGAAAAAGGAGGTCAACACAGAGAAACGAGGGGAAGATTACTACTGATTTGGACTGAGACCTAACAGAGCCTCAAAGTGCAGTTGTGGTGACTTGTGCTTACCTGTATCTAGTTAACTCTAAGCAAACTTCCTGGAGACTCATCCAGGATGGCTGAAAAGAGAGGCCCTGCACCAGCCTCTGCCACAGAGAAGAACCGGAGAAGGGCTCCATTTCAGAATACCGATTGAGATAATCTTCAATTAAGAGGTGACCAGAGGAGCTGGCGTTGCAGCACAGTGGGCAAAACCACCAGCTGCAATGGCGGTGTGCCATTTAGGCATGGGTTCCTGCCCCAGCTGCTCCACTTCTAATCCCACTCCCCACCAACGGCCTGTGAAAAGCGCCGAAGATGCCCTAGGTGTTTGGGACCCTGCTGTGTTGGAGGCACAGGGGAAGTTCCTGGCTTCAGCCTGGCACAGCCTGGCTTCTGCAGCCATCTGGGGAGTGAGCCAGCAGATGGAAAACTGATCTCTCTCTCCCTCTCTCTCTGTGTTTGTCTCCCGCTCTCTCTGTAACTCTTTCAGTAAATAAATAAATCTTTAAAAAGAAAAAAAAGCAATAGCAGGAATTGTGAACAGCACAGGGATGCAAAAGCAGGCAGAGAGAAGGGCCGAGCCCGCGGCAGCTCCTGCCCCGGCTCTCAGGCCAGCGGGCCTCCGACTCGCTGTGGCGAGGCAGCAGCAGGCTCCCCGCCACCCCAGCACCCAGACCAGCGCCCCCGCTACAGGAAAGCCCCCTAGCCCTTGCCGGGTACACATCCATTCTGGAAAGCTGATGGGGATCAAGTGGCTTCTTTACTCCAAAAAAGAACCCATGATGCCTCTGACTACCCCAAACCCCCAGCCACAAGCTAAACTGTAGTACAGCTACTGCTAAACTCCATTCTGCCTTAGGGGACAGGAAGCAGCTCCATCGCGACCAGAAGCTGCCACAGGCAGCGCCAGGACACTTCACAAGGCAGAAAGCAGGCCCCCGTCCCACAGCTAAAGGACCACGCTCACTTGCTCTAGGTGGTCCAGGGAAGTGCTCCTCTTATTTCCCGGGGCCTGTGCACCACCAGCAGCCAATCCACAAGCCAAGAGGACCAAGTCTAAGAAGTCCCCTTCTACATCAATTAGCACAGGGTGTTGGGTAAGCAGGGCACAAACCCCCCTGTCACCCATGCGTGCCAGGTCGGAACAGTGGGCAGTCCCTTCTGTGTCCTGAAGCTCTGGGACTGTGGCTATTGATGCTGAAATCCCTGGAGTAACGCACACTCACCATGGGACCAGGAGGCCCTATTTGCATTCCTTTGGTTCAGGCTGGTGGCTACCATCCACAATTCTCAACAAAACCAGCAACTGATCTGTGAGACCTGGGTAAGGACCACTCTGCATCCTATACCTCTGAAACTGTGACTCTAGCGGGACATCTGCACTCACCTGTCGGGCATGCAGAAGGTCCCAGTCAGTCCCTTGCTCCAGGCCTGCACTAGTGCACAGTCCCCAGTAAAACGTGTGATCACTACGCGCACCCAGGTAAGGTCCACCGAGTCCCGCAGCTCTGGGACTGGGGTTGTGGGAGCCGTACTTCACAGCTGCCCGAGTTCATCCTGAGGAACCTGGGCAAGCAATACACTGAATTCTGCAGCTCTGGGTCTCTCATTCTTTGTTCAGTAAGTCTCAGGGACACCTGTGCTTGCCTGTGGGGCTAGGGAAGGCTCTTTGCATCATGAGGATCCAGGCTCGCACAACCTCCTGCATTACCTGTAGGATGCTGGTAAGGTGCCTCTGAGTCTTGCGACTCTGAGACCACACCTGTGGGAGCTCTACTCCACAGTGCCTGAGTTCCCTGTGGCACCTGGGAAGTGCTCCACACCCTTGGCTGCCAGTGAAAATCCTCAGCATGACTTGAGCATGAAACGTGAGACCTGGGTAAGGTTTCCACAGCATCCTGCAGCTGTGGAGCTGGGACTACAGGTCCTGAAAAAAACCATTTCACAGGTAAAGACACAAGGACCGAAAAAAAAGGGTTTGAAAAAGATATGCCATGCAAATGGAAAACAAAAATGAGATGGACTCGCCAGACTCATATCAGATAAAACACATGTTAATTTAGAATGTGTAGGAAAAATTACTAAGGAGAACATTATATATTGATAACAGGACCAATTCAGCAGGAAAGTGTAACAATCACAAATATATATGTACCCAAAATAAGACCACCCACATAGCAAATATTATTAGAACTAAAGAGGCTGGTGCCACGGCTCACTAGGCTAATCCTCTGCCTGCGGTGCCGGCACCCCGGGACCCTGAGTTCTAGTCCTGGTCAGGGCACCGGATTCTGTCCCGGTTGCTCCCCTTCCAGTCCAGCTCTCTGCTGTGGCCCGGGAGTGCAGTGGAGGATGGCCCAAGTGCTTGGGCCCTGCACCTGCATGAGAGACCAGGAGGAAGCACCTGGCTCCTGGCTTCGGCAGGCGGTAGCGGACACTGGGGGGTGAACCAACGGAAAAAGGAAGGCCTTTCTCTCTGTCTCTCTCTAACTCTGCCTGTCAAAAAAAAAAAAAAAAAAAAAAAAAAAACTAAAGGGAGAGATATACTCTGACACAGTAACAGTAGGAGATACCAACACTCTACTGTCAGTAATGGAAAAATCAACAATGATACATCAGAGTCAAACTACACTATGTAACAAATTAACTTAACAGCCACGACAGAACATTTCAATCAAGAGCTACAAAATGCAAAATCTTCTCACACCACTTGGAAAATTTTCTAGGCTACACCACATATTTGGCCTCAAATTGAGTTTCAATAAATTTTTAAAAATTGGAATGGTATCACGTGTCTTCTCAGAAAGGAGTAAAACGAGGCATCAATAACAAGAACAACAGAAACTTTACAAAATAAATGGAAACTGAACAGGATGCTCCTGAATGAGCAGTGAACCACTAAGAAATTTGAAAAGAAATTTAAAACAGTCTTGAAACAAATTAAAATAGAAACACAACACATCCAAATCTCTGGGATACAGCAAAAGCAGTATTATGAAGGAAGTTTATAACAATAAGTGCATGATGAAAAAATAGATCTCAAACAACTAAATAATGCATCTCAAAGACTTATAAAAGAAACAACAAACTAAACCAAATAGTAGCAGAAGCAAGAAATAATAAGGATCAAAGTAGAAACAAATGAAATTGAAACAAAAAATACAAAAGATGGGCTAAATAAAAAAATTGGTTTTTTGGGAGCCAGTGCTGTGGCACAGCAGGTTAAAGCCCTGGCCTGAGCGCAGGTATCCTATATGGGTGCTGTTTCTAATCCTGGCTGCTCCTCTTCCCATCCATCTCTCTTGTAAGGCCTGGGAAAACAGTAGAAGATGGCCCAAGTCCTTGGGCCCCTGCACCCACGTGGGAGACCCGGAAGAAGCTCCTGGTTCCTGGCTTCAGATCGGCGCAGCTCTGGCAGTTGCAGCCGTCTGGGGAATGAACCAGCGGATGGAAGACCCCCCCCCCATTTCTACCTCTCTCTGTAACTCTGTATTTCCAATAAATAAAATAAATCTTTTAAAAAAGTAGGCCTTTTGAAAATATAAACAAAATAAACTTTTAGCTAGACTAACAAAGAAAAAAAAAACAAAAAATTCAAGTAAATAAAATTAGAGATGAAAAAGGAGACATTACAACTGATAACACAGAAATACAAAACTATGAACAACTAACCATATGGTAACAAATCAAAAAATCTTGAAGAAATGGATAAATTCCTGGATACAAACAACCTACCAATTACATCAAAATGATAAAGTAAATCTAAACAGACCCATAAATAGCAATAAGCAATAAGATGGAAGCAATAATTAATAGACTCCTATCAGAGAAAAGCCCAGGACTTGATGGTTTTATGATGGAATTCAATAAAACATTTAAACAGGAACTAACTCCAGTGCTCCAGTGCTTCTCAAACTATTTCAAAATGTAAAAAAATAAAATAAAATAAATGGAGTCCAGCACTACTCTGATACCAAAACCAAAGACACAACACAAAAAGAAAACTATAACCATTATCCTTAATGAACATACACGAAAAATGCTCAAGCAAACATTAGCAACCCAAATCCAGTACTGTACTAAGAAGGTCATACATCACGATCCAGTGGGTTCTATCTCAGAGACGCAAGAGTGGCCCAGCGTTCACCAGTCAGTGAATATCATCAATCACGCTAACAGAACGCAGAGCAGGAGGCCTGGTGCTGTGGCATAGCAGGTAAAGCTGCTGCCTGCAGTGCTGGCATAACATATGGGTACTGGTTCAAGTCCCGGCTGCTCCACTTCTCATCCAGCTCCCTGCGAATGTACCTGGGAAAGCAGCAGAAGATGTCCCAAGTCCTTGGGCCTCTGCACCCATGTGGGAGACCTGGAAGAAGTTCCAGCTGTTGCAGCCATTTGGGGAGTGAACCAATGGATTGAAGACCCCTCTCTCTCTCTCTCTCTCTCTCTCTCTCTCTCTCTCTGCCTCTGCCTCTCTGTAACCCTGCCTATCAAATAAATAAATAAATCTTGAAAAAAAAAAAGAATGGAGAACAAAAACTGAAACCATTTTAATAAATTCTGGAAAAGCACATGGTAACATTTGGCATCCCTTCATGATAAAAACTCTCAACAAATTAGGTAGAGAAGGAACATCAAGTAAGATTGTAAAAGCTACATATGACAAACTCGCAGGCAATATCATACTGAGTGGGGAACAGCTTAAAGCATTTCCTCTCAGATCTGGAACAAAAGAAGAATGTCCACTTTGACCACTCTTATTCAATATAATGTTGGAAGTGTGACCAAGAGTATTAGGGAGGAGAAAGAAAGAAATGATGTTGAAATAGTAAAGGAGGAAGTGTGTGTGAATCAAATGTGTGAATCAAAAAACCTAAACACTCCACCAAAAAGCTGTTAGAACAGATAAATCAATTGGGTAAACTAGCAAGACATAAGATTAACATACAAAAAAACTGGAGCACTTGTATACATGATAATAATGATGTTGTCGAAAAAAATCAAGAAAGAAATTCATTCACAAAAGCTACAAAAATTTAAATATTTAGGAAAAATTTAACCAAAGAAGTGAAATTACAAACCACTGATAAAACGAAATCATCATGTACACAAAAAATGGGAAGATATTCCTTGTTCACAAATTTGAGGAATTAATATCATTGAAATAATCTGTATTACTTAGAACAATCTGCAGAGCTAATGTTATGCCTATCAAAACACCATGGCATTCTTTACTGAATTAGAAGAAATGCTCTTTTTAAAAAAAGATTTATTGATTTATTTGTAATGCAGTATTAGAGAGAGAGAGAGAGAGACAGAGAGAGATGTTCCATCTGCTGATTGACTCCCCATGTGGCCACAACTGCCCGACCTGGGCAGATCCAAAGCCAACAGGCAGGAGCTTTTCCAGATCTCCCACGAGGATGCAGGTTCCCAAGCACTCGAGTCATCTGTTGCTGCTATCCCAGGTGCATTAGCAGGGAGCTGGATGGGAAGCGGAGCAGCCAGGACTCAAACTGGCGGCTATATGGGTACTGGCGCCACAAAAGCCCCGGAAGAAATGATCTTAACATTCATATGACACCACAAGAGAGCCAGAATAGTCAAACAGAACCTAAGTGAAAACAAAACCAAGCTGGACGCATCAGAATATCTGACTTCAAACCACTTTTCAAAGCTATGGTAATTAAAACACTATGGTACTGTACAACTGGTACAACTGACACAGGGAACAATGAAACAGAGTGCAGAGCTCCAGATTAATCCACATACGCACAGGCAACTGAATTTTGACAAATATTCCAAGAACACACCTTGAAGGAAGGATAGTTTTCCCAATAAAAACTGCAGGCAAAACTGGACATACATATGTAAAAGAATCAAATCAGATTCCTAGTTATCACTATTATAAAAATCAACTCAAGATGAATCAAAGGTATAAGATGTGAAATTATGAAAATACTGGAAAAAAACATAGGGAAGAAAACTTTAAGGCACTGTCATAGGCAATGATTTTTAGATGAGACCAAAAGTCACAGGCAACAAAAGCAAAACTAGACAAATGGGATTATATCAAACTCAGAAACTTGTGAAGAGCAAAGGAAACACTCAATAAAATGAAGACATCCAACAGAGTTGGAGAAAATACTGACAAGTGACTTGTCTGACAAAGGATTAATATCCAGAATGTATTAAGAACTCAAAAAAAAAAACAAAAAAAAACCCTCAAGAGCAACAAAAACCTACACAATTCAGTTAAGAAATGAGCAAAGGATCTGCATAGACAGTTCTCAAAAGAAGAAATACAAAAGGCCAACAAATATATGGAAAAATAACCTCACACCCTAGCTATAAGGGAAAAGCAAACCAAAACCACAATGAGGTTCTCCCTCATGCCTGTCAAAATGGCTGTTTTAAGAGAGAGAGTAGCAAATGCTGTGTAGGAAAAGGGGACTCTACCATTTGGAAAGGTGAATTACTGCAGCCACTATGGAAAACAGTACGGAGGTTTTTCCCCAAAACTAGAAAAGGAACTGTCATAGGATCCAGCAATCCCACCACTGGGTATGCGTCCCAAAGCCCTGAGAGACCCTGGCTCCACCATGTGTAACGCTGCTGCTCACTGGCCCTGTCTTCAGGGGCTCCTTTTCCTCATGTCCCCCACTGTGGACGGCACTACACTTCACGCTCTCGCTTGCTTTCTTTTCCCTTATCACTATATCCTAATCTCTCTGCAATGGACATGTGTGTGTGTGTGTGTATACATATATATATATATACACACACATGAAAATTCTTTGTGGATGTGAAAGAATTACAATTTCATTGTTTCACTCCAATATAGTCCAAACACACACAGCCCCCCAGTGACTTCCTACTCTACCCACTCATTTTTACCAATGAACTCTGCACTCAAACACACTGGTCTGTTCACGTACTCTTCTCTAACTTTCCTCTTCTCAACAGCAATGTAGTCCCTAAAGCCTTCCCTTCCTTCTCCAAATCATCTTCACCCTTAGAGATTTTTATCATCTGTGATACTATTTACATCTACTGTAAGGCCAAAGTCATCTTTTTTCCCCTCTTAAGAACAAATTGAGATTCAATAATGATAATTTACTATCATGGATTATAAGCTGTTTTTCATTTTTTTCTTTGTATACCTATAAATTTTCAATCAGATTAAACATCAAAGGAAAAGGACATATCTAATATTCTTCCTGGCACAAAACAGTTGTTCAACAAATGTTTGCTGGAGGAATCCTGAAATACACTGACCATACATTTCATAGAATGAAAGCAGGTGTTTAACTTGGTGTACACATGTTAACGAAATCCTAGTAGGAACCTCTGTTATAAAGCTAATGTGGGGTATTCGTCTATATTATAAACACATTAAGGAATGACTTAAAGCTTAAAGAATGTTGAGTTAAACAGTAACGGAAAACAGATGAAATTGAGTATGAAAGATAATTTACACCTCAGTGTATATGTTCTCCTTTTTAAGGGAATCTAAATATAAAATCCAATTATTGAATGTGTATTTTATTATTTTTCAACACTTATATAGAGATATAATTGTGACATAACACTCGCTTCCTTTACTCGAACAGGAACAACAGAAGTCTCCCTCCTATCAGGACACAGCGCAGTGCCACAGGCAGGCACCTCTTGCTCATTCTAGCTGCTGGAGACCTCATTAAGGAGCAATAAACAGCTCTCTGCGCCTGCCTTGGAAACTCCAAGTGTGAATTACAGCACAGCAATGCAAACGGGGCTACGCAACTATCACTACTTGTCATTACCCCAAGAGTCAGAAAGCAGCAAAAGGCAAACACGACTTACATCACCAACTAAATTTAAGGAGGACTTTCATTTTCTTCCTTTAAAACAAACATGATCTGTGTTACGATCCCCCCACACATACCACTGCAAGTATTTTATCATCCCTTTGATTTAGAGGGAAGGTGTCAATTTAAACTCTGAGGAATGCACTTCGGCTGAGAGTGAAAGGAACTATTTCAAAGAAACAAAGGTGTCCTTTTAAAGAAAGGAACACGACATGAAGTCATCCCGTGTAAAGGAAAAAATAGACATTTCAATTATGCCGTATTTTACTTTGAAACAAAAAGTACTGAATTTTGCAAGCCTAATACCAAATTTCAAATCAGGTGATTGTGAATGCCAGGGGTGTGGACACAGATGTGGTAGGTTACTTTCAATTCATTCTGATTTCAGCTTTACAGCCACCAAATTATAAAGAGGAAAATTTAGCCTATAAACACATTTCAATAAACATTTTTAGATAGTTCTTTTCAAAGGGAGGTGAACTTCAGATTAAGTAGGTTCTGTACTTAAAAAAAAAAAACAGAAAATTGGAATCTTTTTATTTGTCAAACTCTTTAGTGGAGCATTAAGCATTTGACTATAATGTAAATTAAATATTTTATCTCAAAAAATAAAAGGAAAGAAGGAGAGGGAAGAAGCAAAGCAATGTACCTAGAATTCTATCTACCAACTACCTGAATCTAATCTGTCTTAAAACACATTTTCACATCTGAAAAAAAGCATCAGATGGTACCAAAAAAATTAAATAAGTAAATACAAGGTACATGACCTTTCTCAAAAGAAGGCAACTGTGAGAAGGTACAATTTTTAAAATTATACCAAGGATTGGCCCAACTTGTGAAAGTAATTATCTTATATTTGAAAAATACATGTGATGACACAAATGAAGATTAAAATGAAACTATAAAAATTCCCTGAATCTGACTTAAATCTACTCATTTTTGAGGCTACAGAAGTAACTAAAAGAGCACTGAAATGACAAAGTTATTAAAGTGACAGGATCTTCTTCTTTCTTCTTCTTTTTTTCGAAGAGGCAGAAAGAGAGACAGAAAGAGGAAGCTCTCATTTGCTGATTTCCTTTCCAAATGCCCATAACAGCTGGGCGAGATCAGGCTGAAGTGGGTGCCAAGAATCTAATCCAGGCCTCACATGGTATTAGACCGTGCACTCCTGCGTGGGATAAGGGCTTATTAACTGCTAGGCCAAATCTCATCTCCAAGTGGCAGCTTCATTTATTAATTTCAAAGAGATGAGTATTGACTGCAATTCTTTCTATAACTAGGATTCTTGCTGAAGACTTCTGCATGAGAAATAACAATCTACAGTTTTCTTTTTCCATATTAAGTTTCAAGGTAATAACATGGACTTATAGTCAGGAAGTACGTCCTCTTGTTTTCTGAAAAAGAATGCATACAACTGGGACTGAATTCTCTTGAAATGTTTGCTTAAAAATCTCCAGAGAAATATCTTTTTTTTTTTAATTTATTTGACAGGTAGAGTTACAGACAGTGAGAGAGAGAGAGAGAGAGACAGAGAGAAAGGTCTTCCTTCCGTTGGTTCACCTCACAAATGGCTGCCACGGTCGGAACTACGCCGATCCGAAGCCAGGAGCCAGGTACTTCTTCTGGTCTCCCACGCGGGTGCAGGGCCCAAGCACTTGGGCCATCCTCCACTGCACTCCCAGGCCACAGCAGAGAGCTGGCCTGGAAGAGGAGCAACTGGGACTAGAACCCGGTGCCCATATGGGATGCCAGCGCCGCAGGCAGAGGATTAACCAAGTGAGCCACGGGTGCCGGCCAGAGAAACATCTTGACATGGAGATTTCTTTTGTAGGAGCTTCTAAATTAATGGCTAAGTAGCTACCGAGATAATTCATCTTGGTTGAATTTTGACAGTTTGAAGTTTTTAAGGAATTGATTCTTTTTTTAAAATGATCCATGTATGAGTGTAAAGTTGTTTACTTTTCAGTGGCCACAGGATGTGTACTGATGTGTGCACTGACTCCTATCACTGCTGACTGTGGGTCTACTTCTCCCTCCCCCTTCTTTTTCAGTATTGCCAGAGCTTTACCAATTCTATTCAAGAACCATCTTTGAGTTTCCTTGATTTAACTACTGCTTTCTTCTTCTCAGATTCCTCAACTTATTATCTTTATCACCTCCTTCCATCTGCTTGGTTTGACTTTACTTTTCTCTTTTTCTACTCTTGAGGCCAGAAATTAGGTTCCTTGTAGTTGGACTGGGGAGCTTTTCAATTTTCTTTTTTTTTGTTGTTTTTAACCTTTTTATTACCATAAAGAGAAGAGGTTCCGCGTATTTCATAGCTATAATTCTAGGAAGATAACTGCACTTCCCTCCCTGCCCTGTCCTTCCCTCAGCCTCCTCCTTACTTTTCAAATCTCTAACATTAGCATTTAGTGCTACACATTTTCCTGCCAGCACTGCTTTAGCTGCTTCCCCCACATTTCACCAAGTTACATTATTTTTTTTTCTTATTTCCAATCCATTATATTTTCTCTTATTTCCTTTGAGACTTCCTTTTTGATTCATGGATTATAACACTTCTCCCCTATAGTCTTTATGTTACTCACTGTTACTCTGAATCCAACAAGGTGAGAGAACATACACTGTGAGGTTCCAAGCTGTAAAATCTAGTCGAGGTTTGTTTAATAGCCTAGGGTGGGGTCCATCTTGCAAATACTCCATTTACATTCTGTTCTTGTTGGGAAATGTCTTATATATGCCTATTAGATTCTGTTAGTCAATTGTAGTCTTCAAATCTTTTATATCTTTGCTCATTTTCTGGATGGGTGTTTAAGATGAATATTCTTATATTTTAAAATAGGCACTATAGTGCTCACATCAGACTTATTTTGTTCCATTATACACTGAATATTAATTAACAAATGATGAGCTGATATAGTGAACATATTTAGGGGAAATATGCATTATGAAAAATGAAGCTTGATATTAAAATTGTCCTAAAGTAAATTCATACTACCTTGTTAGGATGTATCTGAACAGGATGTAGTTTAAGGCACTAAGCTGGATAATATTTCAATTTGAAAAGAGCCCCTACCACAGTGAATGAATTCCGAAACAAAAACAAACATAAAATTGATGGTAAATCTTGGGTGAAATAAGCTTATGCTTTATGAAAAGTTTATGAGTCTAATGTCCCAAAGAAATCACCAATTGACAAATGGGTAACATGTTTGAAAAAAGAGATGAGATGATGTTGAAGATTTAAGCCCTCAGTGGCAGACTACCTACAACAACTGGCAAGGAAAAATTCATCTTATTTGTGCACTAATTGGACAGGACCGATAATTATCCGCAGAAATGATAACCAACATCAGAGACACCTCCATCTGCACAATCCTGATTGAAAATTTAAAACTGAGTGAACTTCTGCTCAATGAATGCCAAACTGTTGTGCAAAGATCAACTACAGACAAGAGCATAAAAATTTTAAACAAATAAGAACAAGATTATAACACATTTCTTTAAGGAAACTGGAAAAGGAAATGAAACATGTTTTTACCAGTATGATCCTAAAGACAAAACACAGTGAAAGAAATGGCTGTGAAGAGGTAGAAGTGGCCCAGTCACAGTGCAGACCATAACAACAGCTTTATGGGATTGTGTTCATTGACTTTGCAGAGGATTAAACACCCATAACATCTGCTTCTTAGGACAGTAATTTAAGAAAGTTAGCCAAGCTTCAGCAGAAAAATACCTGGGAGAGCTTCACCAAAGAGTTCCTCCACACTATACCCATGTTCCTGCTCATTCCACTCATGAAAAAGGGCAATTTCAACAGTGATGATGGAAAATCATTATGATCCACATTAAAAATGCAATCTGGCTTCTTCTGAGTTCTTTTTGTTTTCTAATCTTAAATATTTACAGGGCACTCTTTTTTTTTTCAGTTAATTATGTAAAAAGGACAACATTGACATGGCTGAATTCCTAGGATACCAGTTCCTTCCTTCCTTCCTTCTTTCAAAGTTAGAGTTAGAAAGGGAAAGGGAGAGATAGACAGATGAGAGAGAGAGAGTGAATGAATGAATCCATCCATCCATCCATCCTCCATCTACTGGTTAACTCCCCAGATGGCCAGAACAGCCAGGGCTGGGCCAGACTGAAGCCAAGAGCCAGGAACTCAATCCAGATCTCCTATGAATGGCAGGAGCCCAGTTACTTATGTTCCTTCTAGCATCTGCATTAGCAGTGAACTGGAGTCAGGACCCAGAGAGATGGGTATTGAACACATATACTCTGATAAGAAATGTAGTCATCTTAACCCTAAATTCCCACTCCAACTCTAGATATTCAATGCAACCTAACAAAGTTACTAGATGACAAAGAACAAAATCATCAAATGCAGGATGACTGGCAACTCTAATTGTGAGGGAACGTATTTGTCTCAATAAAGACATTAGACTTTACACAATAAGAACCATGGATAGTTTTTGAAACAGGAGGAAAATATGATTAGTTTAATACTTCAGAAATGGGGGAGTGTTGGAGAGGTATGGATTTAAGAAGATCAGTTTAAGTATAATAGTCACCTAGGAAAAACATAAAAATAAAATTCCCCAATTATCATTATAAGCAATGTCCATAAAATCAGGGATGAATTTGAAGGAAGGGATTAAAAACTTAAATAGTGCTAGGGCTTCAGCTGGCTTTAATCTCAATGATTTCAGACTGTATAGTGCTCAACTCCTCTTTAAAGATGAAGCTAATCCTGCTATACTATTTATAGGAAAAACCCTAAGCTTCTGAAATTACTCTTAGTTTAAGGATTCAGGAACAAGTGGCTTGGCTTTTCAATAGTTTTACTTCTTAGGCTTTTTCCATTTCTTGAGATCTCAAGAGCTATTACTAAAAGTCTAAGGCTTTCACTTTCTGTCTGCATACTTCTCAACTTTAGCCTGGAAGGGCAACCAACTTTGTATGGGCTTTTCTATTCACCAGAATTCTAGGTAATAGGAGTGCATCTCAATATTTAAAATCCAATATCCCCCGTTAATGCTTTTCTATCTTTTAAGTACCTACAACAACCACCTTCCCCAACCCTTCATAAGCCAAGACAATTTTATTGAGTTTTACTTTCTAAAATTTTCAATATGAAGAAACAGAAATACACAGATAAAAGAATTCTTCAATAAATTCATGGAAAGTGCATATTAAGACAAAATTATCTACGAATTTTAAAATTACACTAAATTAACTTATCTTTTCATTCTATATTTCCATTAACAGTTTTTAAATTTATGTGAGAGGCAGAGAGAGACAGAGACAGATACAGAGCGAGTTTTCATCTGCTGGGTCACTCCCCAAATGTCCACAATGGACCAGGGCGAGGCCAGGGCCAAAGACACAAGATGAAAACTCAATCCACGTCTCCCCTGTGGGTGGTAGGAGTCTAAATACCTGACCCACCACCGCTGTCTTCTAGGTCTGCAATAGCGGGAAGTCAGATTTAGGAGGCAGAGTTGTGACTCAAAGCCAGGCATTCCAATGTGAGATGCCCACTTAGCAGCAAAAGAAGGTAGAGAAGGTGCACTCTCAGGGAAACCTGCAGCAGGCGGTCTTGCGGAAGCAGCGGAAAGTCTGCCCCCCCCCCCCCCCGAGTGGAAGACCATGCGCAGCACCAAGCAGCCCGCGCTGGCTGGCCGGGTGGGATCCCACTGCACCAGCTCGGCCGTTACTGGCACAGCTGGAAGGAGAGCCTAGTAGACTGCATAGTGTTTGAGACTGGCCCGAACCCTCAGGGGAGCTGGGCGACTGCTCCCCCAGAGTGTGGGGGGGGCAGCGCGTCTCTCCACTTCCCCCTCCACACCAACGCCCTGCAGAAGGCTGTGAGAAGGCATGCACCCTTTAGGACAGAAACATAACAAACAGGTGCTCCGGCTCTTCTGTGCACACAAAGCAGCCACAGGGCTCTGTGGGCAGAGGAACCACAGCGGTTCCAGACAACTGGTAGGCCTGTCCCCACGCTGTCATCAGGGCAGCACTGCACCCACCCAGTAATGGGGAGGGAGGGGAACCATCCCACCGAAGGAAGTGCTGCCCGCCCCAGGGACTCTTGCACCTGCCCAGCACAACTGTGAAAGGAGTAGGGCTGCGGCTGGCGGGTACTGTGCACGCTTATGGTCCAGGAGGAAAAATCTATGTTCCCCACGGACTCTGAGTCTAGAGGAGGGATCGGACTAGATCAGCCTGGGCAGAACACACTGCTGCTCTGGGGACTTCCGTCTCTCGGTGGACAGGGCAGGCTGGGGGGCAGAGTGGACTCTCTTCCACTCTGACTGCGGGAACCTTGGGTGCTGAGATGGGAAAGCACTGTGACTACTTGAGACGGGCAGGGTGCGGCTGGGGTCCGGGCCGAGCTCTGGGTGCAGAGCCTCACTCTCAGAACTCCCTGGTTGCCAGAGCAGCTGGAACGAGCTCAAAGGGAGGGCTATGCAGATCATTTGTGCACATGAGTTTTGACACAGTGGGGACTAACACCCAGGCATTGCTCAGCCTGAAGAAGAGGGAAACACCAACAGACATGACCCTCCCTCCCGCTTCTGCTAGCAAGAAGAGAGCCACCACTCCAACTTGGTGTTACCCTGGACACTCGCTCCACACTAAAACACTGACCAGAGCTCCCTGGACACACCAACCACACAACTCCAGGTACTCACTAAAGCACAGATATTAGCCACAGAGGCACAGCTCAAAGATAAAGCCATCAGAGGAAAAAATAACAAAAATCAACACCACAAATGGCTGAAAACAAACACAGAAATTCAAGAAACAAGAATAAGGAAGACACCATGACTGCTCCAAAGGAACACAGCAACACTTCAGCACTAGAACGTGAAGACGAAGGGGTTGAGGAAATGCTGGAAACGCATTCAAAAAGTTAATCCCAGGATTACTCAAAACCAATCAGAAGCAAATCCACGAACTAAAGAAAACCTTATTTGACATGAATAAAAATGTTTTCCATGAAAATAAGATTTGAAAGAGAAATCAAAATGAAATATTAGAAATGAAGAATTCCAAAGATCAAATAAAATTGCGACAGAAAATCTTGATAGCAGACTTTGAGAGGCAGAAGAAAGACAATCTGAATTAGAAGACAAATCTTTGGAAATCCTACAGTCACCAAAAAATACAAGAACAAAATAAAAACTCACAATCAGTGTTGGATATTTATGGGATTATATCAAACAATCCAACACACAGGTATCAGGAGTTCTTGAAGGTGTGGAGAGAGAGAATGGACTGGAAGGCCTATATAGTGAAATAATACAGAAAACATCCTCAGTTTGGAGAAAGAAAGGGATGTCCAAGCACAGGAAGCACACAAAACTAGCAGACATGATCAGAAAAGATATGTTCACTTTAGAACCTAGTTGTTCATCAGGTTCTAAAATGAAGATATGCCAACCTTAGCCTTGGAACGGAGCCACGAAAGTTGTTTCTAAACTAAAAGCCTCTTGCACAGAGAGCAAAGAGTCATGCCAAGCTGCCAGGAGCACTGACAAATTTAAAAGGCATTAAACCTCCTAATAGATTTTATGGCAGTTTGTACAGTTAAGGTTCATGAAAGCAACCAGAACAAAAAGTGTAAGAAATTAGCACACTTGAGGTCAGCACCCTGGCCCAGTGCGTTAAGTGACTGCATTCAGCGCCAGCGTCCCATGTGGCAGCAGCACAAGTCCCAGCTGCTCCATTTCTGACCCAGCTCCCTGCTTGGACCCTGGCACCCTCATGGGAGACCGAAATAAACCCCTGGCTCCTGGCTTCAGTCTGACCCAGTCCTGGCTGTTGCATCCATCTGAGGTATAAACTGGAGGATAGAAAATCTCTCTCTCTGTAATTCTGCCTTTTAAATACATAAATAAATCTGAAAAAAAAAAATCAGGACATTTGGGGGAAGCATTTGGCCCAGCAATTACAACACCAAGCGGGATACCAGAATATCCTGTCAGAGTGCCTAGAATCTTAATTCCACTTTCCTGCTAATATTGAGCCTGGAATGCAACAAGTGGGTGAGGTCTGAGTGACTGGGTCCCACCTACCTACAAGGAGGACCTGAATTGAGTTCCTGGCTCCTGGCGAGGCCTGGCCCAGTGCAGGCCACTGTGGACATTTTGGGAATGAGCCAGTAGAAGGGAAAGCTCTAATAAATCTATAAATAAAAGAAATTAGAACATCTAACCTGATGTAAATTATAGTTGAAGAGAGGATAACACAGAGACCTTCATAGAACCCCAACAATATATCATCCAAAAATCAAAAATAAATGCTAGTGAGGATGTGGCAAAAAGGTACACTATAGGTGGGAATGTAACCAGTACAGCCATTATGGAATACCTCAGAAATCTAAAAACAGATCTGCCATATGACCCAGCAATTCCACTGCTGGGAATTTACCCAAACGAAATGAAATGAGCATGACAGAGTTATTTGTACTCCCATGTTTATAGCAACTCAATTCACTATAGCTAAGATAGGGAATCAACCCAGATTTGCAACAAGTGATGACAGAATAAAGAAGACATGGTATAGATTCACAATCGAATACTACTCAGCCATAAAAAAGAATGAAATACTGTCTTTTACAATAAAATGGATGTAACTGGACACGATTATGCTTACTGAAATCAGCCAGTCTCAAAAAGACAAATATCATGTTTTCTCTGATGCTAGTTAATATATAATACAAAAAAAAAATCCCACCATGTAGAAGAATTAAACTGGTACCTTATGACCTGATAATTGTTTATAACCCTTATCTGTACATCTGTAGAACCTTGGTCTTTCTACTCTCTCTGCTTTTTTACCTGTTGTACATCATGGTTGGTGGCATTAAGCCTGTGATTATAAAGTAAATTGAAAGTATATTATTGGGGGCAGTATCGTGGCATAGCGGATAAAGCCACTGCCTACAATGTTGGTGTCCCACATGGGTGCCGGTACAACTCCCAACTGTCCAACTTCCAATCCAGTCCCTGCTAATGCAGCTGGGAAAACAGCAGAGAATGGCCCAAGTGCTTGAGACCAAGATGAAGTTCCTGGTTCCTGACTTCAGCCTGGCCTAGCACTAGTCATTGTGGCCATTTGGGGTGTGAATCAGTGAATAAAGATCTTTCTCTTTGTCTCTTCCTCTCGCTGTAACTCTGCCTTTCAAATGAATAAAATAAATCTTTAAAAAAGTATGTTATTGCAAAAATTAAAGGAATAAAAAGAAAGGAAGGGGGAGAAAAGTTCTTCTTAGCACTGTATCTATGAAATACATGAAATCTGTTCTCTTTATATTAATAAAATTTAAAAAAAGAAATACAGAGGAAAAAAATCTTCTTTGACTAGGTAAATAGTCTGCCTCAATGTGAAAAAATTCAATCTTACCCAACGATCTTTCCAAATATAATGCAGCAGATTACACATTGATATCTCTAAGGTCAGTCAACAAAATAAGACTAGTTCTGCATATCCAAACTCTAAAGGAGCTAAGGGTTATTCTCAATTTATGTTCTTTTAAACCAAGTCCAGATCTACAGTATAAGAAAAACTTGCTTTTCTCATGTCTCAACCATCTTGAGAATAATCAACACTAACATTCACCAAGAGCTTCTTGGTGAGTGCCAGCAGGAGGAGGCTACTGTCATTACCCCAATTTTACACATAAAGCAGCATCACCACGAGCGAGATCTACACTCAAGATCTGACTCCAGGTCTGTCTAGTTAAACACCATCACCTCTAGTCTCAAGTTTACAAAGTGAACTTAAGGAAATCTCCGCTGGTGTTGTCATAATTTGACTTCTTCATCTTACTCCAAAGAATGCCATTTAAGAAAAATACATCAATAAGCAATTTGGCTCTCTAATTCTTTTCCTCTATTTTTGTAAAGCGATTCTAGTATTTCTGACTCCCCACCTCACCATGACTGAAAGAGTCATCTTTAAAAGAGCCTTCTATGGGGCCGGCGCTGTGGTGTAGTGGCTAAAGCCAGCGCTTGCAGTGTTTCATCCCATATGGGCACTGGTTCTAGTCCCAGCTGCTCCACTTCCGATCCAGCTCTCTGCTGTGGCCTGGGAAAGCAGTAGAAGATGGCCCAAGTCCTTGTGCCCCTGAACCCGCATGGGAGACCCGGAAGAAGCTCCTGGCTCCTGGCTCCGGATTGGCACAGCTCCGGTAGTTGCGGCCAATTGGGGAGTGAACCAGCGGATGAAAGACCTTCCCCTCTGATTCTGAAAAAAAGCTCCTATTCCCTTTATCACATAGAGCACACTACAAGGAAGCAAGGATCTGATCAATTTAGATAATTGAGTAATATCTGAATCATGTCATCAGCAAAAGAACTTTTATACTAGAATTTTGGCTTCAGATAGCCATATTCAAGAGAAGCAGTCTACTGTGTATGTGTGTGTGTGTGTGTGTGTGTTTGTATACATTTTAAATGTGAGTGCAAATCTCAGGCGCAGCGCTGTGGCTCACTTGGCTAATCCTCCGCCTGCGGCGTCAGCATCCCATATAGGCGCCGGGTTCTAGTCCGGGTTGCTCCTCTTCCAGGCCAGCTCTCTGCTGTGGCCCGGGAGTGCAGTGGAGGATGGCCCAAGTGCTTGGGCCCTGCACCCGCATGGGAGACCAGGAGAAGTACCTGGCTCCTGCCTTCGGATCAGCATGGTGCGCCGGCCACAGCGGCCATTGGGGGTGAACCAATGGAAGGAAGACCCCTCTCTCTCTCTCTAATTCTACCTGTCAAATAAATAAATAAATGAATAAATAAATAAATAAATAAAGTGAGTCCCTATCTCAACACAATTATGCTTGATAGGTAAGATATATATATAGTGTCGACCTGTATGTTAAGTACTTTGAGGTAGAATCAATGTAACCAGACAGTCTACTCTGTCTCCTCACCCAGTGAGCTACAGTATACTCCTTACTCTGGACACCTTGGAAGTACATGAATGCACAGGCGTACAGTTTCTCAGGAATGTCTCCTGAAGCAGCTCAGTACAACTTGAAGGACTTTTGCCAACTTCTGGAATAGCCAGTGGAATAGGCGATCTGATTGTTTAAAAACATTTTCAGGACAGCCACGAAAAAAGCTCTATTTTCTTTAAATATACACATAGGTCCATTCTTCATAATTTTTTGTCTTTATGATAGAATTCCTCTTAAAAACTTTCTATTTTAATGCTAAAATAAGTACCACAAAGAATTGAAGCAGCCTGTGTGAAGAGACAGATGTAATTTATGAAAAACAAATCACTAAGCAGTACAATTTAATAATCACTAATTTTTATTAAATATTGTCATACTCCAAGCAAGATGTTAAGCATTAGACATGTACGATGTCATTCCACCCTCAAAAAACCCAAAGGAGGTTTAGAAGTAATTAGATACAGCACCACAAAATTATACATGCAGCAACAGGAAAAGTGAGAATTAAAACCCAGATTTATCTCCTGACACGTTCTCAGCAACAAAGGTTAATGTCCAACAAAGCCCAATTATGCATGAATTCACTGGGAAAAAGTTATGATATCATGTATTTATTTACTGTATGTCAATTTTAATTAATCTGTTCTAAAGCTCTTGGAATAGAGTTGCTATTATTCTAACTTTTTTTTAAAAGATTTATTTATTTATTTATTTGAAAATCAGAGTTACACAGAGAGAGGAGAGGCAGAGAGAGAGAGAGGGGGAGGGAGAGGTCTTCCATCCGATGGTTCATTCCCCAACTGGCCACAACGGCTGGAACTATGCCAGTCTCAAGCCAGGGGCTTCTTCCGGGTCTCCCACGTGGGTGCAGGGGCCCAAGGACTTGGGCCATCTTCTACTGCTTTCCCAGGACATAGCAGAGAGCTGAATCGGAAGAGGAGCAGCCAGGACTTGAACCGGCGCCCATATGGGATGCCAGTGCTTCAGGCCAGGGCATTAACCCACTGCGCCACAGTGCCGGCCCCTCTAACTTTTTATAAAAAGTTTTATTTATGTATTTAAGAGGCAGAGAGAGAGACAGAGAGAAGCAAAGGGAGAGAGAGAGAGCAAGCATTTTCCTGCCAGTTCATTTCTCAAGTGCCCAGAGACAAGGACTGAAGCCAGGAGATGGGCCTGAATCCAGGGCTCCTCCATGGATGGCAAGAACCCAATTATGTGAGCCATCACCCCTATCTCCAGGGGACTGCATTAGCAAGAACATGGTATTGAATTAGGAAATCCAATATGGGACATGGGCATCTTAACCGTGTTTAAAACACTTGGCCAAATATCCACCCTCATTAGTATTCTGATTTATAAATGAGGATATCAAGATATTGAAGAGTTAAATAACTTGCCCAAGGTTATACAAAAAAAAAAAAAAAAACCATAAAATTGAATATAGGCAATCTATCTTCAGAGACCACTCTTTCAAAAACTGTGTTTTGCCATTATAATTTTAACCTCCTAAAAATATATTAGGCAAATTTACCATGGCCTAGTATCACATTACAAAATGAGGTTATAAACACAGACACACATATACACACACACTGCAAAATGAGTTTATAAACACACACACATACACACACATACCACACACACATGTATTACTGGCGGTAACAGTCCCAGATTATTTTGTATTTAAATAAATGATCTCTAATTGTGTTCCAAACATTTATATTTCAGAAGCAAAACACTATGCTTCCTATAAATTTGATAATTTTCTTCCCAGGAAGTTACAAGTAGTTCTTTGATTAAAAAAACAATAACAACTTTATAATACAGAGTGAAATGTCATTACATTCACTTTATGGATAAAAAAAAAACTAAGTCATTTCACTAAGAAAAATTAAATGCCAAGATGCAATTCAAAGAGTAGATGGTAGCACTGGGAATAGGATATAAATGTCCCTAGATAAGTGACATGTCTATAAGGCTGTACTTCAAAGGCTAAGTTCAATTCAGGGGACAGACAATATTAGGCTTAGAAAAATATAAACAATCATTGTTAAGTCGTTTATCATCTGGCAGAAAAAAAAGACAGATGTATGAGAAAACACAGGGAAAGATGAGGTAAATAAAAGCTGGAAGAAATATACCAAGAAACCAAAGGAGCATAATAACTCTCAGGTTGAAAAATAGTAGAGAGCCTCACCTTAGGAATACAGCTGCACATGGACTAACAATGGAGACATGCTCTGAGCAACGTGCCCTTAGCTGATTTTGTCATTGGGTGAAGATGGTAGAGTGGACTTACATAACTAAGATGGCTACAGCACAGCAAACGCTCCAGCCTGCTGTCATGTCTGCTGTATCTGTGCTCCTCTGTTGACCAAAACACCAGGACGCAGCACAGGACTAGCTCAAGTGCTCTCAAGCACAGGTACAGCCATGTGAATTTCAAATGGAGGCACCACATAAGCAAGAAATGGTTTTGCTAAGAATAGCACAGAGCTCATCGCATCACCTGGGGAAGGCAATGAGGGCTGCACTTGAAAAGGCAGGACTGAGGCAGCCGGCAGGGAGCAGGTCCTCAGTGAACAGGGAGTTTAGAACTGTATTTGGAAAACAAAGGAACTACAGAACAGAAGGTGAGCCCCACGGAGACTGCTCTAACAACATCTTTAGAATACTGACTAAGGTAGAGAGTGACAGTTAAATGACAGACAGGATCACTGGGAACTCAAGGAAAATCTTCCTTGAAAGTCAGTTTTTTTAGAAAAGATCTATTTATTTGAAAGACAGGCAGAGGGAGAGAAGGAGAGAGGGAGAGGACACAGAGAGGAAGGAAGGAGGAAGGGAGGGAAACTTCTGTTGAAAGTGGCAGCTTAACCTGTGGTGCCACACACAATGCCAGTCCCATAAAACCTGATTTTATTCAAAGATGTATGGAGTTGAAAAGAATTACAAACGTTGCATTCTTTAAAGGGTCCTGACACATGTATGAGAACCGTGCTTTTCCACATTGAAACTATAAACAAGTAGAAGATAGTATGAGAAACTCAACCGATGGCAGAGTATTAGGGTTGTACCACGAGGCAACACCACTCTCTCTGTCCCTTCTCAGTAACTCCTCCTTCTCCTGTGCTGGCTGCTTGGAGCTCTAAGGTGGGAGCAACTGCTTGAGAAGCACTGCAAAAGGTTACAGTAAGGTAAGTGGGAAGGTCTAAAATATTCAGATAAAATGAAAAAGGAGGGAGGGCGGGGATGGGTGTTTGGGATAAGGCAATCCTAACTACCCTTCCTCTTCCTTCCGAGAAGACCGGGAACATTCCCAACCACAGACTCACAGGACGTGGCGCAGCACTGACTCAGCACTTAGCAACTTGTATCCTAAGAGCCTGCTTGTGTACAACTCACCTCAACTCGGACCATCTCAGGGACGGTCTTGGGTTACAGTCGTATTCCTAGTACTTCGCACAGTTTTGTTATCTAGTAAATGTAATCTAGTAAATGTCCAAAGATAAATGATTATGGAGCAAACAGATGAAATGGCATCAAAACTTCACTACCAAGGACAGGAACTAGTTTGCCCATTCCACTTGAAGATCTCACTACTTCGTCAAGGAATTAATCCGATCAAAAGCGAGAATGTTCTCAGAGCCACGGTGAGATGTGCGGTGGCCAGACTGCAGCCCCAGGCGTGAACATTTCAAAACAACACTGAGCAGTCGTGCCCTGGAGTCCCTCTGGTATCGTACTGCCTCTCTAAACAGGACCGGATCGGGGCGCATGTATGCACTGATGTGCACCGCGCATGTGCCCAGAGACCGGCAGAGCTGCCCCGTGTACAGCAATGGAGGAGCACCAAGGGCAAACCCTTGCTGTAGGAATGAGACTTGCTCTGGACTGAGTCAAGAAATAATGTCGTTTTACCTGCGTGTGAATATAATTTTATTATTTATGTGACAATGTGTAAAACATCACCACAGGGCCCGAAGCCAGACTCACGCCAGGCTCTTCCCACAGCTTTATCGCAGTGGCTTGGGCTCTGCAGTCTGCTCTCACCTCCTTCTCCGACGCTGGTGCTGAGGCGCTCAGACGAGCCCGTGCACACCCTTCACGCAGGCCCACAGTGCCCCTCTAATATGCACGGAGTTTTCTCTGCCATGTTCTCCCTAACCCTTCCCTGAGATTGCACTCGCTCCACGTATTTTTTTTTACTACCTTCCCCTGGACTTCAGCAGTCAGCTCCCTCCCTGTTCCACCATCTTGGTCTCTCAGAAAACATAAACAATGACATTTTCTTTGTGTGTCTTTGTAAAAACTCAGTATAAAGTACTTTAAAGGTAAAAAAGAATAATTTGTAGATTTTGTGGTGGAATATTAAAAATCCCATCAGGAATTCCTGGAAACAAGAAATGCTCAAATACACAGTAGCCTTGCAGTAAAATTTATGCAGACATTATTTTATCAAGAACTTTAGTAGCATGGAGAAAAATGTTCCCAGTCATTTGCTAGGTGAAATTACAATACAGGTTACAAGCACAGCAAAGAATATACAAAATATATACAACTGATTAGAGAAAATGGTACCCTTACTTTCCCATAAAGAGTCACAAGTCTTTCCCGAGAGTCAGGAAAAATAAACAGAGATTTCTATTTCCTACGTGAGATCTGTGGCTCTACGACTCTGGCTCTGCAAATTATCATTCTGAATAACGAACACGACGCCAGCAGGAGAATGAAACTTCCATTTCACATATGCAGAGTTTCTGGAAATGTGAAAAATAAACTCAACACATGCATGTTTTTTCCAATATCTGAGTTCTCATTCTCCAAATGATTTTCATTAGCTGTCTCCTAATAAAATCCCCAGATAAAAGCCATCATCTTGGCAGGCGCCGCGGCTCACTAGGCTACTCCTCCGCCTGCGGCGCCGGCACACCAGGTTCTAGTCCCGGTTGGGGCACCGGATTCTGTCCCGGTTGCTCCTCTTCCAGGCCAGCTCTCTGCTGTGGCCAGGGAGTGCAGTGGAGGATGGCCCAGGTGCTTGGGCCCTGCACCCCATGGGAGACCAGGAGAAGCACTTGGCTCCTGCCTTTGGATTGGCATGGTGCGCTGGCCGCAGCGGCCATTGGGGGGTGAACCAATGGCAAAGGAAGACCTTTCTCTCTGTCTCTCTCACTGTCCACTCTGCCTGTCAAAAAAAAAAAAAAAAAAAAAAAAAAAAAAAAAAAAAAAAGCTGCCATCTTTCCTCCTCTGATTATCCTCTCTCCATTTTAGTTGCTAGCATTCTGCAAACGGAAACCTTTTCTTAAAACATAGGGCAGTTAAAATGCTGTTCTGCCTCCCTGTCCTACAGTAAAGTTTAATGTCCAAGGATGCATTTATAACAAACTAGGAGAACTACTTGGTCTATACTAAGATGTACTTTGTTCCAAACTTACACTGAGAAATAGAACATAGAAATGACAGAATCGTATTAGGAAAATTCCATAAAGAGAGGCCAATTCTAAATGTTCTTTCACAAGCAGGAGGTGCAGGACTGAAGGATGGCATGCAGCACTAGCTGAACACCTCTCTGAGAACTGGCTGTACACAGCTGCGTAAGCAGAGACAGACGGGGTTTCCAAGATCTTTCGCCCACAAATAGAAACGGGAAGCACTGTTCTACAGTGAGCTCGGGTCTACCGGCTGCACTGCTTCCTCAGGGAGGTCTGACCTCTGGAGAGACAGCGTGTTCCTTCCTGGGCATCCCAGCTCTGCCGAGGGTGCCCATCAGGACTGATGCAGCTCCATGCTTCACACACTCTCAGTAAGCTGCTCTGCACTTAGTTCAAACAGAAAACGCACTGTCAGTCACCCACATGTCAGTGTATGGCCTATTTTTAATTGAAATTTCATCTAAGTCACAGAAAAACTGGCAAAACACGAAAGCTCATCAGGAAAGACCTTTATGAAATTAACTTTATGGTTTGGAAATGGGAAGAAGGAAGGCAACTCACTATTTCCAAGAAACCAGTAAGTGAAATCATTGGCCCTTTAGTCAAAGAACCAGCTTCAGGTAATATAAAAATTCCCTTGATTTTAGACCTGCCTCTGTGTTAGCAAAGAAAATTGATTTTAAATGTAAACCAAACATCCAATACCTAAATATGCCCCTTCTCGATTAAAGAGAAACAATAAACTACTTAAACGGTCAAGGAGAAAACCATTTTAGATAATACAGATAATCTGCCTTCCAGTGAAAAGAAATGATATTTCTTTTAAGCCTTATGAAATTAGCTTAAGGTGATTACTAAATCTTTTACTTTAACATGATATACAACATTTTCCAAAAGAAAAATTTTAATCAATGACCTAGGCTATTATCTAAAAGCGACTATCACATGACCTAACAGTCACAGTTGTTAGCCCTGTTACTGCTTGATTTTATGAAAACTAATTTTTCAAATGAAAAAAGAAAACTACCCATAGGAAAGAACATGTTTATTTTATACACACACACAATTAAAATTATTGCTTTGGAGTTTTTCATTCTCAAATTGCTCCTTTAAGGAACATGATAGAAACACACACACACACACACACACACACACACACACACACACACACAAAAGCCATACATTAAATTTCCATTGAGTTTTTACCCCTGTCACTGGAAGTATTCATTTGAATAAATTATCTGAGTGAGCTCACATAAATAATTAAAACACTGATGAAAGAATATCTGCAAAGAGGAAAAAAATGTATGTTTCAAAACCTGAGGTAAAATAAGGACAGGCATGGCTACACGAACACAAATCTAAATTATGTTACTGTTTATGAATTTTATTTCCATGATGCTATCACATTCACGTAGTAAGTATTCACTATACCTACCATGTGCACACAGCACCACAAGACGTCAAGATCAAACATTTTTGATTCTTAAGAAATTATATACTTCCAGACTGTTTTTCAAATATGCTCCATTTTCTATAAAACTCATACAGAAATTTCTAGGTTTTCTATTTCAATGAAAAATTCAGAAGCAATTCCCAAGATGAGAACCTACTCTCTGAGAATTTTCCATAAGCACAATGAATTTCTCCCATTTGAAATTAATACTTAGTGTTGTAGGAACTGAAAACTAATTATTTACCCTAAACTATGAAAACATGAATTTCAGAAAGGAGAAAGGGTGAAGAAATTAGGGAGGAGAAAGAAATAATGGATGAAGTCAAAATATCCATGCTTGCAGATGACATGATGTTGTATACAGAAAAACTTACAAGCTCCATAAAAAAACTGTTGTGACTGATGAACTAATTCAGCAAATCTGCAGGTCATAAAATAAAATTACAAAAAAGTCATTTTATATGCTAATGATGAGCTAACTAAAAAAGCAAGAAATCTCATTCACAATAGCTACCCTAAAAATAAAATATTTAGGAATAAATTTAACCAAGTGAAAGATCTCTACAATGAAAATTTTAAAACATTGATGAAAGGAATCATCAAGGATACATACAAAAAAGAAGATACTCCTTGCTCAAAATTGAAAGAATCAATATTATTAAAATGTCTCTAATTCCTAAAGCAATCTACAGATTCAATGTAATCCCTATCAAAACCAAAAATATTTCACAGAGAATTAGAAAAAAAATCCTAAAATTCATACGAAATCAGAAAAGACCCAGAATGGCCAAAGCAATCATGAACAAAAGAAACCAAGCTGGAAGCATCACGATACCTGACTTCAAAACATGAAACAAAGGTACAGTATTTAACACAGCATGGTACTGCATAAAAGCCAACACACAGAACGGAATAGA
Organism: Oryctolagus cuniculus; assembly: GCF_964237555.1. Classification (NCBI taxonomy): domain Eukaryota; kingdom Metazoa; phylum Chordata; class Mammalia; order Lagomorpha; family Leporidae; genus Oryctolagus; species Oryctolagus cuniculus. The sequence continues at coordinate 2,903,973 of NC_091438.1, read as the reverse complement.
GTCCAGAAATTAATCACTGCACACAGCCAACTGATCTTTCACAAAACTGCTCAGACCATAACTGGAGAAAAGATCTCTCAATAAATGGTGCTGGGAAAGCTGGATGTGTACATTTAAAGGAGCGAAATTAGAATCCTCTCTCTCATCATACACAAAAACCAACTCAACACGGATCAGAGACGTAAATTTAAGACCTGAGACTAAGTAGTTGCGAGAAGAAAATTTAGGGGAAACACTTCAAAACACTGGTGTAGGTGATGACTTCTTGGATAAGACCCCCAAAGCACAGGCAACAAAAGCCAAACTAGACAAAGGAGATCATATCAAACTCAGACACTTCTGCACAGCGAAGAAAACAAACAATAAAGAGACACCAACAGAATGGGAAAAAATGTTCACAAGCTATCAGCCAAACAAAGGATTAATATCCAGCACATATCTGCAACTCAAAAACTAAACAACAACCCAACCAATCTAGGTAAGAAATGGGCAAAGGACGTCAACAGACAATTCCCAACAGAAGAAACACATAACAGGCAACAAACATAAGGAAAAACCCGCATGCTCAACATCACTAGCCATTAGGCCGACGCAAATCAAAACCACAATGAGAAGTCACTACACCCCTGTCAGACAGCCATCATTCAGAAGACAGAGTAACAAACGCCAGCACGAATGTGGAGAAAGGCGACACTTACACACTGTGGGTGAGAAAGTGATTAGTGACGCCATTGTGGGAGACAGCATGAAAATCTCACACAATACTAGAAACAGACCTGCCATACGACCCAGTAATCCCACTATGAGGTTTATACACAAAAGACAGGAACACATTGTATCAGATACCTGCACCACCAAGTTCACAGGAGCACTGTTCACAACAGCCAAAACATGGAATCAAAAGTTGTCCATCATCAGGTAAATGAATAAACAATTTTTGTGACACACACACACACACACACGCACACACACACGTATATAGACACAATGGTATATATTTAGCTATAAAAAGAATGAAATTCTGCAATTTTGCATCAAAATGGATGCAACTGGAGGACATCATGTTGAGTGAAATAAGCCAGAAACAAAAGAAAAAATACAACATTTTCTGACTTCTCTATGGCAGCTAATATTTTAAAAAGAGAAAATATCAACAATCAAAAAAAACAAAGAAAAGCCTGTGTTCATCAATATTGTTACAAATTTAGTTTTGCCAAACTTTGTTTTATATCTTTGCCAAACCAATGCTTAGGAATGATATACTACTACAATTTTAAAGATCTGTGATTATTTTAAAATTTACTGAATACTAGTGAAATGACATCTTCTCACTTGATGATTGTTTATTCTCCTGTTCTATATTCCTGCTGAACTATGGTCTTTCTACTTGTTGGAATCTTTATTTAGCAGAGCATTAAGCCTTTGACTATAATCTAAATTTAAAATATTATCTCAAAAAATAAGAAAGGAAGGGAGGAAGGAAAGAGGGAAGGAAGGGGGAGAGGAAGAGAGAGAGGGAAAGAGAATGCAGGCGCATTTCTTTGTGCTTGTGCACATCCATTTCTTGTTACATTTTAAACAATTTCATCATCAATGAAGCCCAATTAAGCAAGGCTTAAATTCAAGTGAAAAGAAAATAAAAGCTTTTTAGAAAAAAAAAATCACACACATTAAAAAATACACTACAAATAAAAAGCTCTTTTCAAACAAGTGTAAAATATGAGTACAACAAAAAAGCTAATAATTATTATTCTGCTTAAAATGACTAATTTTGGACGCATGCTTCATCTGTTTCCACATTATCACAAATGTAGTATAAGCATTTTGATTTCCCCCTTTAAATGATATTAATACATAGTTATCTTTAAAAATTTTGTGCCTATTTTTATTTATTGGAAAAGCACAGAGAGAGATACAGAGACTTTTTTTTTTTTTTTTTTTTTGACAGGCAGAGGAGTGGACAGTGAGAGAGAGAGACAGAGAGAAAGGTCTTCCTTTGCCGTTGGTTCACCCTCCAATGGCCGCCGCGGCCGGCGCACCGTGCTGATCCGATGGCAGGAGCCAGGAGCCAGGTGCTTTTTCCTGGTCTCCCATGGGGTGCAGGGCCCAAGCACTTGGGCCATCCTCCACTGCACTCCCTGGCCACAGCAGAGAGCTGACCTGGAAGAGGGGCAACCGGGACAGAATCCGGTGCCCCAACCGGGACTAGAACCCAGTGTGCCGGCGCCGCTAGGCGGAGAATTAGCCCAGTGAGCCGTGGCGCCGGCCTACAGAGACTTTAAAAAAAAAAAAAAGATTTATTTATTTGAAAGGCAGAGCAACAAAGGTGGGGGGAGGGGGGGGGAGAGAGAGAGAGAGGGAGAGAGACAGAGATAGATTTCTCCATCTGCTTCCTCACACCCCAAATGGCCACAACAGCCATATGTGGGCCAGGCTGAAGCCAGAAGCCAAGTACTCATCCTAGTCTCTTACATGGGTGGCAGGGACCCAAGTACTTGGGAAATCGTCCATTGGTTTCCCCAGGAGCATTAGCAGGAAGTTGGATCAGCAACAGACGGGCCAGAACTCAAACTGGCCCTCCAATACAGGATGCTGGTATAGCGGACTGTGGCTTACACCTGCTACACCATATTCTATCTGGTGGTTCACTCCCCAAAATTCCACAACTATGGCTGGGCCAGGCCAAAACCAGGACCCCAGAACTTAATCAGGTCTCCCATGTTGGTAGCAGGGACCCAAATGCAACAAATGCTGCTTCCCAGGGTGCACTGCAGCAGGAAGCTGGAATCAGAGGAACCAGGATTCCAACCAAGGCGCCTTGGGCATCCCAAGCGTCACCTAAACTGCTGCATCAAATGCCTGTCCCCTGTTTCTTTATGGTAACAACATTCTGCACTCTTGCTGCATTCTGGTCACAAGTCCCAAACATAATTTGATAAGTTATGGAGAGGGGCTGGCACTGTGGCATATGGGCGCTGGTTCATATCCCAGCTGCTCCTCTTCTGACGCAGCTCTCTGCTGTGACCTGGGAAAGCAGAAGATGGCCCGTCCTTGGGCCCTGCACCCATGTGGGAGACCTAGAAAGAAGCGTCTGGCTCCTGGCTTCAGATCAGCTCAGCTCTGGCCGTTGCAGCCATTCGCAGAGTGAACCAGTGGATAGAAGACCTTTGGCTCTATCTCCCCCTGTCTGTAACTCTACTTCTCAAATAAATAAATAGAATTTAAAAATCACTTAAAAATGGAGTTACAGAGATAATGATTTTTTGTGTATTATCAGTTTTTGGCTTGAAGCCATTTGCTTTTATTTTTTATTGAGACTCATGGGATCATAAGGTAATCTTTCGATTTCCTACTTAAACCAATCAGTGGCCAATTATTTTTCTCTCATCCCCAAATGACTCCATGAATTAAGCAAAGTTTGCAATGAAATATTTAAATAACCAATTCATTCTTGTTTGTTTCTGATATGTGATACCAAACATTAAAAACAATCATGGCAGAAAATTCAGGAATTAGAACACAGTGGCAGAATTTTTTAACCCCCAAGGTTAGAGAAACAACTGGGCTGTAATAAAGACAAGTTGGATGGGGAGTGGGGATGTGTATGGAAATGATGGGTTACACAAATAGATGGCTTACAGAAAGGCCAAGCCAGAAAGGAATAAAACCTTTCCTTTTCTTTCTTTTTTTTTTTTTTTTTTTCTTTTGGACAGGCAGAGTGGACAGTGAGAGAGAGAGAGACAGAGAGAAAGGTCTTTTGCCATTGGTTCACTCTCCAATGGCCGCCGCGGCTGGTGCACCGCGCTGATCCGAAGCCAGGAGCCAGGTGCTTATTCTGGTCTCCCATGGGGTCCAGGGCCCAAGCACTTGGGCCATCCTCCATTGACCCCCAGGCCACAGCAGAGAGCTGGCCTGGAAAAGGGGCAACCGGGACAGAATCCGGCGCCCCGACCAGGACTAGAACCCAGTGTGCTGGTGCTGCAGGCGGAGGATTAGCCTATTGAGCCACGGCGCTGGCTAATAAAACCTTTTCTACCCTCAGTAAAATCCAGGAAGGAATGGAATCCTGTCTTTAATTTTATTTATTTGCATTTACTTGAAAGGCAGAGGGGGGACGGAGGGGGGAGGGTGAGTGGCTGGGTCCGGGCCACAAACTACACTGGAGTCTCCCACATGATGGCAGGAGCACAAACACTTGAGCCATCATCTGCTGTCTCCCAGACACATTAGTAGGTCTAGAAGCTGGATCAGACGGAGGTGCTGGGACTCAAACCAGCATTCCAACATGGGATGCAGACATCCCAAGCAATGATTTGAACTGCTGTATCATAATGCTGATTCCTAGAATCCTTTTCTAACAATTCCAGGTGGACTAGTTTTTTTTTTAAAGCACATATATGTATGTATAATATATATACATTATATATACATCTATTTCTTTTTTATTCATATATATCTCCATATATTAAGAAGTGCTTATATGTTATATATAAAGAATTTATTCATATGTATGTTATTTAAAAAGAATATACACACACATACATATAAAGAATTTTACTTAATAAAGAGCAGATGGAGGAAAAACAATACTATGGATCAACAAATGCAGACAGGGACATACTTGTTCAATGTTGAAACACTAACAGTGTTTTCTGATGCTGATGGACCCCCTTTGAACTTTCCCAAAGGTCACTTGAGGCAGTCATTTGGATTAGAGTTGGCAGATTCAGCAAATCGAAATACAGAATATACATATAAATTTGAATTCCGAATACACAATGAATAATTTTAGTAGATATAAGTTCCACACAATATTTGGGATATAAGTCTACTAAAAAAGTATTTCTTAACTGAAATTCAATCTAAACAATTTTCTATTTTATCTATTTTTGATGCTTAGTGTTTGTCACTTGTAGCACCTAGCTCCTTCTGAGCAAATGACAACGGTATGGGAACTTGAAACTACAGGAGCCCAACTCCAAGCCAGCTAATAGAGTTTCCCAGTTTTTACAAACTACAGATGCCAAATATCTCGCATACTTAGTTTAGCAGATTTCATTTCCAATCGTATCATTAGTGTGTGAACCTGAGCAGGCCACATAGCTTCTCTCTGAGCCTAGTTTTTCCCATACTACTGGAATTTTTTTAAAACAAGGCTATCAGAAGAACTAGAGGCAATGTATGTAAATTACCTTATACCACTCTTATAAGAAATACTGACATTATCTAAGTACATTCTTGCAATAAACAGTGGACATGAATGTGGCATTCTCAATGAAATTGTTTTTTCTACTTAGACACTTTCATTGAGCTGAGGTCATACAGAGAATAACAAGCAGGTTCACAGAACTCTGAAGAGAAGTTACACGGATTAAATCATCATGATTACAAATTAGGGATAATGATAAATGCAATGACCAAAATCATCCTGTTCTGCTGAGCAAAATTTTCTGCTGCCTAGTGATCTAATAATTCTATTTCTAAGAGATAAAATTGGGCTGTCTTTAGCTTTCTAAATTATCAAAGCTTTAGCGTTAAAATTGTTATGCAAGAATCTTTTCTTTGATCTCTTATTTTTAGCTATGAATTTAGTTAAATTTGCTAATGTGTTTATTATAAAATCCTACTACAACAATTACAAGCAAGTCAGGCAAATGTTTTAAAGTGGATTATATTCTTGGCATTGTCTCAGTACTTGGTTGACAAGTGAGTCCATCAACCCAGTGGTTAATGCCAAACATGATAGTCACTCCTACATTCCACCCAGCACTCTGCTTACCTGAAACCTCTGTTAAAGCCCCCAAATCACTTAAGTGTAAATATTTTAGTATTATATTTGCTCTGGGTAAAATGTAAATAAAAAATCCTCAACTTGCTGCTTTGCATTCGTTTAAATGCAGCAAGGAGTTCTTTTTGCAGGAAAAAAGAAGCTGTAGGAACAAGTTTATGGCATATAAAAACAGGAAATTCATCAGTTTCATGTTTCGGAAATAAATTTCCTAAAAAAAAATCCATATTGACAAAAATGCAAATTGACAAGAAAATACCAAAAATAAATTTGAGAGACAAATAAATATGGGATATGTACACTTTCACCAGCTAATGAATTAATGTGTCCATTCTAGCACTCACTTCGCTTTTAAAAAATGCTATTGACTTATTAAAAAAAACACTTAAATATGTATCGGGTACAACTAGACAAAGGAAAGCACATGAGAAGATTCTAGTAAACCGCCTGCCAGAACACTTGGTAAATATTAGCTGCAGCACTCACTTCTTGCCTAACCCCACTCGTTTATTGTAAAGAATTCATGTTCACAAACCAAGTTCAGTTGAATTCAAAAGGCATAGAAAATCATATTCATTTGGAGGTGAGGCATCTGAAGTGGTTTTTAAAACAGAAGCAATATTTTCACAGAGAAAGGAGAGGTAACTTCAGTAAGAAGGCAACAGCACAAAATCAGTGACGCACAGGGGAGGTTTCCAACAGTCCACGTAGGCTAGGGAAGGGGTCTGCAAAGCTCTTCTGAAATGAGCTCAAGGGTATGTAATTTGGTCTTTGTACTCCATAAATAAGTACAATTATAGTTTGTCAATAACTGCCAAAAAATAAAGATGAGAAAAAATAAAGAATTGCATCTATGAATTACTACGGAATCCATTCTCTTTGTACTAATATGATGTTAACTTGAAACAATAAGTATCAAAAAGTAAATTTCACAATAAAATATACTTTTCTATAAAAATACATTTATTTAAAAAATCCAATTTGCTAAACATTGGTTAGGGACACAAATATATTATTTAGATCAGAATGATAAAAAAGGACTTCAAAATAGTGGTTACCTTCAGGCAAAGAGTAAGAACACATAGAAAAAAAAGAATACATAAGGAGATTGCATTGTACTTGTAATGTTCACTCGTTAAGCTCAGGTGTGGATTTATGGATATTCACAACACTACATATTATCTATAGTTTTAATGAGATTTTAGAAAAACAACATTTGACACAAATGCTATTGAGTGGCATGTATTCCACAATTTGCCTTTCTCACCCTACATTTTGCTTTTGGTTTCCGTGTTAAGGGTATATTTGTGATATAATCCTTTTTACTGCCTTATTATATTCTGCTGCATGCATGCAACACCTCATCTGGATGGGACACTCCATGGTTGGAGTTATGCAGCTATATACACTATCCAAAGCTGAACCATGAAATATACTATTATCTTCCTTTTTCCTTGCCCACGTAGCTTCCTCCAAACCCATAGTTCACAGCTTTCTTCCTTCTTGGTGTGCTTCGTTTTCTATGTGCCCAAAACTCTCCCAGTTTTGTAAATCTTTTCTCAATAAACTGAAATACTCTGAATATTCTATCAGTTTCACTTGCTGTAAAAAAATGTCCCCATATCCTTCTGAAATCTCTAAGTCCTTCCTGGACTTTTTAAAATTATTAATTCCAATTTCCTGCCTCAATGATATATACCTGATTATCAATATGTTGAGGGCTAAGTGAAGACTGCAAGTCTCAACAATTAATATACAAAATTTCACTCACTTTCTCTAGTGTGATCAAGTATCCACCTGCTCTTCTGACTTCTACTGTTTTCAGAGTCCACAGTCCTGGCACCCTTGTTTCACCCTTTATAGCAAACATATGTGTATATGCATTTAGTCTTCTAGTCTACTACCAAACACAGCTACAGGGAAAGCAGGATGGTGGGAACCAAGTGCTTCTTACACAGGTTTTAACATCAATGCTGGGGACTGGCACTGTGGTGTAGCGGGTAAAGCCGCTGCCTGCAGTGCCAGCATTCCATATGGGCACAGGTTCAAGTCCCAGCTGCTCCACTTCCAATCCAGCTCTCTGCTATGGCCTGGGAAAGCAGAAGATGGCCCAAGTCCTTGGGTCCTTGCACCCATTAGGGAGACCCAGAAGAAGCTCCTGGCTTTGGATCAGCGCAGCTCTAGCTGTTGCAGCCATCTGGGGAGTCAACCAACAGATGGAAGACCTCTCTCTCTCTCTCTGCCTCTGCCTCTCTGTAACTCTGCCTTTCAAAAAATAAATAAATCTTTAAAAATTAATTATTTCCTGGTTGTAATCCTATGTTAACTCCTACTTTCAGAAGACCCCAGTGTTTCCAATTTCTGTGCATTATGGCATAATGGTATATTAAACAGGGCTTTGTCATTTTTCTCCAAGGCAAACTTTTAATTGAACTTTCTCAGGTCTAAGTTAGCACCTATCCATCTGCCTACCAACTTCCAAATTTTATAGCTATCACCTCTCCATTTTCTTTGCTCTTGTTGAGTTTTTTTTTTAACTTAACAATCTCTTTACTTTTCCTTTCAAAGAGCATTTGCAATAATCTGAGCTATCTGTGTTATGAATTTGCTGTCTAATCAGAAGTCTTTATTGCTTTTTTGCTATATTTCAAAAATGAACATAAAATTCACAAAGCAAGAATATAATTTCTAAATTTAGATGGTAGCTGTCCCTTTCCAAATGTAGTTTTCTAAAAGCTCCTTCTAAGTATGAGCCATAGAAAAGTAAAACATTTAAATCAACCGAAAATTTCATCTAAATAAAACCAATAAATTCATATGAGAGATTTGATCTAAAGTTCTGTGGACTAAAGTGAACAAATGTTTTGGCATAAGGTAAAATTTAACTGAATAACCTATTGTGTCAATACATCCAATCGAAATGTTTTTTCTTTCATTACTACAAAAAAAAAAAAAAAAAAACTAGTTTCCTCAGCTTACAACATGCAATTGTTTATTTTCTGTGCAATATGAATTTTGTAGCCACTACCATAATGTGCTGACTTGTTTCAGATTACTTGGACCACTCAAATGCTTTAATAGGGCATTTTAGTCATCAATTCATTATGTTCTTAAAAATAAAACATATTTTAAATCAGAAGCCTAGCGGCAAGTATTACGGCGCAGCGGGTTAAGTCTCCAGTTGGGATTGCCAATGGGTGCACCCACCTCCCTCCTCAGAGTGCCAGTCCAAGTCCCAGCTACCCAGCTTCCCACCCAGCTTTCTGCTAACACGTCCCGGGAGGCAGCAGATAATGGCTCAAATGCTTGGGCCTCTGCTCCCCACAGTGAAGACCTGGATGTAATTCCGGGCTCCTGGCTTCTACTTTGCCCAGTTTTAGCTACTGAGTCCATTTGGGAGGTGAATTAGCAGACAGAAATCTCTGTCTCTGTCTCTGTCTCTCTCTCTCTGTCACTCTTTCAAGAAAATGAAAACAATAATTAAAAAAAAAATTAAAGTTGATGCCAAAAGGATAAAAAATCCTAGATAATTCATACAACCGTTAATTTTCAATACAAAGTTTATATTCAATCTTCTAATTGATATTATAAAATATTTATCAGGGTTCTGAATAATGAATTTTTTAAAATGTATAGAAAAAACAATACATAGAATCAGATATAAGCAATTATTTTGTGTTCTTTCTATGACAGTCAAGAAATGACGTGAAAAAATAAAACTACCCATAGTTTAAATAACTGATAATATTAAATAATTAGCTTTTATCATAAGCCTATTTTATTCCTAACAATTAAAATCGACTTCTCATCAGTTGCTATGGCAGCACAATTTCATTGAACAAGAAATTCCTCTAATTCCGCCATGAAGTGTACCGTCAACCTGAAGTCATTATTTGGAGAATCGAGAAAAAATACATATACAATTTCCCAGCTCACAAAGGCCTCATGAATACTCAGACTTGTTTTGCAATCTATAGCAGGAGTTTTGCTGCCAGAGCCCTGGGGACTTGGGCTTTTTACTTGACTTTCATTTCCTTATCCTTTTAATAAATGAAAACATTCTTGATAAGAACCATTTCAGCAGGCTCACCTCAGGCAGCTTGGCTGCGACTATAAATAGTAAGATCTGCCATCTGCCTTTCTGTGCTGAATGCAGCGCTGGCATTGTGTTCACACTTCACTGGTGCCAGGCCTGCTGCTGTATAGCCAGCAGCAACAGAAAATAATAGTGCAAGACAGAGATAATGAGGTGAAGAACAGAAATGGTGCTACTATAATTAACTGCTGTTTTGATATTCACCACAATAAAGCATACACAATGGTGCTGAGAGCCTAAAGTCACATTTTTCCTTAGCCTCATAAATGGGTTTGAGTTTAAAGTATTGTTAAAGACCAGTGATTTTTTTTAACATCACAGAAGATTAATTAAAATGTAAAGCACCTAAGCACAGTTAGCAATATATGTTTGTCATGTTAGCAGGAGACTCAATAGATATAACACATATTCTTTATTCTAATGGTATTTAATGAGGCATTGCTTTCTATAATCGTATTTTTCCTGTTCTGTTGCAGAGAGATAAGCTTGCCATAACATGTCCATAATCAGCGATGATTAAAATGCGCTTTTGCTCTACCAGACACCCCCAACTCTCTTAGATTTGAATCCCCAAACAAATCTGAATTTCTTAAATGACTCTCATTATTCCTCTTGGGATCTTCTGAATCCTTAGCTACTATAAAACACATTTTCCCCCAGTATCCCTGTTACATACATCTGACCTATTTAAAATAGACAGTGACCGTCAAGGGACTCATTTGTATTTTGGAACTGAAGACAAATGTATAGAAGGCTACTGTCACATTATATATTCTAATATTAGTAATTCTGTTATTCCTATGTCACTAATTGCTAAAGCTATCAGTTTTATATATATGTATTATATATTATATATATGTATATATATAAAATCAACTGTCAAAATCCAGAAGCCACCATCCACTCCTAGAGGAAGTATCACTCAAATAGAATGTAATATGATGGGGGTCACCTCCAGTTGTACAACATGGAGGTACTAAATGTATAGCTGATTATCTACATTGTTGATAATTATCAATATTGTTTACAACTGTTCTTATTTGGAAGCTATTTTCTGGGAACTACTATTCCTACTACTTTGATTAACAAAGATTCAGCAAGTGTCCAAGAACTGTCTCTGATATACACAACAAAAATCATTTTAGAACCCATACTCAAGACACAGTGCTACCTGCATTACATTTCTTTCCAAAATGATCTTAGAGTCACTCCTTTAATGCGATTCTGTTAATCAAGACTTTTCTGTTTCTAATGATCTTTACTCAAGTGTATGTCAGTGCATATGAACACAGCATAATACAACAAGTCATGATGGGTTACTACACAGTTAAAAACACCATCAGTGTTCTTAAAGAACTTACTATACAGTTAAAAATACTATCTCTGTTCCTAAGGCCCTGGCAATTCCATCAAAAATATGTAAGTACGTCTGCAATAACAAACGTATAAAAAGTAACTGAGAACAGGTATATGGATTAAGGGCTTTAGGCCCAAACTGACCACTTTGCAAAGGAAAAAAAATTAGTCTTTCTACCGCAATATAATACTTAAGATGTCTCCAAACTATTGGGCTTATTGTCACAAACTACAGATAAGCAGCGAGAAGCACCCTGTCCAATGGGAAGAATCTCTGCGGGAGGGCTTCCTGCCGAAGAAATTGCACACACATTTTCAAAGGCGAAATACTCAAGCACCTTCCAATTGATTTCAGAATTTTATCTAACCTTATTACAGGAGGACACAGGTGCACTTTGCAAAGGCGGTGGGTATTTTGGATACATTTGATTTGTTCCTAATACTTGTCCATTCCTCTAATTGTCTGTAGCTACAGCAATTCCTTCAGAGGATTATTTTGAGAAATAAATGAAATAATCCTTGCTGAGTTTCAGCACAATGCCTAGCACTAGTAAGTCCTCATAACTCATTAGTGATTCTTCCTTTCACTGTTCAGTAATACATATGAGTGCCAGCAGGTTTGGGGGATGACTCACTACTCATGGCCCTACTAGTACATGAAGTGCCTTTGTGCACACCAGAAGAAGTGCCCTTGGACTGATGGGTATAAAGCCAAGTGGAAGCATATTTCTTTGGGAGACGGGATTCAGCCAGAATCCTCCATCATGGTATGAGGCCTGCTTAGAATGCCTGCAGATGGTGGGCAGGAAATTCTTATTGAACAAGATGGGTTGAAGCAGAAGTGGGAATGAGGGAAGGAACATGAGCAAACATATGATAGGAACACGAGGACACAGATCAAAGACATTTACCTGAAACATCTGTGAATGCTGAAAAATAATCCGTTCAAGGAACAAGATTACTTTATTAGAGGTTGAACTGCTGTGAGCTAGTCCTTTCTACTAGTATACTTCAGAATTTAACAAATACTTGGAGTGGTGGGTCAGTTCTCAGAAAGGCAACACCTAAAAACTAGCTCACAGGGGCAGTACAACAGCTGATCTCTGCACAGACAAGCTCAGAACTTCTGAGGGCAGATTTGCAAATGCTCTTTCGGGAAAATTCATACTGTATCTGGAAAACTGGGACTACTTAGTTTCACAAGTGTTTCTAACAACAGAAGCCCTACTTGGTCAAATCTAAGGATCACTAACAAAGTTGAATATCATTTCTTTCTTCTTTTTTTCAAGCATACTTTCTTTTTCTTAATTTTTTTTTAAATTTATTTGAAAGGCAGAGTTATAGAGAGGCAGAGGCAGAGAGAGAGAAAGATCTTCCATCCTACTGGTTCACTCCCCAGATGGCCACCAACAGCCAGAGTTGTGCAGATCCGAAGCCAGGAGCTTCTTCTAGGTCTCCCACACAGGTGCAGAGCCATCCTCTGCTGCCTTTCCAGGCACACAAGCAGGGAGCTGGATTGGAGGTGGAGCAGCCAGGATTCGAACTGGTGCCCATATGGGATGCAGGCACGGCAGGCAGCAGCCTTGCCCACCAAGCCACAGCCCTGGCACCTCCTCTTTGTTATTTATATTCATCATCCTCATTACTCTGTGGCTTAATGTGTATCATTGTCCATGCCTACTCTATCCCAAGCCAGTTTACTGTATTATTCTGATGGCCCCTTTCACTGGGCCTCGGGAATAGTAAGTAAACTTTCCCACACCCACCAAGCCCTTGTTGGTGGCTCCTTTATCCCTTCACCTTAACTGGAACCTGGCTTTCTCTCCCAACCACTCCAGTGGAAGTTATTTCTTGTGTCCCAACTCATTCCTCAGCTCTTCTTCGGCAGTTACAGACTGCTGCTGTACCATCTTACGCCTTTTCAAGTCCCAGCCAGGCGTTTCTATCCACCTATTTACTGGCACTCTCATAACCCTCCCCTATACAGAGTTTCACCTTGACAGAGTGCTTTAAGGGTAAGCCTCCATATTCCTTTTCCTTAAAGGTGACCTAAAGAGCCACACTAACCACTGGTACCACCTGAACTTCAGTGGGCTTCCTTCCTAACCACTCCATCCATGTATCACCACCACCCACTAACTGCTCTGATTCACATCCCAGATGCAGAACACAACGAACTCCCAGCTCCCGTTCCTCTGATTCCTCACTCTAGTAAATACTCCTCCCAGTCTCCCATTCAGTCATCAAACCCACTGGTTTTCTCTTGCGTTTCCATGCAGCTCCATTTACAGCCACGTGGATGTCAGTAACAAGACACTAGATCAGTACTCAAGTCCTCTCAATTTCAAACTCTGCTATAGAAAACCTGCTCATTTCTAGATTTTTGTAGTCTACTTTCTATCTCAGTTTCTTAACTCTCATTCCAGGATACTAAACACTGCTAAAGAAAACAGAAACCATGCTTTTTGGACCTAAAACCCATTCTGTATCTAACTCCAGCAAGGTCTTTTCTACTGCTGAGCAATCTACAGAGTCATTTCTTTGATCCTCCTGATGAAGGTCACATTTGCACAACAGTCAATTTAGATTCTTGCTACTCTAATTTTTTTAGAAAACTTTTATTTAATAAATATAAATTTTGAAAGCACAACGTTTGGATTATAGTGGTTCCCACCCATCCCCCATAACCACCCTCCCATCTGCAAACCATTCCATCTCCTACTCCCTCTCCCATCCATTCTTCATTAAGATTCGTTTTTAATTATCTTTATATACAGAAGATCAACCTAGTATATACTAAGCAAAGATTTCAACGCCAGTCTCCATCTACTCTTAGGCTTTACTGAGCAGCTGACTCTCTCTCAAGGTCCCTCTCACTCCCCACTTCCTTTACAAGGTCCTACAGGCTTGCTTACCTGGCAGCTGTATAGGAACTGCCCTTCCACGTTTCAGTGTGAATCCCCGTGTCCACCTTCTACCACAGAGGTTACGGGGACAATCTCCTGCATCCCTGGTTCCCTCTGTGATTCTATCTCCAACAAGCACACAAGCAAGAAAACAGACAAAATAACCTCCCTTAACGCTGGAGAGCTCCCCTCGCCTCCTCTCCACACACACACCCTCCCTTAACACTGGAGAGCTCCCCTCACCTCCTCTCCACACTCTGCCTCCCTTAACACTGGAGAACTCCCCTCGCCTCCTCTCCACACTCTACCTCCCTTAACACTGGAGAGCTCCCCTCACTTCCTCTCCACACACTCCCTCCCTTAACACTGGAGAGCTCCCCTCGCCTCCTCTCCACACACCCCCTCCCTTAACACTGGAGAGCTCCCCTCGCCTCCTCTCCACACACCACCTCCCTTAACACTGGAGAGCTCCCCTCGCCTCCTCTCCACACACCCCCTCCCTTAACACTGGAGAGCTCCCCTCGCCTCCTCTCCACACACTACCTCCCTTAACACTGGAGAGCTCCCCTCACTTCCTCTCCACACACTCCCTCCCTTAACACTGGAGAGCTCCCCTCACCTCCTCTCCACACACCGCCTCCCTTAACAATGGAGAGCTCCCCTCGCCTCCTCTCCACACTCTGCCTCCCTTAACACTGGAGAGCTCCCCTCGCCTCCTCTCCACACTCTGCCTCCCTCAACACTGGAGAGCTCCCCTCGCCTCCTCTCCACACACTACCTCCCTTAACACTGGAAAGCTCCCCTCGCCTCCTCTCCACACACCACCTCCCTTAACAATGGAGAGCTCCCCTCGCCTCCTCTCCACACTCTGCCTCCCTTAACACTGGAGAGCTCCCCTCACCTCCTCTCCACACACCCCCTCCCTTAACACTGGAGAACTCCCCTCAACTCCTCTCCACACACCACCTCCCTTAACACTGGAGAACTCCCCTCACCTCCTCTCCACACACCACCTCCCTTAACACTGGAGAACTCCCCTCACCTCCTCTCCACACACCACCTCCCTTAACACTGGAGAGCTCCCCTCACCTCCTCTCCACACACCACCTCCCTTAACACTGGAGAACTCCCCTCACCTCCTCTCCACACACCACCTCCCTTAACACTGGAGAGCTCCCCTCACCTCCTCTCCACACACCACCTCCCTTAACACTGGAGAACTCCCCTCACCTCCTCTCCACACACCCCTCCCTAAACACTGGAGAGCTCCCCTCACCTCCTCTCCACACACCACCTCCCTTAACACTGGAGAACTCCCCTCACCTCCTCTCCACACACTCCCTCCCTTAACACTGGAGAACTCCCCTCGCCTCCTCTCCACACTCTGCCTCCCTCAACACTGGAGAGCTCCCCTCGCCTCCTCTCCACACACTACCTCCCTTAACACTGGAAAGCTCCCCTCGCCTCCTCTCCACACACCACCTCCCTTAACACTGGAAAGCTCCCCTCGCCTCCTCTCCACACACCCCCTCCCTTAACACTGGAGAGCTCCCCTCACCTCCTCTCCACACTCTGCCTCCCTCAACACTGGAGAGCTCCCCTCGCCTCCTCTCCACACACCACCTCCCTAAACACTGGAGAGCTCCCCTCACCTCCTCTCCACACTCTGCCTCCCTCAACACTGGAGAGCTCCCCTCACCTCCTCTCCACACACTCCCTCCCTTAACACTGGAGAGCTCCCCTCGCCTCCTCTCCACACTCTGCCTCCCTCAACACTGGAGAGCTCCCCTCGCCTCCTCTCCACACACCACCTCCCTTAACACTGGAGAGCTCCCCTCACCTCCTCTCCACACACTACCTCCCTTAACACTGGAGAGCTCCCCTCACCTCATCTCCACACTCTACCTCCCTTAACACTGGAGAGCTCCCCTCACCTCCTCTCCACACACCACCTCCCTTAGCACTGGAAAGCTCCCCTCACCTCCTCTCCACACACTCCCTCCCTTAGCACTGGAAAGCTCCCCTCGCCTCCTCTCCACACACTACCTCCCTTAACACTGGAGAGCTCCCCTCACCTCATCTCCACACTCTACCTCCCTTAACACTGGAGAACTCCCCTCACCTCCTCTCCACACACCACCTCCCTTAGCACTGGAAAGCTCCCCTCACCTCCTCTCCACACACTCCCTCCCTTAGCACTGGAAAGCTCCCCTCGCCTCCTCTCCACACACTCCCTCCTCACTTCTCCCTTTGTGGTTTCATCCACAACTGAGTACCCTGGGAGGAAAAGGCCACCGGGGTGTGTGCCCAGACTTTCTAATATTTAATTTAGTCTACTCTTATTTGTATTTTTATACATTTCATAACATCAGTAAAATAGTATATGTAACTCAGGGAAATATACATGAAGATATTTCAAAAATTTCACAGAAAAATGAGTTTAAAGGGTAAGTTTATTCTTATGCACAAAAGCTTGAAATTCATGCATGCAGGGAACTTGAAGAAGTTAATGGAAAAAATATGTGCTACAAAAAAAACTATACTTGGAAATCAAAATTTCCTGTACCAAAATAAACTCACCTTCTGAGTCCATTTTCCATGATCTATCTGAAGTACCCTTTTTATATGTGTATGTGTATACATATATATACACATAATAAATAAATATACAAAAATTGAAGATGAGTGCTCAAAAATATTTTGCCAATAGCATACACATTCAAAAAAATTCGGAGAGTATCCAATTATAGCTCAGAGCTGAGGCAAGTGCTTTGGTCTCCACTGTCACCCACTGTAGGATTTAATGCCTCCAGCTTGCTAATTGAACATAGGTTTAACAGCAGACATGCAATGCTGTTGAATTTGAACTTCCTTTTACAAAAGAAGAAATGGAAATAAAAATGGAAAAAACCTTAGTCGTGTAACTGTGAAAAATGAAGCAGAGCAATCATGGCTTTCTTAGCATTGCAGCACTGCTACAATCTAAATGTTTGTGTGCTCTCAAAATTCATACGCTGAAATCTAACCTTGATGGTATTCAAAAGGGAGATCTTTGGGCAGTAATAAGATCATGAAGACAGTCTTCACAAATGAGATTAGTGCCCTTATTAGGCCCCTACAAGATGCCTTGTCCCTTTCAACATGAAGGGACGGAGCAAGAAAGCACCATAAATCGATCAAGAAATAGGACGGGGTAGGTGTTTGGATCAGTGGTTAAGCTAATGCTTGTGCCACCCATACCCCATATCAGACAGAGTGCCTGGGTTCAAGTCCCAGGTCCGCTCCAATTACAGCTTCTTTCCAATGCATATCCTGGGAGGCAACAAGTGATTCAAGAACTTGGGTCACCTCCCACTCATGTGGGAGACCCAAATTGAGTTCTACGATCCTGAAGTCAGCCTGCCTAAACCCTGGTTGTTAGTAGGCATTTGTGGAGTGAACCAACAGATGGAAGACTGACCTATATCTGTCTCGCTTCATTCTCAAATTAAAAATAAATTAAAATTTAAAGAAAGAAACAACCCCTCACTAGACACCAAATCTGCCATTAACTTGATCTTGAATTTCCCAGCCTCCAGAACTGTAAAAAATAACTTTCTATTATTTATAAGCTACTTAAAGGTGTTTTTTAATAGCAGTACTAATTAAGACAAGCAGAATAGGTTGGTGCACACGTACACACTTATTAGATGGTTGCTAAACAGGGCAACAAATAGCCTTGAGATACAATATGAGGGCCTCAAGATTCTTTCAGAGGGCAACCTCAAGATCAAAACTATTTTGTTGCTAAAACTAAGATGTTACGTGCCCTTTTCACCCTTTCTCTCCTAAGTTGATAGTAGAGTTTTCCAAAGACCACATGACGTGATAACAGTGAATGCAGAAGCAGATTTGACAGCTTATCATATTAAGCCAGATAGTCACCTTATTTAGCATCTCCTGGAAACTGACCCAACAATCCAATTACTGAGCACAAATATCTGAAGAAAATGAAAACAGCACATGAGTATGTCAGAGAGACAGCTGCACTCACATGTTCTCTGCAGAATTATTCACAAGATACACAATCAATCTAAGTGTCCAAGAGAGAATGAAGAAACTACTGTATCTAAACAAAGTGGAGTGCTATTGAGTCATTAAAAAGAAGGGAATTCTGTCATTTGTAACATGGATGAACCAGAGAACATTATGTTACTTGAAATAAGCCAGACACATAAAGACAAATATAGCATGATCTCACTTGTATGTGCAATGCAACATAGTTGAACTTATACAAGTAGAGAGTAAAATGGTAGATTATCAGGGATAGTGGGTGGGGTTGGGAAGAAGTTGGTCAAAGGATAAACATTTCAGCTACACAGGAGAAATACATTCAAAAGATATTTGAAACATGATGAGTAAAGTTAAAAACATGTACCATATTCCTGAAAATTGCTAAGAGAATGAAAATAAAAAGAGCTATAAAAATAGATAATATTCTTATTATTCTCACTAAATTATTAAAAATAGCTATTTTTCATAAAACATCATGTTAACACACAATAGGCTTAATAAAGTCATTTTAAGTGAACTAGAAACATTAAAATTTCTTTTCTCAGTTTTGATTTCTAATACGGAAATTATCAATAAATAAAAACTCTTTGGGGTCCTCAATAATTCTTAAGAGTATAAAACAGTTCCGAGACTAACATGTTTCAGTTCTGTTGCAAAAGACACTTAAATTAGATTTTCAGAGCCCTGGGTTGTGAATTTGGATCCAATCAAAAACCTGTCAGAACGAATTGTGATTAAAAAGACGGTGCTGCAATTGGAAATGCCTTATGAAAGCAAAAAAAAAGAAAATAATCTTGCTCTAGGAACCAAGGTTAGCTAATATAACAGGACCAGGAAAAGCAAAAGTTTTCAGGGTTGGGGGGGGGGCGGAGCGCAGAGAAAAAGATCCGCACAGTGAAACCCTAAGCCTTCTGGGACCTGGGATTCTGCCTTCCTCTCCTTCTGCACAGAATGCGGTCATCTATGCTTCCACGTGAAGGGTGACTGCCGCGGTAATGTTCAAACACTGAAGTGTGTTTCATTCATAATAAAAATAGGAAACTGGGTTTTGCTAAATTGCCCTCTTCCACCTCATGATCTCTTACTACCACAATCACCTTCCAGATCAAACTTCCTACAAGAGTGGTCTGTGACTTCGGTCTCCTTCCTCCCCACATCCATCCCATAATGTCCGCCTTGTGCCCCGACCTCCGTGCTCAGCCGTGGAAACGGCAGGTGCAGCCCCTCGACACAAAGTTGCCTTCCCTGCTTTTCCTGGCTTAAATATAACACACTTCAGAAAAAACAGCACAATCACCCTGCGACTCCACTTCCTGCTCATCCTTCTTCTCAGAAGCAACTACGTTCCCTGAGGATAATTACTATCATTCTACCTAAACACCCAGATGCTCATATTGCTATTTATTCAGTGTGAATTTTCCTTTAGGCTCCTCTAATAACATCTGAACCTCATCTTAAAAGGAAGAGCAGCATTCACTGCTGCCCCTTCTTGGCTGTCAAGGTCTCTCCTCTGACTTTCCTGACACCCAAACATCTCCAAATCAACTAGAAACTCAAAAAAAGTATACAGCTTATTTTGTCAGTTTTGCTTCCTAATTTTTCACACGCAAGGTGATCCAAATATAATATACCTTTGTTACAGATGTATAAATATCTGTTATTGACACTATATATTTTAGATAAATAAACTGATCCAAATAAATAAAATAATTTTGGATAATTTCTCCCTATGTAACTAGAAGAATTTCTTTCTTTTCTTTTATTTTGACAGGCAGAGTTAGATAGTGAGAGAGAGACAGTGAGAAAAGAGTTCCGTTGGTTCACCCGCCACGGCTGGTGCGCTGCACCGATCCGAAGCCAGGAGCCAGGTGCTTCCTCCTGGTCTCCCAAGCGGGTGCAGGGCCCAAGCACTTGGGCCATCCTCCACTGCCTTCCAAGGCCACAGCAGAGAGCTGGACCGGAAGAGGGGCAACTGGGACAGAATCTGGCATTCCAACCGCGACTAGAACCCGGGGTGCCGGCACTGCAGGCGGAGGATTAGCCTAGTGAGCCGCGGCGCCGGCCAGGAGAATTTCTTTTTTTTTTTTTTAATTTATTTTTATTTATTTTTTGACAGGTAGAGTGGACAGTGAAAGAGAGAGAAAGGTAGAGAGAAAGGTCTTCCTTTTCAGTTGGTTCACCCCTCAATGGCCACTGTGGCTGGTGCACTGCGGCCAGCGCACCGTGCTGATCCGAAGCCAGAAGCCAGGTGCTTTTCCTGGTCTCCCATGCGGGTGCAGGGTCCAAGCACTTGGGCCATCCTCCACTGCACTCCTGGGCCACAGCAGAGAGCTGGACTGGAAGAGGGGCAACCGGGTCAGAATCCGGCGCCCCGACCGGGACTAGAACCTGGGGTGCCAGCGCCGCAGGTGGAGGATTAGCCTAGTGAGCCGTGGCGCCAGCTGCCAGGAGAATTTCTACAACAAAACATAAAAGCTGTGAAGAAATGTTTATGCTACATTAGTCAAAATATAAGTAATATGGTTTAGCCTTTAATAAATGTATCCTAAAGTGAGAGCTGACAAGAGCTACCAGGCTCAAAGCTTATTTCTTTAGATAATGATTTATTACTGAATGAAAGACAGTATATTTCCAGGATGATAAAAGTAAATAATGTAATGATAAAAGTATATTTTAAGGGGCCAGTGCTGTGGCATGGCGGGTGGGGCGGCTGCCTGCAGTGCCACCATCCCATATAAGCTCCAATTCGGGTCCCAACTGCTGCACTACTGATGCAGCTCTCTGCTGTGGCCTGGGAAAGCAGTGGAAGATGGCCCAGGTCCACGTGGGAGATGGCCCCTGCATCCACATGGGAGACCCGCAGGAAGGTCCTGGCACCTGGATTCGGTTCACCACAGCCCCAACCATTGTGGCCATCTGGGGAGTGAATCAGCAGATGGAAGACCCCCTCCCATCCCCTCTGCAGCTGCCTGTACCTCTCTGTAATTCTGCCTTTCAAATAAGTGGATAAATCTTTTTTTAAAAAAAGTACATTTTAAAATATTATTGGAGGATGGTACAGAATCAAGTGTGATTAATAGACTTAATGGGAAAAAATGAAAGGTCTTAATGGGTACTAAGAGTCTGGGTCTACATGAATGGTTAAGGTTGGAATAAAAGCACAGTTTGGTGATAACAGTAACAATTACCGTGCAGTCTTCCGTTAATGTACATGTATGATAACTGGCGTGACAGTGCTAAGATAAAATTACTTTCAGGGAGAACACGGGCTACCGGAGAGGGCTGCCTCCAGGGCACTAAAACAGTAGGGCACTAAAGATGAAGAACTCCTGTAGGAGGAAGACGGTGGAATACAGAGGGAGCTTCCTGCTCTAGTCTAGGGGAAGACAGCTTTTTTTGTTTTTGTTTTTTGTTTTTGTTTTTGTTTTGACAGGAAGAGTGGACAGTGAGAGAGAGACAGAGAGAAAGGTCTTCCTTTTGCCGTTGGTTCACCCTCCAATGGCTGCCGCGGCCGGCGCACCACGCTGATCTGATGGCAGGAGCCAGGTGCTTCTCCTGGTCTCCCATGGGGTGCAGGGCCCAAGCACTTGGGCCATCCTCCACTGCACTCCCGGGCCACAGCAGAGAGCTGGCCTGGAAGAGGGGCAACCGGGACAGAATCCGGTGCCCTGACCGGGACTAGAACCCGGTGTGCTGGCGCCGCAGGCGGAGGATTAGCCTAGTGAGCCGGGAAGACAGTTTTTAAAAAGTGGAGTGGAAGAGTGGAAGAGTTAGAGAGAAAAGGGCAGAGAAGACTCAACACAAATTAGAAGGACACCTTGGCCTACGTGGAGAGTGTGGACACACACAAGATCCTCAGCTTCAGCTCTGGGGAGTGAGGCGAAACCAGAATGCAGCAGCCCAGGCCACTGCTGATGAAACTGGGGAATATCCTGCTGCAGGTCTGGCTTAGAGCCCTCTGGGGGACAGCGTACCTGCCAAAAAGAGGAGCAAACAGGGTGCACGCTTGTCTCTCCCGAACCTCCCTAAACCAGCGACCTGTAACAAGCCAAGCGAGGGCGGGCGCCAACCTGGACATACGTAGCAGCTGTGCCCCTGTGTCCGTGCCAAGCAGCCAGCCCAGCGGAGATGTCTGAGTCTGGCCGAGAGGACTGATGGGAGCTCAGTGCACCTGACTGGCGGCTCGTGTGCCAGCACTGTGAAAACACAGTGTGAGGGTGCAGGGCGTGGCTGGGACCTAGGGCAGTCACTGTGGGCGGCTCCTCACCCTCGGCTCCCCGAATCCCTGCTGAGGGTCACTGCTTCAGGATCCATGCTTACACCGACGCATGCACACACCATTTTGTGGCTCTTGGGGCAGCGAGGGCAAATATTGTATGCACTGGGGCTAGCGCCAAAGGCACTGGTCTCCTTTGAGGTGAAGAGGCAAGTGTGAAAGTACAATACAAAGAACAAACCTTCCCTCTGAAGGTTTGATTAAAAATAAAAGATTTACCACACACAACCTGGGTGCCACCTTGACCATTCCCTTCACCCTGGAGCACAGAACAGAGCTCCCTGGCCACACCCACCACACGCCTTGTTATTCACTGAAACAGCATACTCCAGCAAGCCACTGAGGCACACTGAAAACACAAAAGCCATCACAGGAAAAAATAAAACGAAATCAGCGAGTAGCTCCACAAACGCCAAATAACAAATAAAATAACAGATACAGCAAATCAAGAAACAAGAATAAGGAAGGAAACATGACCCGCCCAAAAGAACACAACATTTCAACACCAGAGTGTGAAGATGAAGAGACTGCAGAAATGCCAGAAACTAAATTCAAAACACTGATCAAAAGAGTACTTAGGAGTAATCAGAAACAAACCAGGAGCTAATGAAATACGCAGATAAAATGAGTGAAAATTTCTCCCATGGAAACGCTATCTTACAGAAAAGTAAAAATGAAATCCTGCAAATGAAGAATCAATAGAACAAATAAAATATGTGGTGGAAAGACTTAACAACAAACTTGGTGAAGTAAAAGAAAGAATATCCGAGTTAGAAGATAAATGATTAGAAATTATAAAGTCAGACCGAAAAAAAAAAAAAAAACCCAAACTAGAAAACTAAACACAGTGATGGAGATCAATGGGATACTATCAAATGACCCAATATACGTGTCTTAGGAGTTCCTGAAGGCGGGGAAAGAATGAATGGATTACAAGGCCTTTTAGTGAAATAATTACAGAAAACTTCCTTAATTTAGAGAAAGAAAGGGACAGCTGTGGTCACGACTACTGAGGAACAGATTTTTTCTTGAACTCTTAATATCGTTAATCATAAGTGTATAAAGTCAGTTGAAAATAGATCTTAGTAAAAAATAAGAATGGGAATAGGAGAGGGAGGAGGCCAAGGGATGGGAGAGTGGATGGGAGGGTTGGTATGGTAGGAAGAATCACCATGTTCCTGAAGCTGTAATTATGAAAAAAAAAAAAATGAAGAATTCCGGCAGGATCTAGCAAACTAGTGTATACAATTCCGTATCTACAACATAACCATCCCGAGTGACATACACTCTGTATATGTATCTGTTTAAATACTCTTCTTTGAGCAGAACAATCTAAACTAAAGCAGCAGCACCAGCACTCTGGGCTCTGGAAAGAGCACATTTTAATAGCACTGTCATACAGTACACTTCTTCCCTCCCCTGCTCCCCAGTTAACCAAGTGTTTCATCTACCAAAGAACTACACTTCTGATTTACCTAGCTAACCCATTTTGAATTCTTGGCCTAAGACCCATACGAATATTAAAAGATCAAAGAGTGAAGGCTTACAGTAAGTAGTCATTCAGCATGCTCTGAAAACCTGGTCTTTTTCCCACCATGGCAAATGAGGAATTCCAGCTGTCTCACGTACTGCAAAGGAGGCGATAGCTAGAGTATAACATAAAAAATCTAGTATAGTCTGAAGCACAGACTTCTTATATAGCATGTATTCTCCTTATGTCCCTACCTTAGTGTAACACTGGCTAGAACACCTGTGACCATGCATTTCAGAAATCACGAGAAGTGTTAGTCACAAAACATGTAACAAGAAGACGTTTGCTGGGAGTCTGCGACTGGAGTAGAAAGCTATAAAAATGCTAACAGTGCCACTTTCACTATCTCTGAGAATAATGTCAGCTATTAGCTGTCACTAGGAACAGAATACTAGGCCAGAAATGTGTCCCAAATGGTAAATCTTATCTACTAATGGAGCATACTTGTCCTGTGAATAATTTATAATGGAGAAATTCTTTGTTTTTCCTAATTAAAAATTAAGATAGCTTACTGTTCTTTAAAAATCATCTAAAACACCTGACAACATGATTAGTTATATAAACAAGTCACATAATATTGAGAAGCCCACTAGGAGATAAATTAACCAAGGGACTTGAAGAGAGCTGGAAAATTACACCAAATTGCAAAAAAAGCATGTTTGGTATGCCTACAATTACTCTAAGTAGTTGTGAAAAAAAAAAGGCATGAAATTTTAATTTTTCTTAGGTGGAAATTATGGCTTAATCTATTTTAGTTCCAGTTTCTAAATCGGTGCTTTTCAGAACAGGCTTACTTAATTGTCAACATTCAGCATCACATAGGAGTCTCTGAGGTCTATATCCAAGGAAAATCGCATATTTGTCAGTTCTTATTTCCCACTGAAAACATACATCTCAGTTAGGTGTTGCAGCTCAGCAGGTTAAGTCCAGTCATCTCCCTTCCAACCCAGCTTCCTGCTGAGGCGCGTGGGAGCAGCAAGCATGGCAAGGACTTGAGTTTCCACCACCCATCTGGGAAACCTAGATGGCACTCCTGCCTCCTATCTTTAACTCGGTCCAGTCCCAGCTGTTGCAGTCACTTGAGTGAACCAGCAGATGGAAGATTCTCTCTCTCTCTCTCTCCTTCCTGTTTTCTTTGCCCGGCCCTTCCCGGGTTTGCTGCTGTTTCCCCCCTCACGGAGGAACGACACAGTCCTGGGTTTGCTGCTGCCCCCCGTCCCCGCCGCCGCTTTCCCCACTTCCGCGGGGGAGCGGCACACTGCCGGCTGGCTCTCTCAGGGGTTGCTCAGATGTTCCTCAGGTGTTCCTGGTGCATGTTGTCTCTCTCCTCCTTTATAGTCCTCTTTCACCAATCCCAACTCTACTGCCCACGCGCCGAGCACGCTGCTCTCCTCCAATCAGGAGCAGGATCAGCTCCTGCAGCTTGTTAGTCGAATTGGTGAGGCAGCTGTGTAGAAGTTGTTTACTCTCTCAGCGCCATATGATGGGAGATCAGATGCATAGAATTAGTCCTAGCAGTTCCAGTAATTTAGTCTAGTCTTGGTTGCTCCCCACAATTCCCCTTCTTTTTATTCTTTGGCATGGATACGTGCCTGTCTTTGGTGCCCCACAGCGCATACTCTGCTCAGCTAGAGTTGCCCACAGGTGCTTATCGTCCTACCAATCAGGCAAACCGAATCTGGGTCCTCTCATCACCATGTTGTGGGGAGGCTTTTAGGCGTTGATGTGTGCCTGTGTTTGGTGCCCTGCGGCGCATACTCTGCTCTGCTAGAGCTGCCCGCAGGTGCTTATCACCTTACTAATCAGGCAGACCGAATCCGAGCCCTCTCATCGCCATGTTGTGGGGAGGCCTTTTTTATTTTTCTCTATTTCTCTCTATCTCCGGGCATTCCTATTTCTCTTATTTTACTTCTATCTGCACGGCTTCCCGGCTCTGCGCACGTTCCACGGTCTCCATGGCTTTCGCGCTCGTCCTGCGGCCTCCGCGCTAGCCCCGCACTCTCTTATCTGCTCGTGCCCCGCGCTCTCCGCTCACGCCCCGCGCTCTCTGCGCTTGGCGGCTTCCGCGAATCATAGCCTAGCTTACGTTTCCGCTACAGTTTAGCTTCCGTCTTTTGCTCCCCAGGCTAATTTGGCGAATCCCAACCTAGCTTACGTCTCCGCTTTGGCCAATCCCCGCGGCTTCACTTTCCCTAGCTTATATTTTTCTCTCCCCGGTACTTCTCCTAGCTTTCTTCCAGCAATATTTCTCTCTCATTTCTCCTAGTTTCTCCCCACAGTCCGTATCCGAGTCTAAGTTTCTTCTAGCTTTCACTTTCACTTTCAATCTTAGATTTCTCCTAGCTTCTCCCCGCAGTCCATATCCGAGTTTGTTTTTTCTAGCTTCCACTTTCGCTTTCAATCTTAGATTTCTCCTAGCTTCTCTCCGATATTTTCCCGCTTCTTCCCTCCTAGGTTTCATATCTGAGTCACGGCACCATTATGTCGCTCCCCCACTCGCAGAGGAACGACACCGGACCCTGCGCTGTTCTCTTTGCCCGGCCCTTCCCGGGTTTGCTGCCGTTCCCCCCCTCGCGGAGGAACGACAATACCAGGCCCACCGACCACTGGAAGTGTGGTTCCAGGTCACGCAGGCTGGAGTTTAAACCCACCAATGCTGTAACAGCTAAGGTGTGATGCTAATGAACCTATATATACTGTAAGACACTTGGGACTGTCGCTCAGTTCTCAGGAAATGATTCCAGCTGAGCCCGCTGGCGTAACAAACTACTTCAATCCTCCACTGGTTCCAGTGCCTGTTTGAACAAAGGGAGTCTTCCCACCTTGGATGTCTGCAACAATTAAAGACATGAAAAAGACTGAGAAAGTAAATAGCCATCTTTGAATATAGCAAGGAATAGATGAGCAAAGGAAAAATAAAGGATATTTCAATTTTCAAACTACTTCTATTTTTTTGAGGATTGAACCAGTGGATGGAAGATATATCTATCCCTCCCTCTCTCTCTTTTTAACTCTGCCTTTCAAAAAAGTAAAAGTATTTACCCACTGGCACCATGGCTCATTAAGCTAATCCTCCACCTGCGGCGCTGGCACACCGGGTTTTAGTCCTGGTCGGGGCGCCGGATTCTGTCCTGGTTGCCCCTCTTCCAGGCCAGCTCTCTGCTGTGGCCCGGGAGTGCAGTGGAGGATGGCCCAAGTGCTTGGGCCTTGCACCCCATGGGAGACCAAGAGAAGCACCTGGCTCCTGGCTTCGGATCAGTGCAGTGCACCAGCCGCAGCGTGCAGGCCGCGGCGGCCATTGGAGGGTGAACCAACGGTAAAGGAAGACCTTTCTCTCTGTCTCTCTCTCACTGTCCACCTTGCCTGTCAAAAAAAAAAAAAAAGTATTTACCCAAACTTTTGACTTTTTTGATCAAAGAAAGTCATCATTAATGCAGCTTCATTTTTTTTAAGGTTTATTTACTTGAGATTCCAAGATGCCAGACTAGGGAACAATATACAGTACTAGGCTAGGGATAAGCAGTTAAAAAAAAAAAGGTAGGAAGTGCACTCCCAGAATTGGAGAGAACACTGCACGGGAAAGTGTAAGGAGGAGCAGCAACGCCATGGGCCTGTGTGGACTGCAGCACGGGCATGAACACAAACACGAGCACCACTGCGGCAGCTCAGAGACAGGGGTGAGACCCAACTGCAGCAAACTGCGGTCAGACAGCTGGAGGGACACACGGCCTGGGTCCACACTGGAGCATTGGGGGCTAGCAGTTGCCCATGGTCCCAGTGGAAGTATAGGGGTCACATTTATCTCACCCCAAGCTCCCGACAACAGCGCCCACTGCCCCGCTGAGAAAGGGCAGGCATCATTCTGTTTGGGCAGGAGCTCCAGCAAACACGGTGTGCACGCACGGCCACTGGGGGAGACAGGGCGCTATCTACGTGGCGGTACAGGCAACAGTGGCAGGGAGACAGCAAGGCTTGATGAGTGGCCCCTGTCATACATGTGATCCAGAGGGCCTGGCAGAGAGAACAGTCGCAGTCCCCAGTGACTGTGAGTGCAGCCGGCGTGGCTGGCAACCACAGAGGATGGAGAGGTGCCCACAGCCTCCCGGGATAAAGGCACCTAGGCAGAGCGGGCTCAGCGAACAGCGGCTCTGCTGACCGGACAGGCTGGCAGGACGGAGAAACCTCTGTCCCCAGCACTTCCCAGAGCTCAGTGGCCACGCCCACTACACACCTCTGGGTAGTCACTGGAAGTGCACACACACAACTAGGCCACAGAGCATACCTCAAAGATAAACGCCATCAGAAGGAAAAAACAAAAATCAACTCCACAAATGCCTAAAAACAAATGCAGAAATGCAAGAAAAAGAGTAACTCACCGTGAACCCCCGCACAAAGCTACAGACAACATTTCAATATAAGAATGTCAAGATGAAGAGATTGAGGATATGCTGGAAACAGAACGCAAACAACTATTCCTACGATTACTCAAGTGCAAATAGAAGCAAATCCATGAACTAAAGAAAGTCCTACATAACATGAATGCAAATTTCCATGAAATTTAGATTTTGAAGGGAAATCAAAATGAAATATTAAAAATGAAGAATTCAATAGGTCAAATAAAAAATGTAGTGGAAAGCCTTAGGAGCAGTACAAAATGTGACTGGAAGTCTTTACAGCAGATTTCATGAGGCAGAAGAAAGAATATCTGAACTAGAAGACAAATCTGGAAATCTTACAATAAGACCAAATTTAAAAAAAGAAGAAAATAGAAATTTAAAAACAGTGTTGGAGATTTACGGGATGCTATCAAATGATCCAACATACAGGTCTCAGGAGTTCCTGAAGTTGTGGAAAGAGAGAATGGACCAGAAGGTCTACTTAGTGAAGTAATTACAGAAAATTTCCCCAATTTGGAGAAAGAAAAGGACATCCAGGTATGGAAGCACACAGAACTCATAACAGATTGACCAGAAAAGATCTACACTACGACACACTGTAGTCCAACTCAACACAGTAAAGCATAAAGATCCTAAAGTGTGCATGAGAGAAACACCAGATTACTTTCAGAAGACGTCCAATTAGACTATCAGCTGACATCTCATCAGAAACCCTGCAGGCTAGAAGGGAATGGCAAGATATATTCCAAGTCTTAAGAGGAAAAAACTGTCAACTCAGAAAACTGTACCCTGCAAAGCTCTCATCAATGAATGAAGGTAAAATAAAGACCTTCCATAACAAACAGAAATAGATAGAACTTGTCACTTGTCCAGCCTTACAAAAGATGCTAAAAGATGTGCTACACACAGAAACATGGTCATCACTGTGAAATAAGGTGAGGGCAGAAAACCCCCAGTAGACATACAAACTAAATCCAAAGTAAACAATAGGAATATTTATTGAAAAATATTGAAAATTTATTGAAAAATGGCAGGGCCATGTCGTTACTTATCAACAGCCACCTTGAAGGTAAACAGCCTCAACTCTTCAGTTAAAAGATATCAACTATTGAAGTGAAATGGACACTATGAGAAACAGTGACTTGATCAGCTCTTGTCCTGACTGTTGATGTACAATTTAATACTTTATCCCTTTTAGTAATTTTTTTTTTGTTCTAGTACTATTGGTTGAACTCTGTAATTAACACACAATTATTCTTAGGTGTTTAGATTTAACTGAAAAGTGATCCCTGTTAAATATAAGAGTGGGAATAAGAGAGGGAAGAGATGTACAATTTGGGACATGCTCAATCAGACTTGCCCCAAATGGTGGAGTTAGAAATGTGCCAGGGGATTCTAATAAAATCCCATCAAGATTGCATGTACCAATGCCATCTCACTAGTCCAAGTGATCAATTTCAGTTCACAATCGATCACACTGATAGGTCTAAGAGTCAAAGGGATCACACAAACAAGACTAGTGTCTGCTAATACTAACTGATAGAATAAAAAAGGGAGAGAACGATCCATCATGGGAAGTAGGCTACACAGCAGACTCATAGAATGGCAAATGCCCTAAACAGCACTCTGGCCTCAGAATCAGCCCTTAAGGCACTGGGATCTGGCTGAAGAGCCCATGAGAGTATTTTAGGCATGGAAAGCAAGACACTCTGGCCAAAAAAAAAAAAAAGAAAAAAAGAAAAAAAAAAAACCCT